>NC_141097.1:33586224-34006224 GCF_041138505.1 Cibotium barometz
TTTCCATACGGTCCACGGTGCAACTCAGCTTTTTTGACCGCCCATACAGTCCACGATGCGATAGTTGCATTCCTGCTCCATTGCTTTTCCCTTATCGCAACGTGAGCCCAGCGCCACAGAGCATCTCTTTGATCTGCTGTGAGGAGGGCTGGGGGCAGGAGAAATCCCTTTGCCATGTAGATCCTGTGTTCAATGTTTCTTTCAGTCTGTGGAGGAGATTATCAAGGACATGGCACATCCTTGGAGGTGGACAGAGTATTGCAGGTCAATGCAGAAGGACCATCTCTTATGGGTACACTTAGATATGTGTACATAATATTCAATTATATGGTACAATCAAACCTGTGTACAAGACCTAATATGTGGTATACCCACTATTCTTTGATTTAAATACATTTGGATTCAAATATGTGAAACCATTAAGACCTATGTATATGACCAAATATGTGGTACAACCACTATTCAGTAAATACATGTGGTATGAATGCTAAAATCTAAGTACATCAGGTCTGGCTTTACATGTGATACAAGGAAGAGGATGCACAAACATGTAGATTTTCAGTAACTCCTAGTCTTTTACACTTTGACCTTTGCTAATGGCTTTTTTTCCATTAACCCCTAAGGCTATTGGACATAGAAACATGGTTAAGCTCACACGTTGCGAGACATGTACAAAAACAAGGAGGACACGCACACACAAGACTTTGAAATACCCAACAAACCCCCCTTCGATGTGAAGGTGGAAGTCGGATGAGAAACTTTGACTAGGCAGGGATACACATGCTCCAACTTTGGTCTGAACTTGGCAAGTTCTAGTTGCTAGCTTAGAGGCTCATGTAACTTGGCTCAGAGGCTGGTGAGCTTGCGTCAACAAGCTCAAAGGCTCAACACTAGCATGGCTCAAAGGTTTATCATGCTTGGCTTAGAGGTTCATGTAGCTTATCCCTTACTCCGACTCAAAGCCCAAGGTAACATTAGTCGTCCATGTCCTATATTGGTTTCAATCACAATATCCCCCCTTACTTTTATAAGGGATTTATAGGGAGTTATATGGAAGATAACTGACGCAAAGCATATAAAGAGAAAAACACACACAACATTTATTGTAAATCATTTTCAAGGGACGACTCGGGTAGAGGACCTATGACCCACACACGTATAAAAACTAAAAATTAAAGTATTTCAAGGAAGAATCCCCCCTCAATCATGATGGTGGAAGAGCACCTTTGTGTGGCAATGTTTCCATGCTGTGGTGGCTTGGATCCTAAAGTGCAAAAAGATTGAACGGAATATTTTATCAATGAAGATCTTGATAAAGTTCTGATCATGCACAAACTTGAATCCGGAGTTCACATTGATGATGTCGATGGAAGGAGTGTGAGTGGCCAAGAATACATTATATATGCATTATATATGCAAAATGTGAGAAAGGCCCTGGCTTGTGACATAATTGATGATGTCATAATGCACCTAGATTCTCTCAATCATCCCATGTGACCAAATCCAACATTGTATTTAATACTTGGCACCTTCTTCTCCCACTTGCATTTTATGGAGATTCTTAGTAGCTTCTAGGCCTTTACACCTAGACCTTTGCTACTGGATTTTTTCCCATTAACCCCAAAGGCTATTGGACATACAAACATGGGTATAGTCACATATTACGGGACATGTACAAATAGAAGGTGAACACGCACACACGAGACACTGAAATACCCAAGAATGTATACTTTCTTTGAGAGAGAAACATGCTATCCTTTGAGAGAGGAATATAATATCTTGGGAGAGAAGAACGTAATATCCTTTGATAGAGGAACATAGCTTTCTTCTAGATAATAGTTCTTGTATACTTCCTTTAAGAGAGGAACAAAGTATCCTGGGACTTCCATATTTCATAGTATCCTTTGACAGAGGAACACAACTTCTAGAAAATAGCTTCCTTTTGAGAGCGGAACATAGTATCTTGGGACTCCCATATTTAATTCCCTAATATGTAATGCAAGGAACCTAGATCCTTCATGTAAATTCATGAAATAAAGCATTCTTCATATCAATTTCATCAACATTAAAAACAAGGAAAGTAATGTGACCATCTTTCTAATACTATGTAATGCAAGGGACCTAGATCCTTCATATAAATTGATGAAATAAAGCATTCTTCATGTTAATTTCATCAACATAAAAAATAAGGAAAGTAATGTGACCATATTTCTACTAAAAGTAAAAAGAATAGTCATAAGAAAAATTGACAAATCTATGTTTTGCTAAATTTAATAATTCTAAGCTTTGATCTTCACCATGTGCGTATTATTACATGAACTTGTAAATAATCAACTCATCAACATAAAGAAGAAGGAAAGTAATGTGATCATCTTTTTGTTAAAAGTAAAGAGAATGGTTAAAACAAAGTTTAACAAATATAAGATTTGTTAAATAAGAGTCCAATCTTGCACATCATGCCCTTATGGCTAGCTTCAAACCATGTAATCTCTTCTTGAGCTTGCAAACCAAGTGTTCTTTACCTTTTTCTTGGTAATAACCAAGTGGATGTTCCATGTATACATATTCATCCAAGTACCCATTCAAGAGAGAGAGAGAGAGAGAGAGAGAGGAGGATGAGTTGTGGGGTTCTTCTTAGAGAGGTGTTGTTGATCTTTTTTCTCTCCTAGAACATGGAGACGGTCTTGCCAAGGATGCCTCCTTGCTTATATTGACCTCACCCAAGACATCTGCTCTCAGTGACATTGATGCAATCTGTAAAATTTTTTAACAAGGAGACAACTTTCATGATCTTGTCCACCATGAGAATACATTGGCACCACTCTCCATTCTTACTTAAGCTTAGGGATAGTGTGTTTGATGAAGGCACATCTTTAGGTCTCCACTCCATCTTTGGTTTAGTACTTGATAGAGTTTTTGACTTGGTTGTAGAGGTTTGTGGTGGTGAGGGTTCCTTTGGCCTCAAGATCCAAAAGTGAGGGTTCCCTTCATAGAAGCCTTGAGCTTCAAGCAACTTTGTAAAAATCTAGTAAGGCACAAGTTATTGCAATAGAATAGAGGTTTGATGCTGGCACTTGATTTTCTTCTCATCAATAAGGATATTCTTGCACTATTGACTTTATTCCCTTCATAGGAGCCTTGAGCTTCTAGCAGCTCTATTGGAATCTAATGGGGCATAGGTCGTTGGTGGGAAAGAACAAAGGTTTGAGCTCCTTGCTTAAATTTCTTCGACATTGAGGAGATTGTGGCATTGACGGCTTGGCTTTAGGGATCCACATGGAAGGGCTAACTTCATAGTAGTCTTGAGCTACTAATAGAGATACTAATAGCTTTGCCAAGATTTAGCGAGGCTTGGGTTGTGAGTAAAGCTTTGTTTCTAAGATATCCCTCTTTTTGCGTGCTATTTCTCATGCATAATCTTTCAATTAAATGGTGGCTACCAAGCTTTTTTTTAGGCATCATAGATTCCTTGGCTAGCTAAGGTAGTTTTGGGTATCTATTTTTCTTGCTTGATCCCATTGGAGCTGTCACTACTTATTCACCCAAAAGATATAATGGTGAATGTCCTTTTCATAAAGTTTATGACTATATTCATTGAGCCTATTGGAAAATTTAGGGATTAGAGGACTATGGCACCTCTTGTTTCTAGGGGTTCACTAGCTCCTCCACTCAAGTTTGCATTTATTTAAGTTATTTTTTCCCAAGAATCCTTACTTAAGGTAGACTCGATGGAAGCTTTCCTTTTAAATCAAGGATTCTTGTCATGAAATAGGACCGAAGGCTAGGTGGACTAGTTTGTTGTACGACAATCCCGAACCAATAGTTGTTTCCAATAACTAACCTAGATCAAGTTTGCATCAAAGACTTTCTCTTAGTGAGTGGGTCTCTAGTGCTCACTAAGTGGTTGGTAGTTGAATACATGAGTAGGGTTGGTAATTCAATTTTTATGAAATAGCATGTTAAGCATGTTTGAACAGAATTAGATAAGACATGCTGCACTTTGCACAAGTTACAAGATTAGACACCACATGCTGCATTTTTATGAAATAACATGTTTGAACAGAATTAGACATGACATACTGCACACTTTACACAAGCTAAAAATTAAATAAATGCTCCTAAGTCTAGTATGATGCCATCCTTGGAAATGATAAGTATCCATGAAACCTATGGGACATATGGATGATAAGGAGATATTTTGTAATCCAAATGAAATAGAAGAACGTAAAATAAAGGATGGTATTAGAAGAACATAAATAGAAATATTAAATTATAATGCTTTAACCTTGTGGGAAAATTACTCTATAATAAAGCAATTGCACTAAGGAATAAGTAAAGAAGTTCCTCAAATGACGAGATTTAGGAACTAGAGTTAAAAAAACTTACCCATAAATTGGGATAAAACTTAAATGAAAAGTAAATAAGATTGTTGTGAAAACCCTCATGAAATATAAATCCGAGTTATGGACAAGGATTATGGATTGAGATGTTATGTAATAAGATTAGGTGAAAACCCTCATGAAATAGATATCCAAGTTATGGACAAGGATTATGGATTGAGATATTATGTAATAAGACTAGATGAAAACCCTCATGAAATAGATATTCGAGTTATGGACAAGGATTATGGATTGAGATGTTCAATATAGTTGATTAATCATGGTGGCTGCTTGGAAGCACGAAATTTATTGGTTCTAATTTGTTAAGCATATTCTTTTCTCATTGAGAGTTCTCATTTGTGAAGCATATTCTTTGACCTAGGTTATTGTATGGTTGTCGAATCAAAATGTGATGCCTCAACAAGATGGTGGAGCCTCGTCATCCTCCAATAATGTGTGAGAATAGTCCTTCATGAGACTAACTATATGGGTGCAGCAATAGTCCCAACGATTGATGTAATTCCCATTTTTAGGGATGTTGGAGCCTCGCCATCCTGGGTGTGGAGTATGTTGGCATAGCTAGCTTGAATGGAGTATGTGCATAGGTGTCTTCAAAGAAATGTGTGAGTGAAAGAAAAAGTGACAGGTGAGTAAGTTCTAAAATTGGATCTAATAAGCCAAACTAGAAAGTGGGTGCTAGGGTGGCTAAGTGATGTTGGTGCTTTCCAACGAGAACCAGAGAATATAATCTCAAAATGAAACCTCAATTCATACAAGGATATTTTTTTGAACTTAAAACTACGTTTAATCTTGTCTTGAATGAGGATCTTTGATAAAGATCAGATGTAGTTTTAAGTTCAAAAAGTTATTAAGATAAGGTTATTTAAATAAATCAAAAGTGAGTTAGAATAAGTCTTGGGAAAATGGTATAGTGGAAAATTAGAACCTTAGGGTATGTTGCCTATAATGCCCTAATGGACATTATGAGCCTTAGGGTTTTGCTAGCTTAGTTGTTCATGCAAGTTAATTCAAGGACATACCGAGTGAGAGACTAGTACCCCTAGTTAAATATGGGGTTGTGGTGTCTTATAGTTTGTATGAGAGCATAAGTTTGGGTAAACATATTGAGTGAGGGACTACCCCTAGTTAAATATGGGGGTGTGGTGCCTTATAGTTGGTATCAGAGAATAAGTTCGGGTAAATAAACCTTGAACTGCTACTCTAATCACTAAGGAATTTCTTATCCTTGCTACAAGATGGCAAAGAGATGAGAAGTATTAGTAGAGAGACCCAAGCTAGCTAGGATTCTTGGACTCACTGATAGTCTTCGTCTTTAATAATATGGACTGACTCAAGTAGGTGAAGTGTTTTGAAAATATTCTCTTTTTGACTCAACAAAAGAGAAGAAACTTTGTTGGCTAACGACGACTAGGAAATCACTTCCATATATGGACCAACAAGAACAACCATATCAAGGGTGCTATGGTCTATGAGAGAAGCTAGAGCTATAGACAAGAAGAAAATCCTTTATGATTTAATGATTCCTGAATTCCCAAACTTTCAAAAGAAATACTAGCTTCTTATCATGGATATCCCTCAATTGTAGATAATTATACCATACTATATCCCTCAATTGTAGATAATTATACCATACTATATCCCTCAATTGTAGATAATTATACCATACTATATCCCTCATTACTTCCGTCTTCCCTTAACAAAGGGTACATATTAAAAATAATAATTTTTGTTTAATTGAGTAATAAAGCATACTTAAAAAGTTCATATAGACTATGACTTCAAATCAAACCCTCATTTGTGAGCCGTAATAAACAAGAGGCAGCCAAATGGTACATGAAATACATGCAACATTATTTTGGCCACCTCTACATACATCTTTTGATGTGGGGAGACAACAATGGAAGTTTATCGTGGAGATAGACCTGCATCACAAAATATATTACACTTCTAATCTTTGTGTGGCCATGCTTATGGAAAATCTGGATTTGATATGGGAATACATAATGTGTGGACAAAGTCTATTTCCCTTAGCACTAGTTTGCTAATAGTACAGAAATGTGTCCATGGACATATTTATGCCCTCGTTACTAACCAACTTATGGAATTATTTGGAATACGTGGATAGTGAAAAACAAAGGTTTCCTTATTTCATATCATCAGGTACATATTGAAGGAAAATTGGGATTTTTTTAGAATCACATTGGTTTTACCTCTAGGCTTTTCAATTCCACAAGAATTTATAGCCCAAATTACAATCATAATATAGAGCTATTTGGGCTATATTTGGACCAAAGGATTCAATTAGCTAATTTCTTATTACTTTACAAAGATTTTGGATGTGCATTACGTCACAAACATATCTATGGTGTAATAGAATCCATCTTAGGCTCAAAAATCAATTAGAACTCCAAAATTTAGGTGTTAATGAAAATTATAAAGTATTTAGTTGTTTGAAAAAAAATTAACTTTGAGGATTTTTATAGATAATCAAAAAATCTAGGACCAAATCTTACACACATATTCTGTACAATGTTATGCTTTGTTGGTGCATTTTGTGAGAGCCAATCACATATACACTTATCCTTTTAAGCACTTTGTTTTAGAAAAAAAATTACATAAGAGACTACTTCATGTAGTTCTCTGAACATCCCGTAAGGCTTTAAGTGGAATATCTAGTCATTTTATATATAATAACACTATTTTCATAAGTTTCTCATCACTAGATGATCCAAATATATTCAAGGGTTTATATATGCTATTTTGTTATCAATGTAGTTTTAAAAGTTAAGACCATCACCTTGTTTTTTAACTCATCTTATTGTCATATTCTGGGTGTCAAAGACTCAATAATTAAAAAGAGATTCAAACTAAAGTAAATCACCATATAAGCTCACATTATTGTTGTGAGGTGAAAAAAAGAAGAAAAGACCACTGCCTCTATAGCCCTTCACCTCCCAAACTTGGAAACACAAACACGACGGAGGCACCACCAGCCACCGGCTGGAACACTTTCACTCTTCACCACCCAACCCACGCCAGACAGACAGCATAAAACAGGGGCACTGTACTCAAAGTAAACACCCAGCAATATATTCCCAATCAAAACATTTCATACAAGCTTCTCCCGACACAGAAGCCTTACTCACACAACCATACAAACACTCACTCAGACCTGTCACTGCCGAGGATACACCACATCCCCAATCATCGCGAACCTCTCACCTGCCTGATGTGCCAATCACACCAGAATGAACCCGGCCACTCACTCTTCAGAAGGCGCCCACACAAGCTAACCTTCAACTCTCTGTGACCCATCACTTCTGCATGTGTCGCCAGCAGCTACACCAACACCTCTCTCTCTTTCTCTCTGTGTCACCTGCAGCTCATCTGCAGTGCTACCAGCCCACCACCAAGCAGCAACACCTGTCTTTCTCTCTTCTTTGACGTACTATCAGCCCCACCAGCTTCTGCACAATCCTCTTTACGGCCACACGTGCCCTCTTCACTATCACTTGTCCACAGCCCTGCACCTACCTGTGCTCCCACTTCCGGCTTGACCTACGCTGCCCACACCAGCCACACTTCCACTTTCACAGCTCCTTGTCAGCTGCTCTACCTTTCAGTCATGCATCCAACCCTCTTCTTCTTCTTACGCATGCCCTCCACGCTGTCACCTCTTCTCGCCTCTTTGCAGCCACGCTATCCACCAGCTACCAAGGTCCCTTACAAGGCAGCTCCTCTGCAGTCGTGAGCTCTCCAAAACCCAACACAAACACCAGCCCATGCTCAGCTTCTCTGCAAATCAATCAGAGCCCCCAGCTATACAAAACGGCCGCCTCTCCCTCTTGTATTCGGCGCACCCCACCTTCGTCAAACTTTCGCCAACCTTCTCGATCTCGCGTTGGCAGCTGCTCAGGCCTCCACGCATACTTTCCAGCTGGCCACGTTAATCCTTATTTAAATTTTGTTCTAAGGCCTGCCACCTTAACATTCCTTTTCACACCAAATTCAAAGGCAACCTTAATCCTTTCTTTCCTAATTACCCATGCCTCCACACACACTTCACACAACCTTTAATTGCCCACTCATACTTGGGGATGCGTACACAACCAAGCAGCCGCAAACAGCTGAAACCATCTCCAACGAACTACATTCCGGACAGGCCTGCACGAGCCTCAAAACAAATCCATCCACACGGAACACCTGGCAACGCATTCCATAGCAAAACCTTTATTCACATCATGCACACGTATTTACACAAGCCCAAAATACCTCTCAGAAAAACGCCTGACATACTTTGCCAACCCCCCATCTGCTAGAGCATTCATGCTCAGCAGCAGCAAAGCAGCAAAAGACAAAGTCCAGTAATTATCCACCAAGATCAAAAGGAAATAGCAACTCACCATCCCATTCCCCAGCATCCGTGAAAACCAATGGCTGCATCACTGTATACCAAACATCAACCATATGCATCACAAAATCATCTCTATCCATCATCTGATCAGCATTCACAGACTCTGACCACACAGCATCATCTTTAACCTTTTGCTCTTCACACACAACCAACCTCCCCGTCTTCAAAACCTGTGGCATTGCAGCATTAGGCATCCAATTCATCAATACCTGTGAAGTCCAGGTTCCAGCATCTTGACCTTTCTCCACACAAGAATCCAGATCCCTTCCAACAGGAGTGTCTACAAGCACTTCCAGCTCTTGTGAAATAGGCATCTCTTCACAACCATACAACCCAGCTGGTTCAGAATCTTTGTCATTGAGGGACTTTGCCTTTAGCATTTCAGCAACCGGCAAAGAAGCCTTAGTTACACTCTCAACCATATCTGCATCCATCTCCACCTCTGGCTCCTGTTCATCAAGGCTAGCAACTTCCCATATATCATCCTCAAACACAATACTCACATCACAACGCTTTTCATCAGCCAAATCAACATGCATACCTTCTTGAATGCTGCCAACCCCCCTGGTATCATCATCCAAAGACTCCCCAGCACATAATGCATCCAATGGAAAAACATCCATATCACTCATCGCAGGTACCATATCACCATCAAGCTGTCCAAGAAAATCCAGGATAATAGGATCTTCCTCCACACTCTCCACATCCGCATCACAAACCATCTTCAGTTCATCACAAGTCTCTACCCCATCCTCCTCCCTTGAAGAATCTGGCAAAAAATCTTCGTTAAAGCATCGTGTATCCAGCTCCTCTTCCTTCTTATCTCATCAGCCAATCCCAAGGCATCATCCTCTTTACTTCCATGTGCATGCATATCATCCAGATCCAAAGAAGAATCCACTGGCAACTCCTCATCTTCACTTTGCTCCTTCACCTGCTTCTCATTCACCTGCACATGCTTTAAAGACTTTGGAAAAAAATGAGAAGGCACATAAAACATCCCCCTTTGTACCTGTACAGGCCTTTGAGGCTCCTGTCTAATCAAACTTTGCATAGGACTCTTATCCACCTCAACCAAATTTACTGCATATCCCTTGCAGACACAACACCTTCATACGGATAAATACCCATCTCCATCTGCTTCAAAATCTTGCCTTCCTTTTCCCTAGCAATCCTAACTGCATCATCAAATGACTTGGGATTCTTCAACACAACACCTTCATACGGATAAATACCCATCTCCATCTGCTTCAAAATCTTGCCTTCCTTTTCCCTAGCAATCCTAACTGCATCATCAAATGACTTGGGATTTTTCAACTCAACCCTAACCTTTAAATGAGGTAGCAAACCATCAATAAACAAGCTCTTCTTCAAAAACATAGGAGGAATTTCCTGCTTTAATGTCATACGCCACTTTCCCCACAAACATGTAAATACCTGCACAAAATCATCCAGTAATTGCCCACGAACCTGCTTCAAGATGCTCAACTCCTGCCAAAGCATACTAGAATCCTCCACTTGCTGAAAACGCTCCAAAAGGCCTTCTTTCAACCTGTCTAAGGTCAAAACACCATGTGGCTCACCTGCTGCATCCCGTGCTTCAAAATCTTTAAGCCAGCTTCGAGCATCTCCCTTCAAAAAAATCTTTATCAGCTTCAGAACGTGCTCTTCATCTGTGACATGGTTGCTAATGCATGCCAACTCCATCTGCTTGAAGAAGTCACACACATCTTCACCCTTCCTGCCATGAAACTCCGGATAAGACCACATCATGAAAACCTACAACAACCCCTGAGCTCTCCTCAACTGGAACACACGCCTTTCTAGGCAAAGAACAACGCCAGAGTTATCCTCAGTGGGGGCACCAGAAGGATGTGAGGTGAAAAAAAGAAGAAAAGACCACTGCCTCTATAGCCCTTCACCTCCCAAACTTGGAAACACAAACACGACGGCCAGCCCACCGACGGCGGCTGGAACACTTTCACTCTTCACCACCCAACCCACGCCAGACAGACAGCATAAAACAGGGGCACTGTACTCAAAGTAAACACCCAGCAATATATTCCCAATCAAAACATTTCATACAAGCTTCTACCGACACAGAAGCCTTACTCACACAACCATACAAACACTCACTCAGACCTGTTCACTGCCGAGGATACACCACATTCCCAATCATCGCGAACCTCTCACCTGCCTGCTGTGCCAATCACACCAGAATGAGCCCCGCCACTCACTCTTCAGAAGAGGCGCCCACACTAGCTCTGCGACCCATCACTTCTGCATGTGTTGCCAGCAACAGCTACACCAACACCTCTCTCTCTTTGTCTCTGTGTCACCTGCAGCTTATCTGCAGTGCTACCGGCCCACCACCAAGCAGCAACACCTGTCTTTCTCTCTTCTTTGACGTGCTATCAGCCCCACTAGCTTCTGCACAATCCTCTTTACGGCCACACGTGCCCTCTTCACTATCACTTGTCCACAGCCCTGTCTCCAGCACCTACCTGTGCTCCCACTTCCGGCTTCACCTACGCTGCCCACACCAGCCACGTTCCACTTTCACAGCTCCTTGTTAGCTGCTCTACCTTTCAGTCGTGCATCCAGCCCTCTGCTTCTTCTTACGTGTGCCCTCCACGCTATCACCTCTTCTCGCCTCTCTGCAGCCACGCTATCACCTCTTCTCGCCTCTCTGCAGCCACGCTATCCACCAGCTACCAAGGTCCCTCACAAGGCGGCTCCTCTACAGTCGTGAGCTCTCCAAAACCCAACACAAACACTAGCCCACGCTCAGCTTCTCTGCAAATCAATCAGAGCCCCCAGCTATACAAAACGGCTGCCTCTCCCTCTTATATTCGGCGCACCCAGCCTTCCTCAAACTTTCGCCAACCTTCTCGATCTCGCGTTGGCAGCTGCTCAGGCCTCCACGTATACTTTCCTGCTGGCCACGTTAATCCTTATTTTAATTTTGTTCTAAGGCCTGCCACCTCAACATTCCTTTTCACACCAAATTCAAAGGCAACCTTAATCCTTTCTTTCCTAATTACCCATGCCTCCACACACACTTCACACAGCCTTTAATTGCCCACTCATACTTGGGGACGCGTACACAACCAAGCAGCCACGAATAGCTGAAACCATCTCCAACGAACTACATTCCGGACAGGCCTGCACAAGCCTCAAAACAAATCCATCCACACGGAACACTTGGCAACGCATTCCATAGCAAAACCTTTATTCACATCATGCACACGTATTTACACAAGCCCGAAATACCTCTCAGAAAAACGCCTGACATACTTTGCCAACCCCCCATCTGCTAGAGCATTCATGCTCAGCACAGCAGCAAAAGACAAAGTCCAATAATTATCCACCAAGATCAAAAGGAAATAGCAACTCACCATCCCATTCCCCAGCATCCGTGAAAACCAATGGCTGCATCACTGCATACCAAACATCAACCATATGCATCACAAAATCATCTCTGTCCATCATCTGATCGGCATTCACAGACTCTGACCACACAGCATCATCTTCAAGCTTTTGCTCTTCACCCACAACCAACCTCCCCATCTTCAAAACCTGTGGCATTGCAGCATTAGGCATCCAATTCATCAATACCTGTGAAGGCCAGGTTCCAACATCTTGACCTTTCTCCACACAAGAATCCAGATCCCTTCCAACAGGAGTGTCTACAAGCACTTCCAGCTCTTGTGAAATAGGCATCTCTTCACAACCATACAACCCAGCTGGTTCAGAATCTTTGTCATTCAGGGACTTTGCCTTTAGCATTTCAGCAACCCGCAAAGAAGCCTTAGTTACACTCTCAACCATATCTACATCCATCTCCACCTCTGGCTCCTGTTCATCAAGGCTAGCAACTTCCCATATATCATCCTCAAACACAATACTCACATCACAACGCTCTTCATCAGCCAAATCAACATGCATACCTTCTTGAATGCTGCCAACCCCCCTGGTATCATCATCCAAAGACTCCCCAGCACATAATGCATCCAATGGAAAAACATCCATATCACTCATCGCAGGTACCATATCACCATCAAGCTGTCCAAGAAAATCCAGGATAATAGGATCTTCCTCCACACTCTCCACATCCGCATCACAAACCATCTTCAGTTCATCACAAGTCTCTACCCCATCCTCCTCCCTTGAAGAATCTGGCAAAAAATCTTCGTTAAAGCATCGTGTATCCAGCTCCTCTTCCTTCTTATCTCATCAGCCAATCCCAAGGCATCATCCTCTTTACTTCCATGTGCATGCATATCATCCAGATCCAAAGAAGAATCCACTGGCAACTCCTCATCTTCACTTTGCTCCTTCACCTGCTTCTCATTCACCTGCACATGCTTTAAAGACTTTGAAAAAAAATGAGAAGGCACATAAAACATCCCCCTTTGTACCTGTACAGGCCTTTGAGGCTCCTGTCTAATCAAACTTTGCATAGGATTCTTATCCACCTCAACCAAATTTACCTGCATATCCCTTGCAGACACAACACCTTCATACGGATAAATACCCATCTCCATCTGCTTCAAAATCTTGCCTTCCTTTTCCCTAGCAATCCTAACTGAATCATCAAATGACTTGGGATTCTTCAACACAACACCTTCATGCGGATAAATACCCATCTCCATCTGCTTCAAAATCTTGCCTTCCTTTTCCCTAGCAATCCTAACTGCATCATCAAATGACTTGGGATTCTTCAACTCAACCCTAACCTTTAAATGAGGTAGCAAACCATCAATAAACAAGCTCTTCTTCAAAAACATAGGAGGAATTTCCTGCTTTAATGTCATACGCCACTTTCCCCACAAACATGTAAATACCTGCACAAAATCATCCAGTAATTGCCCACGAACCTGCTTCAAGATGCTCAACTCCTGCCAAAGCATACTAGAATCCTCCACTTGCTGAAAACGCTCCAAAAGGCCTTCTTTCAACCTGTCTAAGGTCAAAACACCATGTGGCTCACCTGCTGCATCCCGTGCTTCAAAATCTTTAAGCCAGCTTCGAGCATCTCCCTTCAAAAAAATCTTTATCAGCTTCAGAACCTGCTCTTCATCTGTGACATGGTTGCTAATGCATGCCAACTCCATCTGCTTGAAGAAGTCACACACATCTTCACCCTTCCTGCCATGAAACTCCGGATAAGACCACATCATGAAAACCTACAACAACCCCTGAGCTCTCCTCAACTGGAACACACGCCTTTCTAGGCAAAGAACAACGCCAGAGTTATCCTCAGTGGGGGCAACAGAATGATGTGAGGTGAAAAAAAGAAGAAAAGACCACTGCCTCTATAGCCCTTCACCTCCCAAACTTGGAAACACAAACACGATGAAGGCACCACCAGCCACCGGCTGGAACACTTTCACTCTTCACCACCCAACCCACGCCAGACAGACAGCATAAAACAGGGGCATTGTACTCAAAGTAAACACCCAGCAATATATTCCCAATCAAAACATTTCATACAAGCTTCTCCCGACACAGAAGCCTTACTCACACAACCATACAAACACTCACTCAGACCTGTCACTGCCGAGGATACACCACATCCCCAATCATCGCGAACCTCTCACCTGCCTGCTGTGCCAATCACACCAGAATGAACCCGACCACTCACTCTTCAGAAGAGGCGCCCACACCAGCTCTGCGACCCATCACTTCTGCATGTGTCGCCAGTAGAGCAGCTACACCAACACCTCTCTCTCTTTCTCTCTATGTCACCTGTAGCTTATCTGCAGTGCTACTGGCCCACCACCAAGCAGCAACACCTGTCTTTATCTCTTCTTTGACGTTCTATCATCTCCACCAGCTTCTGCACGATCCTCTTTACGGCCACACGTGCCCTCTTCACTATCACTTGTCCACAACCCTGTCTCCAGCACCTACCTGTGCTCCCACTTCCGGCTTGACCTACGCTGCCCACACCAACCACACTTCCACTTTCACAGCTCCTTGTTAGCTGCTCTACCTTTCAGTCGTGCATCCAGCCCTCTGCTTCTTCTTACTGTGCCCTCCACGCTGTCACCTCTTCTCGCCTCTCTGCAGCCACGCTATCCACCAGCTACCAAGGTCCCTCACAAGGCGGCTCCTCTACAGTCGGGAGCTCTCCAAAACCCCACACAAACACTAGCCCATGCTCAGCTTCTCTGCAAATCAATCAGAGCCCCCAGCTATACAAAACGGCCGCCTCTCCCTCTTGTATTCGGCACACCCACCAGCCTTCCTCAAACTTTTGCCAACCTTCTCGATCTTGCGTTGGCAGCTGCTCAGGCCTCCACGTATACTTTCCAGCTGGCCACGTTAATCCTTATTTTAATTTTGTTCTAAGGCCTGCCACCTCAACATTCCTTTTCACACCAAATTCAAAGGCAACCTTAATCCTTTCTTTCCTAATTACCCATGCCTCCACACACACTTCACACAACCTTTAATTGCCCACTCATACTTGGGGACGCGTACACAACCAAGCAGCCGCGAACAGCTGAAACCATCTCCAACGAACTACATTCCGGATAAGCCTGCACGAGCCTCAAAACAAATCCATCCACACGGAACACCTGGCAACGCATTCCATAGCAAAACCTTTATTCACATCATGCACACGTATTTACACAAGCCCGAAATACCTCTCAGAAAAACGCCTGACATACTTTGCCAACCCCCCATCTGCTAGAGCATTCATGCTCAGCAGCAGCACAGCAGCAAAAGACAAAGTCCAGTAATTATCCACCAAGATCAAAAGGAAATAGCAACTCACCATCCCATCAGCATCCGTGAAAACCAATGGCTGCATCACTGCATACCAAACATCAACCATATGCATCACAAAATCATCTCTGTCCATCATCTGATCAGCATTCAGAGACTCTGACCACACAGCATCATCTTCAACCTTTTGCTCTTCACACACAACGAACCTCCCCGTCTTCAAAACCTGTGGCATTGCAGCATTAGGCATCCAATTCATCAATACCTGTGAAGTCCAGGTTCCAGCATCTTGACCTTTCTCCACACAAGAATCCAGATCCCTTCCAACAGGAGTGTCTACAAGCACTTCCAGCTCTTGTGAAATAGGCATCTCTTCACAACCATACAACCCAGCTGGTTCAGAATCTTTGTCATTCAGGGACTTTGCCTTTAGCATTTCAGCAACCGGCAAAGAAGCCTTAGTTACACTCTCAACCATAGCTGCATCCATCTCCACCTCTGGCTCCTGTTCATCAAGGCTAGAAACTTCCCATATATCATCCTCAAACACAATACTCACATCACAACGCTCTTCATCAGCCAAATCAACATGCATACCTTCTTGAATGCTGCCAACCCCCCTGGTATCATCGTCCAAAGACTCCCCAGCACATAATGCATCCAATGGAAAAACATCCATATCACTCATCGCAGGTACCATATCACCATCAAGCTGTCCAAGAAAATCTAGGATAATAGGATCTTCCTCCACACTCTCCACATCCGCATCACAAACCATCTTCACTTCATCACAAGTCTCTACCCCATCCTCCTCCCTTGAAGAATCTGGCAAAAAATCTTCGGTAAAGCATCGTGTATCCAGCTCCTCTTCCTTCTTATCATCAGCCAATCCCAAGGCATCATCCTCTTTACTTCCATGTGCATGCATATCATCCAGATCCAAAGAAGAATCCACTGGCAACTCCTCATCTTCACTTTGCTCCTTCACCTGCTTCTCATTCACCTGCACATGCTTTAAAGACTTTGGAAAAAAATGAGAAGGCACATAAAACATCCCCCTTTGTACCTGTACAGGCCTTTGAGGCTCCTGTCTAATCAAACTTTGCATAGGACTCTTATCCACCTCATCCAAATTTACCTGCATATCCCTTGCAGACACAACACCTTCATACGGATAAATACCCATCTCCATCTGCTTCAAAATCTTGCCTTCCTTTTCCCTAGCAATCCTAACTGCATCATCAAATGACTTGGGATTCTTCAACACAACACCTTCATACGGATAAATACCCATCTCCATCTGCTTCAAAATCTTGCCTTCCTTTTCCCTAGCAATCCTAACTGCATCATCAAATGACTTGGGATTCTTCAACTCAACCCTAACCTTTAAATGAGGTAGCAAACCATCAATAAACAAGCTCTTCTTCAAAAACATAGGAGGAATTTCCTGCTTTAATGTCATACACCACTTACCCCACAAACATGTAAATACCTGCACAAAATCATCCAGTAATTGCCCAGGAACCTGCTTCAAGATGGTCAACTCCTGCCAAAGCATACTAAAATCCTCCACTTGCTGAAAACGCTCCAAAAGGCCTTCTTTCAACCTAAGGTCAAAACACCATGTGGCTCACCTGCTGCATCCCGTGCTTCAAAATCTTTAAGCCAGCTTCGAGCATCTCCCTTCAAAAAAATCTTTATCAGCTTCAGAACCTGCTCTTCATCTGTGACATGGTTGCTAATGCATGCCAACTCCATCTGCTCGAAGAAGTCACACACATCTTCACCCTTCCTGCCATGAAACTCCGGATAAGACCACATCATGAAAACCTGCAACAACCCCTGAGCTCTCCTCAATGGAACACATGCCTTTCTAGGCAAAGAAAAACGCCAGAGTTATCCTCAGTGGGGGCACGAGAAGGATGTGAGGTGAAAAAAAGAAGAAAAGACCACTGCCTCTATAGCCCTTCACCTCCCAGACTTGGAAACACAAACACGACGGAGGTACCACCAGCCACCGGCTCGAACACTTTCACTCTTCACCACCCAACCAACGCCAGACAGACAGCATAAAACAGGGGCACTATACTCGAAGTAAACACCCAGGAATATATTCCCAATCAAAACATTTCATACAAGCTTCTCCCGACATAGAAGCCTTACTCACACAACCATACAAACACTCACTCAGACCTATCACTGTCGAGGATACACCACATTCCCAATCACCGCGAACCTCTCGCCTGCTTGCTGTGCCAATCACACCAGAATGATCCCAACCACTCACTCTTCAGAAGAGGCACCCACACCAGCTCTACGACCCATCACTTCTGCATGTGTCGCCAGCAGAGCTACACCAACACCTCTCTCTCTTTCTCTCTGTGTCACCTGCTGCAGCTTATCTGCAGTGCTACCGGCCCACCACCAAGCAGCAACACCTGTCTTTCTCTCTTCTTTGACGTGCTATCAGCCCCACCAGCTTCTGCACGATCCTCTTTACGGCCACACGTGCCCTCTTCACTATCACTTGTCCATAGCCCTGTCTCCAGCACCTACCTGTGCTCCCACTTCCGGCTTCACCTACGCTGCCCACACCAGCCACGCTTCCACTTTCACAGCTCCTTGTTAGCTACTCTACCTTTCAGTCGAGCATCCAGCCCTCTGCTTCTTCTTACGTGTGCCCTCCACGCTGTCACCTCTTCTCGCCTCTCTGCAGCCACGCTATCCACCAGCTACCAAGGTCCCTCACAAGGCGGCTCCTCTACAGTCGTGAGCTCTCCAAAACCCAACACAAACACTAGCCCACGCTCAGCTTCTCTGCAAATCAATCAGAGCCCCCAGCTATACAAAACGGCCACCTCTACCTCTTGTAGTCGGCGCACCCAGCCTTCCTCAAACTTTCGCCAACCTTCTCGATCTCGCGTTGGCAGCTGCTCAGGCCTCCACGTATACTTTCCAGCTGGCCACGTTAATCCTTATTTTAATTTTGTTCTAAGGCCTGCCACCTCAACATTCCTTTTCACACCAAATTCAAAGGCAACCTTAATCCTTTCTTTCCTAATTACCCATGCCTCCACACACACTTCACACAACCTTTAATTGCCCACTCATACTTGGGGAGGCGTACACAACCAAGCAGCCGCGAACAGCTGAAACCATCTCCAACGAACTACATTCCGGATAGGCCTGCACGAGCCTCAAAACAAATCCATCCACACGGAACACCTGGCAACACATTCCATAGCAAAACCTTTATTCACATCATGCACACGTATTTACACAAGCCCGAAATACCTCTCAGAAAAACGCCTGACATACTTTGCCAACCCCCCATCTGCTAGAGCATTCATGCTCAGCAGCAGCAGCAAAAGACAAAGTCCAGTAATTATCCACCAAGATCAAAAGGAAATAGCAACTCACCATCCCATTCCCCAGCATCCGTGAAAACCAATGGTTGCATCACTGCATACCAAACATCAACCATATGCATCACAAAATCATCTCTGTCCATCATCTGATCAGCATTCTCACAGACTCTGACCACACAGCATCATCTTCAACCTTTTGCTCTTCACACACAACCAACCTCCCCGTCTTCAAAACCTGTGGCATTGCAGCATTAGGCATCCAATTCATCAATACATGTGAAGTCCAGGTTCCAGCATCTTGACCTTTCTCCACACAAGAATCCAGATCCCTTCCAACAGGAGTGTCTACAAGCACTTCCAGCTCTTGTGAAATAGGCATCTCTTCACAACCATACAACCCAGCTGGTTCAGAATCTTTGTCATTCAGGGACTTTGCCTTTAGCATTTCAGCAACCGGCAAAGAAGCCTTAGTTACACTCTCAACCATATCTGCATCCATCTCCACCTCTGGCTCCTGTTCATCAAGGCTAGCAACTTCCCATATATCATCCTCAAACACAATACTCACATCACAACGCTCTTCATCAGCCAAATCAACATGCATACCTTCTTGAATGCTGCCAACCCCCCTGGTATCATCATCCAAAGACTCCCCAGCACATAATGCATCCAATGGAAAAACATCCATATCACTCATCGCAGGTACCATATCACCATCAAGCTGTCCAAGAAAATCCAGGATAATAGGATCTTCCTCCACACTCTCCACATCCGCATCACAAACCATCTTCAGTTCATCACAAGTCTCTACCCCATCCTCCTCCCTTGAAGAATCTGGCAAAAAATCTTCGTTAAAGCATCGTGTATCCAGCTCCTCTTCCTTCTTATCTCATCAGCCAATCCCAAGGCATCATCCTCTTTACTTCCATGTGCATGCATATCATCCAGATCCAAAGAAGAATCCACTGGCAACTCCTCATCTTCACTTTGCTCCTTCACCTGCTTCTCATTCACCTGCACATGCTTTAAAGACTTTGGAAAAAAATGAGAAGGCACATAAAACATCCCCCTTTGTACCTGTACAGGCCTTTGAGGCTCCTGTCTAATCAAACTTTGCATAGGATTCTTATCCACCTCAACCAAATTTACCTGCATATCCCTTGCAGACACAACACCTTCATACGGATAAATACCCATCTCCATCTGCTTCAAAATCTTGCCTTCCTTTTCCCTAGCAATCCTAACTGCATCATCAAATGACTTGGGATTCTTCAACACAACACCTTCATACGGATAAATACCCATCTCCATCTGCTTCAAAATCTTGCCTTCCTTTTCCCTAGCAATCCTAACTGCATCATCAAATGACTTGGGATTCTTCAACTCAACCCTAACCTTTAAATGAGGTAGCAAACCATCAATAAACAAGCTCTTCTTCAAAAACATAGGAGGAATTTCCTGCTTTAATGTCATACGCCACTTTCCCCACAAACATGTAAATACCTGCACAAAATCATCCAGTAATTGCCCACGAACCTGCTTCAAGATGCTCAACTCCTGCCAAAGCATACTAGAATCCTCCACTTGCTGAAAACGCTCCAAAAGGCCTTCTTTCAACCTGTCTAAGGTCAAAACACCATGTGGCTCACCTGCTCCATCCCGTGCTTCAAAATCTTTAAGCCAGCTTCAAGCATCTCCCTTCAAAAAAATCTTTATCAGCTTCAGAACCTGCTCTTCATCTGTGACATGGTTGCTAATGCATGCCAACTCCATCTGCTCGAAGAAGTCACACACATCTTCACCCTTCCTGCCATGAAACTCCGGATAAGACCACATCATGAAAACCTGCAACAACAACCCCTGAGCTCTCCTCAATGGAACACACGCCTTTCTAGGCAAAGAACAACGCCAAAGTTATCTGCAGTGGGGGCACCAGAAGGATGTGAGGTGAAAAAAAGAAGAAAAGACCATTGCCTCTATAGCCCTTCACCTCCCAAACTTGGAAACACAAACATGACGGAGGCACCACCAGCCACCGGCTGGAACACATTCACTCTTCACCACCCAACCCATGCCAGACAGACAGCATAAAACAGGGGCACTGTACTCAAAGTAAACACCCAGCAATATATTCCCAATCAAAACATTTCATACAAGCTTCTCCCGACACAGAAGCCTTACTCACACAACCATACAAACACTCACTCAGACCTGTCTCACTGCCGAGGATACACCACATCCCCAATCACCGCGAACCTCTCGCGTGCCTGCTGTGCCAATCACACCAGAATGAACCCGGCCACTCACTCTTCAGAAGAGGCACCCACACTAGCTCTGCGACCCATCACTTCTGCATGTGTTGCCAGCAGCAGCTACACCAACACCTCTCTCTCTTTCTCTCTGTGTCACCTGCAGCTTATCTGCAGTGCTACCGGCCCACCACCAAGCAGCAACACCTGTCTTTCTCTCTTTTTTGACGTGCTATCAGCCCCACCAGCTTCTGCACGATCCTCTTTACGGCCACACGTGCCCTCGTCACTATCACTTGTCCACAGCCCTGTCTCCAGCACCTACCTATGCTCCCACTTCCGGTTTCACCTACGCTGCCCACACTAGCCACGCTTCCACTTTCACAGCTCCTTGTTAGCTGCTCTACCTTTCAGTCGTGCATCCAGCCCTCTGCTTCTTCTTACGTGTGCCCTCCATGCTGTCACCTCTTCTCGCCTCTCTGCAGCCACGCTATCCACCAGCTACCAAGGTCCCTCACAAGGCGGCTTCTCTGCAGTCGTGAGCTCTCCAAAACCCAACACAAACACTAGCCCACGCTCAGCTTCTCTGCAAATCAATCAGAGCCCCCAGCTATACAAAACGGCCGCCTCTCCCTCTTGTATTCGGCGCACCCAGCCTTCCTCAAACTTTCGCCAACCTTCTCGATCTCGCGTTGGCAGCTGCTCAGGCCTCCACGTATACTTTCCAGCTGGCCACGTTAATCCTTATTTTAATTTTGTTCTAAGGCCTGCCACCTCAACATTCCTTTTCACACCAAATTCAAAGGCAACCTTAATCCTTTCTTTCCTAATTACCCATGCCTCCACACACACTTCACACAACCTTTAATTGCCCACTCATACTTGGGGACGCGTACACAACCAAGCTACCCGCGAACAACTGAAACCATCTCCAACGAACTACATTCCGGACAGGCCTGCACGAGCCTCAAAACAAATCCATCCACACGGAACACCTGGCAACGCATTCCATAGCAAAACCTTTATTCACATCATGCACACGTATTTACACAAGCCCGAAATACCTCTCAGAGAACCGTTTGACAATTGTCATGAAGACGCAATAAGTAAAATGAGATTCTAAGAAAGAAATTACATACTCTAATATAATAATCTTTTCTATCATAAAAAATCTCTCTCATCTCGTAAATACTATGTAAGGTTTAGGAGAAATTTAATGAGTCGAGATCATTTTTTTTTCTTGCATCATGTAGGAACTTGCTTTGTAAATTCGTAATCTGTTTGGATTATAATGCTGGATATATCTCTACTTATAATGATTTATCAATTATATTTAAGTTTTTTTAAATTTTAAAATTTTTTTAAGGTTGCCACATTCATGAAGATATTCCCTAGAAGAGAAATGCTAAAATACCACTCCCACTCACAAGATATGATTTTTTTAAATCCCTAAAATGACATATTTATGTCCTGTTCAGCTACCAAACTACGTCTATTAAAGGAATATATTTCCAGATTAGATCACCTAGCTTGTTTATACCTTTCAAGAATGAGGGGATTTAATAGCTTGCGTAAAAAATAATCTTACCCAAAAACGGGATTAAACTTGAATGGAAAAGTAAATAAGATAGGGTGAAAACCTTCATGAAATAGATGTCCAAGTTATGGACGAGGATTGTGGATAGAGTTGTTATATATAGTTGATTGATGCAATGGTTACTTGGAATCACTATATCCATTGGTAATTTGTAAAACATATGCCTAGACCTGGGTTGTTATCTGGTTGTATGAAAATGCGATGCTTAGTGACAAAGGTGGAGCCTCGTCATTCTCCAATTTGTGAGTGAGCAATCCGTGAGATCGATCATACATGTGTGTGGTAATAGTCCCATTGATCGTGTGTAGTTTCCATTTTCAGCAAAATGGCCAAGGCCTTGACCTACCTCGGTTTAGAGTCATAAGCATGCCTCTAGGTATGCATATGGGAGTCTAGCCAAAACATCTACTAGAAACTAGTAGGTCTCCTCTTTAAAATAAATTAATCTGAAAAAAAGGCTTTAGTTTATTTATTTAGTACACACTTCTCTTAAAATAATGAGCATAACCATTTTTCATTATCAATTAAAAATTCCTACTAGTAATAATAAGATGGATCTTACCAATAGGGACCTTACAAATGAGCATCCCAGTAAGAGGGATCTTACAAATGAGCACCCCCAGTAGTATGAGTATGACCAACTAAAATAAAAACAAACAAATCTCTCATTTTTTTAATCATTCCTCACCTGAGCTCTTCACACTAAGAAGTATTTTCACATATCTAAAACTAAGGACATAATCCTCGCACAAGAAGTATAGATACATTGAAGATGTCATAAGCTAAACAAGTAAACGGGATTTAAGAAGAGCCAAAGCAGTCACAATTTCAGATGTAGTAGAAGAGGAAAGAGGGTAGATCTTTCCTGTAATTGAAAACCAAGGACCTAACCGTCAGTTCTCAGTCATCTATACCCCAGCAGAATATCAGGGTAAGCCTTTTAAGCTTTTTATTGATTCAGTCAGTTCTCATTCATTCATTTTCCCTGGATGCTTGCGTAAGCTAGTCTTAGAACAGAAATCAAGGAAACCTATGCAAGTTGAATTGGCTAGTGGGAAGACTCTTTTCACTCAACATGAGACACATCTTATCCAGTTCAATCTAAATGGTAATGTAACCGACTGTCAGTTTAAAGTCTTACCTCTGGGAGTTTTTGACAGGATCCTTGGAATGGATTGGCTCCACAAAAATCAAGCTGACATACACTGTCACAATGGAACGATTTTCTTCCATGACCTTCACGGGAACAAAGTTCAAGGAACTGGAGTTTCCGGATCCCCAGACCTTCAGTTAGTAAAAGCTTCTAGGTTGCTGAAAGGACTTAGAAAGAAGTAGCAAATTTATGTTGTCAAAATGAACCCAGTAGACTCAAAGCTTAAGACTAAAGAGCTAGAATGGTTAAGTGAATTTGATGATCTATTCCCAGCAGAGCTAACTGAAATGCCTCTAATTTTTCAAGAAGTAGATCATGTGATAGAATTGACCCCCCGGAGCTCAGTCCCAATAGCCCTATGCACGTACAAAATGCCAGTTTCCTGAAGCCATTGAACTCAAGGAATAGCTTAGACAGCTGTTAGAACAAGGGTTTGTAAGACCTAGTGTTTCACCTTGGGGTGCGCCAGTTCTCTTTCAAAAAAAGAAAGATGGAACTCTTAGACTCTGTGTGGACTACAGAGGTCTAAATCAGCTCACAGCAGTTAAGAATAAGTTTCCTATCCCAAGAATTTATGAGCTTCTAACAGGCTAAATGGAGCCCAGATCTTCACAAAGATAGATCTCAAATCCGGGTATTACTAGATCAAGAGGGATCACTGATCAAGACATACCAAAAACAGCTATCAATACTCGCTATGGACATTATGAATTTACTGTCATGCTGTTCGGATTAACTAATGTCCCAGCTACATTCAATCGCCTAATGCAGGACATCCTCAGAGAATACTTGGATGATTTTGTTCTAGTTTTCTTTGATGACATTCTGATTTACTCAAAAAATGAAGCTGACCATGAGACTCATGTCAAAAAAGTTCTTGATATTCTAAGGAAGCACCAACTCTTTGCAAAAAAGAGCAAATGCACTTTCTCTGTCGACCATGTTGAATACTTGGGCTTTCTGGTATCCAAAGATGGAATTTCTCCAGATTTTGCAAAGGTCCAAGCAGTCATAGATTGGCCTGAACCAAAGACAGTGAAAGAAGTCAGAGGATTCTTGGGATTGACTGATAGAATTTTTATACCAAAGTATGCTCTCATAGCTTCCCCCTGACTAACCTTCTCAAAAAGAATACCCCATTTCAGGTGCCAGAGTGCCTTTGATAAGCCAAAGACCACCTTGGTAACCAGTCCCATTCTGAAGCTGCCAGATTTCACTCTATCCTTTGAGGTAGTAATAACTGATGCAAGTGGTTTTGCCCTGGGAGGTGCACTCATGCAGGAAGGTCATGCAGTGGCCTATGAATCCCGAAAGCTCAGAATGCATGAGAGGAATTATGCTGTCCATGACCTGGAATTACTTTCAGTAGTCTATGCCTTAAAGTTGTGGAGACATTACCTACTGGGAAAAAGATTCACTTTGATGACAGACCATCAGATTTTAAAGTGGATCTTCACTCAGAAGGACCTCAACATGCGCCAAAGAAGGTAGATGCAAACCCTGCAGGAATGTGATTTTGAGATCAAGTACCGCCCAGGCAAAGAAAATGTGGTAGCAGATGCCCTCAGTAGAAAAGCCTCCTTGCTTGCAATTACTGTAATATCAACTCCTTTGATTATTGAAGCAAGAGAGAAGATCATGCACGATAGATTCTTTGGCCCTATTGCTACCCTACTTATGCAGGAAAGCAGAACTCCACAGGAGTTGAACAGAGTTCAAGGGTACAGCCTGGATGATGGCATTATGTATTATAATCGCAGGCTATGCATTCCCAATGATGTTGGAACCAAGGATCGAATTCTGAATGAAGCCCATGATAGCCTTATCAGGACATCCAGGTTTCATCAAAACCTACATGTCTGTATAAAGAAACGCTTCTTTTGGCCTGGTTTGAAAAAGGATGTACTGAATCATGTATGTCAATGTCTGACATGCCAGAAAGTCAAAGCTGAAAGAGTAAAAATGCCTGGGAAGTTACATCCATTGGACATCCCCCCAGATGAAGTGGGATGTATCAATATGGATTTTATTTACTGGATTAACTTCAATGCAATCAGGTTACAACTCCATTTTCATGGTAGTTGACAGACTAACCAAAGTTGCCCATCTGAAACCTACACTGTAGTGGATGTGTTCAGATTGTTCCTCAAAGGCATGGCCTACCTAGGAGAATAGTAAGTGATCGAGATCCTAAATTTACTTCAAGGTTCTGGGGACTGCATTTTTCGAAGCAGTGGGAACTTTCTTGGATCTCAGCACAGCTTATCACCATGAGACCGATGGCCAAACTGAAAGGGTAAACCAAGTAATCGAAGATATACTTCTGTCATGCTGTGGTGGCAGGGAACCCAAGAAGTGGCTAAGCTATCTGCACCTAGTCGAGTTCGCCTACAATGCTTCTTATCTCACTGAAGTATCGGGATGAGCCCTTTTAAAGCTCTGTATGGCAAGATTGCTTAACTCCATTAACTTGGTCCAACCCATTGATTAGGGTCGTCGAGATGTCCAGACAGATGCTTGACGACATGGAGCAGCAGATGCAGTCAATTCATAAAGATATTAAAGCTGTCCAGGATCGACAGAAGTAGTATGCAAATAAGAAGAGGACAGACAGAAAGTTTGAAGAAGCAGATATGGTCTTCATTAGAGTACGGCCCAGAAGTTCTCTATCTCTTGGGAAGTACAAGAAGTTATCCCCCAGATATTGTGGGCCATATCTGATTACAAAGAAAGTAGGTGACTTAGCCTACGAGCTTCTTCTACCTCCTCATCTCAAAGTTCATAATGTATTTCATGTAAGCCTTCTAAAGAAATTTGTGCCAAGCCCAAATCATGTACTTGATGAAATCCTAACCTCTTCAACCCAAGGGCAGATGGAACTCCAACCTGAAGAAATTCTTGATGTTTGAGAAAAGATTCTCAGGAACAAAATTCTCAAAGAATTATTGGTAAAATGGAAGTTCTATCCTTTTGAAGATGCCACCTGGGAGAATGAAGCCGGTCTGTTTACGGGATTACCCCCAGTTTGCGAGATGAGGGCATCTCGCGTTTTTCAAGTGGGAGAGAATGTAAGATTCCTCCCTAGCCACTCAAGATGTCTAGCATCTTCCCCTGTAATCAAATCTCTCTTCAGAAATATAAAAGATCTTGTTTCTACCAGTTTTGTCCTAGAGAGAGAAAATCTTCTAGAGAGTGATAATTTAGTTTTTAAATATTTTTGGATAGAAAAATACCTCATCTTATTAAAATAAGCTCCCCTGAAACAGAAGTTCAAAAAGATTTTGAGAAGGTGCATTAGAAATTAAGTATAATCTGTTCAATAGGCATTATCCTAGGGGTCAAGATTTTTTCAAAATTTTAAATTAAGGTTCCTATGGACCAATAAGATTCATCCAAATGTAGGAAGGAGATAAATATAAGAATAAAAATAAAATCCCCCAAAAATGAGTAAATACTCACATAAGATGAAGAGTTGACTAAGGACAAGGTTAATAGTTAAAAAAGAGAGATATTTATAATTAATGATGCATTTTTGACACCTCAGTATGGGGGAATTCCCCTCATGAAGGAGGCACCTATTTTACATGTGTGGGAGAGCTTTAAACTCCCAAATAATGACATATTTTTATCTCTCCTCTCTCCTGTTTCAACTAGATCCAAAAAGTGAACTAAACTGACCCAAAGTTGGTCAAAAAGTGACCAAACTGATCTGGAAAATTCTAGAATCAGTTGTCTTGGTTAGAAGCTCACTTTTTCCTATAAACAGAAGCCTTCCCCTTTGTTGAAACTCAGTAGTGTTTTTGCACTGTTGCCCTGCTTCTCCTCCCAAGTGCTAAAAATTGTGAACTTTACTCATAATACATTAGTTTTTAACCTTCCCTCTTATAAAAGATTGGTGGCCATTCTTGTTTCAAACAAGAGTAGAACCCTCAAACCATCAAGCCAAAGGAAAGCTCTCAGATTATCCATGTAAGTTGGAGATTCTTCTCTTTTCTATTTCTTTTATGGTTTTTTATTATTTTTATCTTCTCTAAAATGAAATGATGTTATGCCTCATTGAAAAAAGGCATTCCCCTCTCTTATTTAGTAAATCCAACCATTCTTTATCCTAGATGAATGATTAATGGATAAAATCAAGTTTTTCATAATGTTTCTCTTAAATAAGTAAAAAATGTTTACTTTAGAATGATTTAAATACTCTTGGTGAACTTCTAATTAATTTAAAAGAATAAAAATTGAAAAATGGTCAGCCATACAAAGGAGGTTATGGTAAAATTTTTCAAAAATTTAAAAATAAGTATTATCTTCTATTATTCTGAAAGAGTAATCCTTATGGTTTCTATATTCTAAAGTGTCATTTTCATGCATAGAAGATGCATTTTGATTATTTGCATAAAAGAATTTTATTTTTAATATAAAAGTGTTACTTTTATCATTATTGATTTTTATGCATAAGATGATGCATAAAAGAAATTTATTTTTATTATAAAAGTGTTACTTTTATCATTATTGATTTTTATGCATAAGAGGATGCATAAAAGAAATTTATTTTTATTATAAAAGTGTTACTTTTATCATTATTGATTTTTATGCATAAGAGGATGCATAAAAGAAATTTATTTTTATTATAAAAGTGTTGTTTTTATCATTATTGATTTTTATGCATAAGAGGATGCATAAAAGAAATTTATTTTTTATTATAAAAGTGTTACTTTTATCATTATTGATTGTATGCATAAAAGATATTTTTTTAAATATTAAAAGTGTGATTTTCATCATAAATGATTGTTATGCATAAATATGCATAAAAGATATATTTTTTACAATAAAAGTGTGATTTTCATCATAAATGATTTTTATGCAGAAATGGGTGCATTAAAGATATTTTTTTAATATTAAAAGTGTGATTTTAATCATAAATGATTTTTATGCATAAGCATATGAATAAAAGATATTTTTTTATATTAAAAGTGTGATTTTTATCATAAATGATTTTTATGCATAAATGGGTGCATAAAAGATATTTTTTAAAATATTAAAAGTGTGATTTTCATCATAAATGATTTTTATGCATAAACATATGCATAAAAGATATTTTTTTAATTAAAAGTGTGATTTTCATCATAAATGATTTTTATGCATAAATGGGTGCATAAAAGATATTTTTTAATATTAAAAGTGTGATTTTCATCATAAATGATTTTTATGCATAAATGGGTGCATAAAAGATATATTTTTTAATATTAAAAGTGTGATTTTCATCATAAATGATTTTTATGCATAAAAGATAATTTTTAATTAAAAGTGTGATTTTCATCATAAATGATTTTTATGCATAAATGGGTGCATAAAAGATATATATTTTTAATATTAAAAGTGTGATTTTCATCATAAATGATTTTTATGCATAAACATATGCATAAAAGATATTTTTTTAATTAAAAGTGTGATTTTCATCATAAATGATTTTTATGCATAAATAGGTACATAAAAGATATTTTTTTTATTAAAAGTGTGATTTTCATCATAAATGATTTTTATGCATAAAAGATATTTTTTATTATTAAAAGTGTGATTTTATGCATAAACATTTGCATAAAAGATATTTTTTTATATTAAAAGTGTGATTTCCATTATAAATGATTTGTATGCAAAAACATATGCATAAAAGAAATTCTTTCATGTTAAAAGAGTGATTTTCATCATAAATGATTTTTATGATGATAAAAGTGTGACTTTCATCAAAATTGGATTTTATGCATAATTAGATGCATATAGAATCTTTATAATTAAATAAGGGTTCTCCTTAATCCTCTGTTAATTTTCGTAAAAATTGGAAAAATGAATAAGCAGATAATATGTAAGAGGAAATTCTACCGTTTCATATTCACTAAGATTGTAATGAAAATTCAATTAAACTATCGAAGTTAGAGATCGAGATAAATCATTATTTTATTCCTCATAAGAAATTCATGTTTTAGAAATCTGTAAGCAAATATTCCAACGAAATTTAGAAAAAGAGAAATTGAAATAGTACCTTTCGAGAAAGATAGTTTAGGAATAACCTTTCCAGACCCAAACTTTGATTCAGACTATTGACCAAGATCTAATTCCTTCGTCAATTTTAATCAATGAGACGATTGCCCAGTTCAGGAAAAATGTACTCAAATCTCCCATGGAATCTGAAACTAAGTTAAGACTTTTGATTTTGATCTGAGGATCAAGTTAATAGAATTCGAGGAATTCTGTTTGGAATTCAGACCTGGATCTAGAAGTATTGGGATACGGATTTAAGATTATTCATGGTTTTCAAACAAAATTAAAACTGAAAACTTGCATAGAAACCCTGTTTTCTTAAAGGACTGTCTTACGCCAGAATGCTGGGAGGGAGCATTTGGCATATATGTTTATCTAAGGGAAGTTCGGTTGCAACAGCTATGGCGGGGAGTGTTTGAGGGACAGCTCACGCGGCAGAAACCTGCCCAGGTCTGGACCAGGTATGGTGAAAAATGGTGTGCTTCTGATACGATGGGCGAGAGGGCCGACGAAGCGGTCCCTGAGTAAAGTGCCAGGACACCTAAGGAGGATCCTGGAGGGTTCTGACTAGGCGATGCACGGGCTCACGGGGTGCTTAGGACACCCATACGTATGTCGAGGAAGATATATATATGTATGTTGACGAAATGATTATTGTAATCTGTTTACTGGATCTCGTTGGCTGACTAGCTGGTCCCAACGGAGAGTCCGGATTGGTACTATTTTTGTGAAACAAGGGATTGAATAGAAATTTTGAATTATGTAATCTGTGATCATATCTGTTTTGTCAATGGATTATTTTTATATTAAAGTTTTAAAGAGGAGTGTGTGCGTATCTGTTTTCTAAAGCTAAACATGTTTTGCAATTAGTACAGCCCATGAGACAAAATCATGAACTGGGAGTTTCTCAAGAACCTCCTCATCCTTTGTAAGTAAGCCACATTTGGCATACATATCTACCAAACTGTAGCCCATAAAAACATCTCTTTCAAATCCATCCTTAGCCAAATTGAAAGGATCAAAGTTCAAACCTTCCCCACATACATCATGCGCATTTACAGTAAGAGCCCTCTCTTCTGGATCATCCAAGAAATCTTCCATGAGCTGGACCAAGGGTAGACCCTTCTCACACATTTTATCCTTCCCACGGCTGGTAACTTGGTCTCCATGCTGAACTCCCAAGGGTTGTCTATCCAGCAACACCTCCTCTAAGACTGATTTGGAAACTCAAGCTAGATTTGTCACAAGAATGTCGATATGTAGGAGGTACAAAGCGTGCTAAAAACTTCTTAGAAAAGCTGGTCATGACTTCAACTGCCTAAACCAGAGAGAACATGTGCCAAACATTCGTCTCATCATGCTCCTCTAGATAATTATCAAGAACAGAGATATCCATATGCAAGACATTATCATTAGCATCCTACAATACCACAGAGAGAGAGATAAGGAACATGAATTAGCACATGAATCATTTGACTCTAGTAAATCAACAGTGGTGAGTTCCTAACTATCTAACATGTCAGCAGTTGGAGTCAGATATCCAGCATAAGAACTATCATGAGCAAGAATCAAATTTGTGTATCATTATATGGTAGTGATGTGTGTGAACACACTTAGGACCGCCGGGGTACTTTTTCCCTCACTAGGAGGTTTTTTCCCCGTGCATATGTACACCCTCTTATCTACTGATTTTGGGGTGTGTACACACCCTCTTATCTACTGATTTTGGGATGTGTACTTATCTTTTGTATCTGGCACACATTTGTTCATTCTAATCTAGTGAGTTTGTGTGCTCTCAAGTTTCTCTATCTTGTGTGTGTGCATTGTTGCAACCCTAACAATTGATATCAGAGCTAGCTTCCTTGACACTTGATCTAATAATTTGCCTCCCTCCTCACACGACCCTATTTTTCTGTCACCGATTGAGATACCCTCTTAGGAGAAGAAGGTATATACTATAGTGTGTTGTATACAAAGTATACCAAATTTTTGAGGTCAGCGGAGTGATTTAGTAGCGTTTTGGGTGCATTTTAGGCACCGTAAGGTTTCTGTAGATGTTATGAAGAAGCATCATTTCGGATTGGTTCTGCTTGATTTTGGGTGTTTGGGTTGTGTAGTGGCAAATATTTGGTGCCTTTAAAGCTTGTGCATTTCGATATATGGGGCCTTCCAAAAGAGGCTAGGAAGAGCGAGATATTATATAATCTTGTTAATAATTAAACGTGAAAGATATGGATATACTTCATTGTTGAATCACATGTATTCAATCATAAAGATATGGAGGATGAAATCTCTCCATAATTATGGAGTGTGAAGAAGAGAGAGGGAAGGAAGGTTGAACATACAATGAAGAGAAAATTGGACAAATACAAGATGATTATATTATAATTGAGATGAATAAACCACCAAGTACAATACCCTTTTATAGGCACCAAAACCTATCTTTTGACTCTAACTAAGAAGTAGTTCACACTTAGAGTGTGAATCACACCAAGTTGTCTATAGATCAAATAACCAAATGACCATATCCCCAATGTCACATGATATTTTGGTGTATTATTTGAACATTCATCAAGCACAAATAAGAAGCATTGGATAAGTTCAAGTAGTTTCTTGCTTTGGTTGAGAATGAAACATGCTTGAGAGTTAAGTGTCTAAAGATGGATGGTGTTTGTGAGTATCTATCACCTAAGTTTGATGCTTATTTAAGAGATCATGCCATACATCAACAGTTCACACTTAACTGTTAAAGAAGTTTGAGAGTTAAGTTTTTGAGGATGGATGGTGGTGGACAGTATCTATCACATAAGTTTGGTGCTTATTTAAGAAATCATGGCATACATCAATAGTTGACTAAAAGATGTACACTACAAATGAATGGGGTTGTCGAAAGAAAGAGTATACATATTATCGTCGAGACTATTAGACCCATGCTTAATGAGATGAATATGCCTAACTAGGCATGCACATATGCTATGTTTCTAATTGATTAAGATCCGACTCATATTCTTGGAGATGAAACACTAAAGGAGATGTACACTAGACAGAAATTGGATGTGAGCAACGTGAAGATATTTTGTTTTGTATGTTATATGTGCATGTTCCTAAAGAGGTAAGGTCAAAGCTGCAAACCCAAGCTATGAAATGCATATTTATTTAGTGTGATTGAGGAGAGAAAAGCCTTCTAGATATATAATGTGATGTAAAAGAAGCTATATATAAGTTGAGATGTGAGTTCTGATGAAGGATTAGCATGGTATGCAGGAGGGGTTGTGACTTGAAGTAGCTGTAAGGTAAGGCTATAGTGAAAGCATCCTAAAAGTGGATGTGATTGATGTAGTAGAGCCATACAAAGATGTAAAACATGATGCAAATAATGTATTTATTATGGCCAAACCTGGGAGAGTTATGATTTTGATGGTATACCAAAACAAGCAAGACAAACCACAAAAAGGAATGCATTTAACCAAGGTGTTTTGAATATGCAAACAAGATTATGGAGTGGCAAATAGCTATGAAAAAAATGGATGTATTGTATAAGAGTCGATCATGGGAGCTTGTCTCGTTCTCTCTACAAATGAGTTGGTAAGTCATTTTAAAGCTAGATTAATTGGTAAGGGCTATGCATTTACATATGGCATAGACTATGATGAGATGTTTGGTCCAGTAGCCAAGATGGCTACAATATATAGTGTAATTTCCCACAACATCAAGCAAGAGATGGACTCTACACCAGTTGGATGTCAAGAATTCTTTCTTGAATGGATACTAGCAGAAGAAGTGTACATGGTTTCATCAAGAGGGTTTTGTGGATAATTCAAAGAAGACACATATACGCGAGTTGAGTAAAGCACTATGTGGATTAAAGCAAGCTCCAAGAGCTTGGTTTGAGTGATTGGCTATGTATTTGAGTGTAACAAATAGGGTTTAAGACTATATTAGGGACTTTATAAAAATCCTAATTCCCATTTTGCAAGATCAAAAAATATGGGGCACTGTAAACTCTTTTAAGATTGAAAACCCTCTCATGTGACATATCATTGGAAAGATCTTGAAGAGTAGGTTCTAGATCCACATTCTCCGATAACTTTGAAATTAGTGTGCTCAACATACACTAGTCAAAGAGTAGATTCTAAACATTAGAATCTTCACTCTGCACTATTTTCTTGATAATCTTTACAGATTTTCTGCACAATCTTTGCACTAACTACTATTTTTTCCAAGGAACTCTGCACAACAATATAAAACTATACACTAACTTCAAGAAATTGCACAGATTTCAATGAATTTGAGTAATCTATAATCTACACAGCTTTTGCAATTGTTATTACTCTAAACCACCTTTGTGTTAAGAAAACACAATTAGTCTTCGAATCTTCTTCAAAGTTGATCAAAACCTTCAATCTTGTAATATTGAACAAACTTCAATAAGATCGCTACAATAGCTTCATAAACTGCACCAAATGTACCAAACTACACAAAAAATCTTTAAAATCTACACTGCACTTTGCTTGCATGCTACTCTTAAGCATTATGCATTGAAAACCAAGATCCCTTTATGTAATGGAAGCACATTGGTATAACCATTGATCTCGGTTCAAATCTGAGAGGGATTTATCAGTTTTATAGCATTTTGCATGTATTACAGCTTTAGCATGTGTCTTAACATCTAATCTTTCACCATATCAACATGCATGTTATATTTTCAATATGATAGATGAATTCAATTGATCAATAGCCTTGAAAATGCTTACAGAACAACAATAAAGCCAAAGATTAATGACGTTCTTGGTTTTGTTGTTGAGCTATTGCTGTTGTATGTTGATCTTGGCCAAGAATGTTGAACTTGGAACCAAGATTTGCTTGAAATTATAGATTCTTCAATGTTGATAAAATTGTTGTCTCTTCTTCTCAAGAATTTATTTCTACATTGTGTCTTGAAAATCTGCACCAATCCTTGAAATTTGTTCAAAACTGCAATGAATCTGCACTCAACACAATACTCTACAATTCTACAACAGAAATCTAAGAACTCTACATAGTAATCTGAATTCTTTACATAATAATCTGAATACTCTACACAGCAATATGAATATTCTGCACACACAGTAATCTAAACACTTTGCATAGTAACCTGGATTTTCTGCACCACAATCTTCTTCTTGCAATGCTTCTCTAAGAACTCAAGATCTGGGAATCTAAGGTTTGTTCTTGAAGATATTTAAAACTATAGGATCTCTAATTAAGATAATGCAAGTAAATCATTCCAAATTGGTTGCTAAAATCTATGCAAATCCAATTTCAAAACTCAAGAAAATCAAGAAAATTTTCAAGAAAATCAAGATCAAGAAGTTCAAAAAATCAAACAGTAAAGTGAAAATAGTGATTAATACAAATTCAAAAATAATTAACAAAATTTCATTGCTAATATTGTCAAAATAAAAAATTAGCAAAATCTAAAAACTGTGTAAAAATCAATTCCAAAAATGATTAACACTAATCAAAATTAAGAAAATACATTTCAAAAAACTAGATTAACAGTAATTCAAAAATGATTATCATTAATCAAGATCAGGAAATTACATTCTAAAAATTGGATTAAGCATAATCCAAAAATGATTATCACTAATCACTACCTGAGTAAGGATCTAGATTAGGGAAAGTAAGAGAGATTAGCACTAAGGAGCATGGAAAGTAACTGTAATGAGTATCACAAGATGTCAAAAAGTTTCAATACTCCTAGAGCACATGCCTTTTATAGTCCCAAGGCCCATGTGCCCAAAATCCACATGTAAATGACCCTAAGCCCATGTGCCTAGGCCCATCCCATGTGCATGTACATCCTAAGAACACTTTGTTACATAGATGTGACTTCAATTAATTATTTAACTAATGTCAATCATGTCTATGAGTATAGGTGGTGAGATTCGTGAGGGTACTGATTGAGGTGTCGCACTATACGAGGGTATTGATTGAGGTATCATCGTACGGATGGTGGTCTGAGCCACCTGGTGTGAAGATAAATATCATATGTGAATTATGTTATTAATTATTTCGTAGCCTATTATGAGGCTAGAGTTTATGTGCACATGTGCACAGGATAGTTTAATTTATGTATGAGCACAAATGAATTTGTAAGGAGTGATCCATTTGTATACATTGTTGGACCATGGTTTTATGATGTGTAAACCTTAGAACTTTAGACAAAGTTATTTATTATAAAGCAATAAATAACTTTCGACAAATGTATTTATTGTAAAGAAAATTCCCAAAAAAAAAATAGGTGCTATTCATGGCTTTATGGACTAAAAATATGAATATGATTTTAATATCATATATGGGAGAAGAGCCACACAGTCTGGAGGGAGATTGCAACCAATGCTTTTGTTCTTGGTATTGTTAGATTCTAAATTATGGTGAATTATAAATTTTATTTGTGTTATTTTCATGTCTTTATTTGAGTAAGAACGCTTACGTAATTTCTTGGAGTAAAGATCATGTTACAGGCTATCAGAGCCTTGGCCAAGTACAACAAGTAGGTTACAATTCAAGATATTTGGAACTCGTTCAAAAAACAAGGTAAGATTTTCAATATTTACTTATTGATTTTATGCTTTGTTGGATAATTCATAAAAGCATGAAAAGTAATTTTGGTAGCCTTCTAAAAGACTACAAATTCTTTCGTAAAGAGTACAACTCAAATCTTAAGGGCTATAGACTCTTGGGCAAAGAAAAGAGATTCAAAAGGCTGAATTTTAAGACTAAGGTTGTTTTTTACCATTGTTTTTCTCTACACTAATCCTCTTCTTAATCGAAAGCCATATATGTGACTAGAAAGCTAAGGAGACTTCAAAATCCCTTCAATCTAATCAAAACATGCTATTCTCCATCAATTTAAGGGCTCTACGTGACTTATATTCCTCAAAAATGGTTTTTATAAGCATTTACTATTAAGAAGCTAAAGCTTAATTACCATTAAACCTACAAAATCTAAAAAGCCCAAAAATGCTTTAAAAGGCTCAAAATCTTAATTTTTAGAGTTTTCTAAGGTCAAATGGATTAGTGTAAATTTCGGTGGCTTCTCAAAAAATCAGCCAGAAATTTCAAAATTTTAAAATTTTTGGGGCTAGAAACTCAAATTTTGGCTTATTTCGAGTATAAAAAACTAAAAACATAGCCAAAAAATACCAATAATCCCAAATAGATCCAAACAATTAAAAAAAATATTTCATCTTTTTTTCCTAGCTATCATTTATTTCCAAAATATATAATGAAAAGACATCACTCTTGAGACACTACTAGAGCTTGAGGGCATACCGACGTTAAAATACCGACGCAAATGTCGAACGTCGGTATGCCCGTCGTAATCTTGGAGGAGCCAAGTCGGGTGGGCTAATTTGAAATTTTCGTATACCGACGCGTATACCGAAGCATATTCCGTTGCTGATACCGACGCACATTCCGAAGTATATACTGGCGCTTATACCGAAGGACATACCGACGCTCGTAAGTTTTTTACAGCCGAGAGCGTATTGTTCTCTGTTTTCCGCGGCGTTGCAGAGAAGGTATGTGTTTCCTCTTTTCTCCTCTTCTCCTCTTTTCTCCTCTCCTCTTTTCTCCTTCTTTCCTTTTTTCTCCTCTTCTCCTTCTCCACTTTTATTATATATGCTCTTGCTTTTGCTTTTTAATTTAGGATATAGGAGGTTTAGGGTTTTGTGTTTTTTTGGCTCTCTATGCATGTTGAGAGCTCTCTATGTATGCATAGATCTCCTAATGCATGCATAGAGATTTTAGGGTTTTGTATTACTTTGTATTAGTTCTTATTCTTATGTTTAATTTACTAATTATTTTGTTTAATATTTTGTTTTGGAGCTCTTTCACCAATCTTTCACCAATCCTCTCCTTCAGCTTCGCAAAAAAGAGGTAGACCCTCTTTCGATTTTCCTTGTTTATGCTTTTTTCTACGTAATATTGCATCCCTGTTTTATGGTTTAGGGTTAGTTTAGGGTTCTTGCAAGCTTATACATAGGATTAATTCAAGATCTATGCATAAAACCTATCATAAGCTTGCAATCTCTATGCATAGCCTTCTTGTTGCAAGCTTTATGCATAAGCTCTATTCATAGAGCTTGCGAGCTTGTGAAATCTCTATGCATAAGCTCTATGCATAGGCTTTATGCATAGAGTTTGCAAGCTTATAAAATCTCTATGCATAGGTTTCTTGAAAGCTTGCATGGACATTGTACATAGAGCTTGCATAGCCTTCTTGTTGAAAGCTCTATGCATAGCCAGCTTCTTGTAAAAGCTTAATGCATATGCTCTATGTATAGGCTTTATACATAGAGGTTGTAAGATTATGAAAGCTCTATACATAGGGCTTGTAAGCTTATGCAAGCTCCATACATAGAGTTTATGCATAGAGCTATATGAATCTAGCTGAATGCATGAATTAAGATCTATGCATAAAGCTTAGTACATAATGTTTTATGTATAAATCTTATGGATGAGCTTTATGCATAAGGCTTCACATGCGTTATGTTTTTATGCATAAAGCTTTTTTTGATGTAGAGTGCCTTGCATGGATGGAGAGCATAAGCTTTTTGAATGTTTATACTCTCTTATACATATAACATATATTTCTTATGCTCTGTTTTTCTATGCATAAGGTATTCTCTTTATTCATAGAGTTTATATATGTTATCAAGGTAAGATCTCTTATCCATGTAAGACAAGATCATGTTTATTACACCATTGGGTGATGGGATTAAGGGTTAGCATAGTGCATAAGGCTTATAGCATAGAGCTTATGCATAAGACTTATGCATATGGCTTATGCATAGAGCGTATGCATAAGTCTTGCATAGAGCTTATGCATAGAGCTTATGCATAAGACTTATGCATATGGCTTATGCATAGAGCTTATGCATAAGTCTTGCAGCCTTATTATGCAAGCTTATACTTAAGGTTTGCAAGCCTTACTATGCATACGATTGCATAAACCTTATTCATAAAGCTTGCATAAGACTTACATATAGAGCATTACACATAAGCTTATGTATAGATCATTATGCATAGGCTTTATGCATAAGGCTCTATGCGTTCAGCTTTAGGTGTAGGCTTCTATGCATAGAGCTCAATGTATAGGCTCTATTTACAGAATCTATGCATATAGATTTTTGCATAAGGCCTTTATAAATAACTATTTATGAATAGAGATAGCTTCTCTCTCCATCCTTGTTCTAATTACCTTCTTAATTTTGTATGGAGAGAAGATAAGCTAATGTATAAGTTATTTTTAAAATCTTCCTCAACGGCTGGAGAAAAGAAGCCCGTTTGACGCTTTTTTTAATATTTTTAAAGTCTCCCTCAACGGCTGGGGAAAAGAAGCCCGTTTGACGCTTTAAATGTTATTTTTAAAATCTCCCTCACGGCTGGGGAAAAGAAGCCCTGTTTTATGGTTTACATAATGCTTTGTGTAATGTATAATGATTTGTATTTAATGAGCTACATATACATGTTATCCTGCTAGATGGAGCCTCTCAATCTTGAAGAGAGAATAGCGTGTCCATGCATGCGATGTAAGTACCAAATCTTTCGAAAACGAAGGATTTGCAACTAGCATGTTCATGACGATGGCATATTTCCAATGGAGCGATTGAAAAATTTACGGTTTCAATCGTACAACCAAGCAAGTGTGCAGCCGCATCTTGATAACATTGCGCCTGTGAATTCTCGTCCCCAACAAAGGATGAGGATATCGCAGGAGGGAGTGACAGATGGAGCTCAATTAACAGCACCCGAGGGAATTGAAGAAGGTCAGGAAATGGAAGAAGGTCCAATGGAAGAAATGTTGGATGCGTTCATCGAGCAACAAGAAGCTCTCTTCGAGGAGCATGAACATGAAGATCATCAACCACGACATTCTCAATGGTCAAATTATGAACCAGAAGAGGCCATGCGTAAACTTGCATGCCTTCCATTATACAATGGTGCCAACATATCTGTATTGCGTGCATCTCTTACGATGCTAAATTTGCAAACAATTTTTGGATGGTCTAATACAAGTGTCACTGAACTATTCAAGTAAGGACTTTTTTTGGAGATTACACCTACTGTTGAAATGATAAATTTTCAACTTGTTTTGACTAAATCTCAATAGTAACGATCAGATATTGCCATACTTACAGGCTTTTGAAAGACCAGATATTGCCCCCTGGCAACGAGATGGCTCCATCTCATGCAGATGCCAAGAAGTTATTGAAATCCATAAGCATAGATTACAATAATATTCATGCTTGTCGCAATGATTGTTGCCTCTTCCGCCATGAATATGAGCATTTGCAAGAATGTCCCCATTGTGGCTCTAACAGATATAGAGAAGATGTTCAGGGGGAAGCTGTCCCGGTAAAGGTTCTTAGGCACTTTCCAATCATCCCAAGAATAAAAAGCATGTTCAGGTGCAAATCTATAGCAAGCTTGATGACATGGCATGCCACAACTCGATCCACAGATGAAGTGATGCGTGTGCCTGCTGATTCACCCGCATGGAGACACATTGAAGAGAAATGGCCGGCTTTTAAGGAAGAACCTCGAAACCTCCATCTTGGCCTAGCAATGGATGGTGTAAACCCTTTTGGTTTAAGGAGCTCTTCATGGAGCACATGGCCTGTTTGCCTTGTGAATTATAATCTTCTGCCATGGTTAGCAATAAAGAAAGGTCATTTGTTGCTCTCATTAATAGTTCTAGGAAAGTACAAGGTGAAGAACATGGATGTATATTTGGCACCACTTATTGATGAGTTATGCACCTTGTGGAACGGAATTGAAGTGAAGGACATGTCAAAGCAGCAGAGTAGCCAAAGACTTACAATTGTGCAAGGTATTCTCATGTGGACAATGCATGATTGGCCTGGCTATGGAGAATGCTCAAGTTTGTCTATATCAGGTTACAATGTATGTCCTGTATGTGGTCCTCGACTTGATTCAAGATACTCAAAAGCATTACGAAAGAATGTCTACCAAGGACATGTTAGGTATCTTCCAGAAAATCATGAATTGCGGGATGGTAATCTAGGAAGACCTCCTCCAAGTGCATTGAAGGCAAGCGATTGGAAGATCAAATGGGAGGAATGTGGCAACTTGGCATGTCCTGGGATGAAGAGGCTCTCTGTCTTTCACCAACTCCCCTATTGGGGTGATCTCCTTATAAACCATTTGCTTGACCCGATGCATATTTTCAAGAATGTAGCTGACATTTTGTGGAAGACCATGATAGGAAAAAAGGAGACTAAAGGCCAAAGGGATGACTTGGAAGAGATTGGTTGCATGCAAGAGTTGTGGGCTCGCACTAGACCCAATGGAAAGGTGCTACTTCCAAGAGCCCCATGGGTTTTTAGTAAGATGGAGGAACAACAAGTCAAGAGGACAATTTCAGAGTTTCGGACTCCTACAGGTTGTATGCATTGCTTGAAAAGTGCATTTACAAAGGATGATGATCTTAGTGGCCTCAAGAGTCATGATTGGCACAAGTTTCTACAATTTGTGCTACCCATAGCAATAAAAGATTGCCTCACTGAAGACATTAGAGCTACTATCTATAAGATTGGCACATTGGTGCGCTGGATTTCTTCAAAAGAGATAAAGAGAGACACTTTGGAGACAGCACGTTTAAACTCCATAGAGGCAGTCTGCATGGTAGAGAAGTTTTTCCCTACAAGTTTATTAACAATCCAGATGCATCTGCTAGTTCATGTTGTAGATGAGGTTGCAGTTGCTCGAACAGTCGATTCAAGATGGATGTTCTTTTTGGAGAGGTTTATGAAGACATTAAAGGGATTTGTTCGCCAAATGGTTCGCCCAGAGGGTAGTATGTCAGAAGGGTGGCTGATACAAGAGTCCCTTGTTTACATCACTGAATATTTAAGTTCCTCAGATCCAGAGATACCTCGACTAGGCGAGTCATTGGTGAGGAACCTCAAGGCCAGGGCATTAAGAGAAAGATGGATAACAATTTGAGGGAAAAAATCAACAAATTTTGCATCTTGAACTCTCATGTAATGGAGAAGTGGATTGAGACATATGAAGCTCTCAAGCGACAGCGAGTACAAGATCGTTTAAGTTTCAGAAGGAATCGCACTAAAAGAAATCTCCCATATCCAGAAGGTATGCAAGCTCTTCCGGACTTTCCCACAGGTAGATGGCTAGAAGCTACAATTTTAAAAGCCAAACGTGCTGGTTTAACTATAACAGAGGAGGAGGAGGAGCTTACAAAAGGATGCGATTGGCATGTAAGTGTTTAAGTTCTACATGTCTCTCTTTTTTTTCTCTACATGTCTCAGTGTTTGTTTCTCCATCAACAATCTTTATGTGCTATTTGTAGTATCACAAATATGGGGCATTTTGGTCACATGGACGTCATTTTCGAGTAGAACGAGTAGACCAAAGAAGAGCAACCTTTGATTGTGGTGTCACAGCATAGTTTGTTCAAGAAAGTCGTGCAAGTGCAAGTGATGATAACACAATTACTGGAATGCTTGATTACTTTGGAACCATTCAAGATATATTAAAGGTTGGCTTCAGAAGTTTTGAGTTGTTTATCTTTGATGTGAAGTGGTTCAAGGTAATCACGAATGGGCCACATGCAACTGTACATAGAGACAAGAGTGGCCTCATCCAAGTGGACTCCACAAAGGTATGGACCGATCAACAAGATACTTTTGTACGCCCAGAGCATTGTGAGCAAGTTGTCTTTAAAGCGGATCCAAAAGATCCACGCTAGCTATTTGTGGTTCAAGTCGCCCCCCGCAGTAAGCAAATTTTTGAAGAATTTGAGCTACAACAAGGTGATGTGGATGCACAGGGTGGTGGAGAGCAGCAAGAACAAGCCGATATCAAAAATGAAGAGGAGCAAGCAAATGAAGAGGAGCAACTAGAGCAAGATCCAAATGAAGAGGTGCAAACCAAGGAAGCTGAAAAACATGTTGAGGAAGAAGAGATAGATGATGAGGACATCCTTCATCAAGGGACTTTTAATGATGAGGATGCTGAAATGTACATAGACATAGACCTCTTTGGGGCTACTGATCTTAATGAGGATGATAGAATAGATAATGATTTTTAAAATGATGTATCTTAATGATTATGCAAATAGTTATGACATATTTGTAATGATTTTATGACATTGAAGGTCCTTTCATCATTGTTTACCATTGTTAATGTTTACCATCATAATCACTATTGTAGGTACAAGTTGATATAGTTTTACCATTGTTGTTTATCATTGTTAATGTTTGTCATATGGTTCTTTCATTGTTTACCGTGTAATTTTCATTTCGCACAAGTTTGTCATATGGTTTTTTGTCCAACAAGCCATGGGTGACTCACCGCCCTACGACTGCAGTCCTGATTTCTCATTTAATCCTACACCACAGGGCATGAGTCCCCAGCAGTTATATGGTTTTCTTTCGTCCATGACTCCAGAGCAGAGAGCCATGGCTCAGAGTTATTGGGGTTCTGGAGCAGGGACATCTGCCTCACCATCTGGCTTCCCGACGCCAGTTCCCACACCCATGGGTACGACAACAGCTCCCACACCTCATACCACACAGCCTTCCACTCCTCTTACAGCTCGATCTACCACCTCTTCACATAGACGTCGCTCACGTAGTAGGTCTTCAGGGGGAGGTTGTTGTGGTGGTAGTGCCACAGATGCTGTGACACCACCACCACGTGAGCGTCGTCCTTCGCTCTCATCTGTTGATAGCACACCCATAGGGTCACCTTCCACTCCCTGGGGTGCACATGACCATGACAACAGCAAGATATACACAATTAGGGATGGGGCACAAATAATGAATAGTGCAGGGAAGGCAATGAAGACACGCATTCGACAACTGTGCACTATACAGTTTCACGACTCTGTCATGACTAAATGGGATCAGCAAGATAAGGGAAAGAAAAATTATATAAATACAAAGATAAAGCAAGAGTTTCAGCCATCTGACCCTATGAATGTCGTCTCTAATGAGTGGATACAGTATACAGCTCGCATTTTGATGGGGCATCGTAGGTCAGAGGCGAGGGATGCATTTAGAGAGGGGAAAGAGAAACCTGTTTGGCTAGATACAGGGAGTGGGCAGCCATTGCTCAAGAGCTCACAGAGACACCAGAGAGGTTTCAACAACAAAGAGAGGCGGCAAGGGCAAGACTCCAAACAGTAGGGGCTTCTCATCTTGGGAGTGGTGGTTACGAAACCATGCGCCATGAATTCGTAAGTATTTGTAGTAATTTTATTTATGTAAATGTATGTATGTGGGCTAAATGTTGATTTCTAAAAGTTATAATTGTTAATCGTTTGTGTAGGAGTTGGCCATGAATCGCCCACCAAGTAGGCGAGAGGAGTACGCTCACAAACATGGCCTTGTGGCCTTATTTGAGATGCTTGAAGAAGAAGGAGAGACCGTCAATTGGGAGGCATTACCATGATGTAAGGTGACCTTCAAACTAATGGTATATGATCAAAACATTCTTGAGTATTAATGTTTAATTTAATTTCTTGTTTATCGATCTGGAAAATAAAAAAACGAGCACGATTGTTTTTGTGCTCTATTTTAGACAGAATGGTGCTGTCTGTTTGCTGTTGTTGATCCTGTTCATTGCAGGCAGCCAGGCAATAGCCAGGCAACACTATTCTGTCCAAAAAAAAAATCTGGTACAGCGTCGGTATATTCCCCGGTATATGTGCCGGTATACATTCCGGTAATGCCGCCGGTATAGATGCCGGTGAACGTTGGTATAGGAGCAGGTATACACCCCGGTAAAAGTGCTGGTATAATGGCCGGTATAGACGTCGGTATAGCCGTCGGTATTAGCACCGGTGAAACATCGGTATAGACACCGGTATAGGCACTGGTATTGTTCCCTGACGCTTATACCGACATTGTCGTTCCGACGCATATACCGGCATTTATACCGATGTTGACGGGGCTTTTTTAGACCCCGTTCAATGACGTCGGTATAAGCGCCGGTATTAGGCTAACATGTAGTAGTGAGACCAACAATAGTTGTAATAAGAGACCTTTCACATGACCCCCTTTATATTCACAAGGCTGGACTCTCCATATAATTTTGGTGATTCAAAATTTATTACCAAAACTCTTTTATTTAAAGGATGTTTTAAAAAATTCTGATGCCACCCGAAAACATTAGAGAGAATTCCCATTATTATTTTCCACTTTAACTGATTTTACCTATGCTCGGATTTCTACCACGCTAAACTTTTCCTCGAAAATGCCTTTTGACCTCGACGAGTCTATGTATAAGAACTTTGAATTTTTATAGCTAGATGAATGCTAAAATGAAATTATTAAACTTATTCCTTAACTTTAGCAAATTCACCTAGTAAGATAATGGAACAGACCCATTGCTATACGTTTAAATTTTAAACGTGTCAACAATTGCTCTATAGTGAAGAGTAATTGTATTTTTTATCGTGAGAGCAAGATGACTATAAAAGTTATTTAGTTTATTTTCTTTATATTTTATATTCAAACTTAAACCAAATGAGATCTTCAGTAAGCTTTCATGCGAGACCAAAAGCCTACATCAATTGGAGAATTACTTATTGATTCTTAATCCGAAAACTCTTGAAAGTTTCTATTGCAGAATACCTTTTTTATATCAAAATGACTTGAAAATATCTTCACGATCCTTATTAACCATCAGAACTACTACGACTTATGGTCGAGTGTACCACTCGACTAGCTTGTATCTCGGAACAAAATTCAAATTTATTCTAGTCTAACATTACTATGAATCTTCAACAATAAAATGGAGGATGAATGGTCAAAAATCTAGATACAAGATCACAAAGAGTGTTTTGTCATGATTCCTGTTGGTAACACTCAATTTTATACTCCAAACATTCGTTTTTGTCAACATATGGAACGACAAGAAATAATTCGAGGATACAACATCAACGATGACCTGATAGTTGATAGATGAAGAATTTTCTCATTCATTTAGGTTATCTAAAATCTAGGCTACCACTTGAAAACATATTTGTACCAGATCATACTCGTGCTATTAGAGAGAGAGAGAGAGAGAGAGAGAGAGAGAGAGAGGTATTAACATCGGTGGAGAGAGAGAGAGAAAAGGGGAAAAGCAAAAATGACGCGCCGAAAAGAAGAAGCCAAGAAAGCAAACGCGCTGGCCCAATATATATAAATTATAATAGGGTTCCACCGACCCACACACACACACACACACTGTTTTCACTTTCCATAGTTGATCCTTGCAGGAATGGAAGCTATTCGACATGACACCATACTATTGCACTCCAATATCTCGACTGCATATTCAGCGAAAACAGAGGGATCGGTACCGTCGTCGACCTGCACCAACAATTCAAGACGCGCAGAGGCAGATCATATAATATTTGATGGAGGACTAGGCCCTCATAATAAGAGCAGCAACAGCTCCCCTGCAGATATTGATGTTACTAGTACTGTCTTGACTAGCTGTGGAGCTGCAGCAGCAGCAGCAGCAGACCGAAGGCGCAAGCTGCTGCTGGAGAGGTTTGGCGGGACGATTGCACACGCTAGAGAGAAGTTGGAGGATGTGTCCTCCCTGCCCAAACTAATTCAGTCCCAATCGCTCCCCAACACTGCGCCTTCTTCTTCCAAGGCGAAGCCTGGCGCGATTTTATTGGCGCTTAATCAAGCGTTCGTCCCAAAGATTGCAAAGGCGCCAAATCCAGATTGCGCGGCACAGGTGCAGCGGCACAGGGAGGAGGCGCGGGCGACGCGTAATGCCATGAGCAAGACCTTCGAGTTCAACGACGCCTGGGAGACCACCAAGGAGTTCTTGCAGCTTATCAACCCACCTGCCAGCCCGTGTTCCTTCACCAGCTCTGATTCGACTCTATCATCACTTGATGATGCCCTCCACGCAGCACAGTACTTCTCTAATGGCTTCTGTGATTCCTTTTACATGAGGGACCATGTCATCTGCCCCACAGCTGACGACCTGGCGAGCAACCCACCTCCTGTCACCCCTACAGCTGCTGCAACTACTCCTCCCCAGCTCTGCCATCCAGGTCGCCGTGGTTATATTGAACCTAAACTTTGGTCGCATGCAGAGAGATACAATGATGAGCATCAAGGTGGATGCCATCATCGTGATGATGACGATGGGCCTCGAGCTGCTCGGCACAAAGAACGTCACCACCACCACCACCACCACCACCTCAATGGACTTCGGCATTATAAGGAATACCATGAGCTGCGGAAGTACCATGATCGCCTCCGTGATAGTAGAGAGTACTTGTATGATGGACATCGATCTCGTCATGAGCGACACAGGAAGCGCCACCACCGTATTGATGATGATCGTGCTCAGCAACGACGTCGCCTCCTCGATGATGATGATGACCGACATGAGCGCGAGTGTCTGCACTGATGCGGGCATGATGAGCAGGGGGCAGCACCTGCATCACTCTGAAGATGGCATCGCGGCTGTGATCAGCGTCTGCACCAGTGGCATGATGATGAGCATGCAGGACATCATGATGGACTACATCAACAAGATATTATTCATGGCTGCTAGTAAAGACATAGACTCCATTCATCACATTAGTAGTAGCAAGGCTGAACTGGCTGCTGCTAATTCTCATCCCATGGCTTGAAATATACAATATAATCTTTTGTCGTTAGCACTCTTTTGTTCATTAATCAAGCGTGTTCGTTCTGTCCGGGCAAGATGTTGTGCAGTAGTCTCTTTTGATTGCTTTAACTTCATCTCTCACTTTCAAGATCTGTTTGTGAGGGTTTTTTTTTTAATTATAATTATATTCTAGAAAGTTGAATTGAGCAAGAAATGAGAGAGACCTTTCAATTTGGCTACATCCAGTTCTTGTAACTTATCTAATTCCTCACCTTCGAATGATGCGTGCAGAACGCCGGAACTTCTTCTTCTCAGCTGATTATTGTTGCTAAGGTAGGTTTAATGGGGCAGCTACATACTGGATAATTTTTCGAAAGGGGGTACTCTTGTACTTGTACTCACCATCCTGCTGCTGCAGGGTTTTCTTGTTACTGGTGGGTGGGCAGATGTTGAGGGAGCAGGAGAAGAAGCCATGGGAGGAAGCACCAGCTTGTAGGATATTATGAGAGCATTAAGGCCTTATATATGATCCATATTCAATAGTGTAGTAAGAGAGCTGGATTGGGGGGGGGTCCAGAGCAACAAAACAGTAGGCAGACAACATATTCAGATTGTTGTCCAGAGAGAGCTGGGGGGCGGCAGGGCTAAGAGCAAGAGGACATTAAAGAGAGCCAGATTTAAACCCCCTTAATAATCGTCGTTCCATCCCCATATATTGTAAATGTCAATATCGGTCCACATATACTGTACATGTTTCCTGCATTACATTATATTGTAGCCTCTCCTCTTCTGCTGTGCATGTCCGGTCCGGAATGTCAGGCTTGTACGGGAGCAATTATATATATTTGTAAGTTAATTGGAGAGGAAGAGAAGAGGGTTTAATATTGATATTTGGCATGCAGATGAATTACGTGCATAAATTTGGCAAAGGTGCCTGAAATTATGCGGGTCTGAGCTAATTCGAAGTCGATATAATTATAATTATATATATTCTCGGTTGTTTCAGAATCCAGATATTGATTGTAATATTGCGCCCTACTACAATTCTTTTGCAATGCGCAGCAAATTATACTGCATTTCTAGCTCTGCTTGCTGCATTTTATTGATTGTACGGTTTGAGCTTATATTATAATTATACGGTACCTTTTTTTTCCTTTTTTCTTTTTTCTTTCTTGAGGGATATGGATGATACAGCTATATGCAAATCCCGACAGACTAATTCTGGAAAATATACTCTCAAATTCCGATTATGACCTAAATTTTCAAAAAATTGTTGATATCATGTCTTATTAGATGATACTGCTGTATTTTATATTCTCGGCAGTGCCTCTGGCCCCGGCGCTCGCTGTGAGAAATGAAAAAAGCCGAGACATGCACGCAAGCATCTCCTTCTGAAGAAAAAGCCTCCTCCTCGACCTGATTCTCTAGAATCTTTGCCATGTGCAAAGTGGACTCACACGCTCGAAACCCCGATCGGTTAGTCGCTTGGCTTTCGAACTCCTCCGAAGAGAGTCGTGTCCCGCGGCATCGGCCTCCTGCCTTGCTTAAAGGCTAGGTGGACTAGTTTGTTGTACGACAATCCCGAACCAATAGTTGTTTCCAATAACTAACCTAGATCAAGTTTGCATCAAAGACTTTCTCTTAGTGAGTGGGTCTCTAGTGCTCACTAAGTGGTTGGTAGTTGAATACATGAGTAGGGTTTGTAATTCAATTTTTATGAAGTAGCATGTTAAGCATGTTTGAACAGAATTAGATAAGACATGCTGCACTTTGCACAAGTTACAAGATTAGACACCACATGCTGCATTTTTATGAAATAACATGTTTGAACAGAATTAGACATGACATACTACACACTTTACACAAGCTAAAAATTAAATAAATGCTCCTAAGTCTAGTATGATGCCATCCTTGGAAATGATAAGTATCCATGAAACCTATGGGACATATGGATGATAAGGAGATATTTTGTAATCCAAATGAAATAGAAGAACATAAAATAAAGGATGGTATTAGAAGAACATAAATAGAAATATTAAATTATAATGCTTTAACCTTGTGGGAAAATTACTCTATAATAAAGGAATTGCACTAAGGAATAAGTAAAGAAGTTCCTCAAATCCGAGTTATGGACAAGGATTATGGATTGAGATGTTATGTAATAAGATTAGGTGAAAACCCTCATGAAATAGATATCCAAGTTATGGACAAGGATTATGGATTGAGATATTATGTAATAAGACTAGATGAAAACCCTCATGAAATAGATATTTGAGTTATGGACAAGGATTATGGATTGAGATGTTCAATATAGTTGATTAATCATGGTGGCTGCTTGGAAGCACGAAATTCATTGGTTCTAATTTGTTAAGCATATTCTTTTCTCATTGAGAGTTCTCATTTGTGAAGCATATTCTTTGACCTAGGTTATTGTATGGTTGTCGAATCAAAATGTGATGCCTCAACAAGATGGTGGAGCCTCGTCATCCTCCAATAATGTGTGGGAATAGTCCTTCATGAGACTAACTATATGGGTGCAGCAATAGTCCCAACGATTGATGTAATTCCCATTTTTAGGGATGTTGGAGCCTCGCCATCCTAGGTGTGGAGTATGTTGGCATAGCTAGCTTGAATGGAGTATGTGCATAGGTGTCTTCAAAGAAATGTGTGAGTGAAAGAAAAAGTGACAGGTGAGTAAGTTCTAAAATTGGATCTAATAAGCCAAACTAGAAAGTGGGTGCTAGGGTGGCTAAGTGATGTTGGTGCTTTCCAACGAGAACCAGAGAATATAATCTCGAAATGAAACCTCAATTCATACAAGGATATTTTTTTGAAATTAAAACTACGTTTAATCTTGTCTTGAATGAGGATCTTTGATAAAGATCAGATGTAGTTTTAAGTTCAAAAAGTTATTAAGATAAGGTTATTTAAATAAATCAAAAGTCAGTTAGAATAAGTCTTGGGAAAATGGTATAGTGGAAAATTAGAACCTTAGGGTATGTTGCCTATAATGCCCTAATGGACATTATGAGCCTGCTAGCTTAGTTGTTCATGCAAGTTAATTCAAGGACATACCGAGTGAGAGACTAGTACCCCTAGTTAAATATGGGGTTGTGGTGTCTTATAGTTTGTATGAGAGCATAAGTTTGGGTAAACATATTGAGTGAGGGACTACCCCTAGTTAAATATGGGGGTGTGGTGCCTTATAGTTGGTATCAGAGAATAAGTTCGGGTAAATAAACCTTGAACTGCTACTCTAATCACTAAGGAATTTCTTATCCTTGCTACAAGATGGCAAAGAGATGAGAAGTATTAGTAGAGAGACCCAAGCTAGCTAGGATTCTTGGACTCACTGATAGTCTTCGTCTTTAATAATATGGACTGACTCAAGTAGGTGAAGTGTTTTGAAAATAGTCCCTTTTTGACTCAACAAAAGAGAAGAAACTTTGTTGGCTAACGACGACTAGGAAATCACTTCCATATATGGACCAACAAGAACAACCGTATCAAGGGTGCTATGGTCTATGAGAGAAGCTAGAGCTATAGACAAGAAGAAAATCCTTTATGATTTAATGATTCCTGAATTCCCAAACTTTCAAAAGAAATACTAGCTTCTTATCATGGATATCCCTCAATTGTAGATAATTATACCATACTATATCCCTCAATTATAGATAATTATACCATACTATATTCCTCATTACTTCCGTCTTCCCTTAACAAAGGGTACATATTAAAAATAATAATTTTTGTTTAATTGAGTAATAAAGCATAGTTAAAAAGTTCATATAGACTATGGCTTCAAATCAAACCCTCATTTGTGAGCTGTAATAAACAAGAGGCAGCCAAATGGCACATGAAATACATGCAACATTATTTTGGCCACCTCTACATACATCTTTTGATGTGGGGAGACAACAATGGAAGTTTATCGTGGAGATAGACCTGCATCACAAAATATATTACACTTCTAATCTTTGTGTGGCCATGCTTATGAAAAATCTAGATTTGATATGGGAATACATAATGTGTGGACAAAGTCTATTTCCCTTAGCACTAGTTTGCTAATAGGACAGAAATGTGTCCATGGACATATTTATGCCCTCGTTACTAACCAACTTATGGAATTATTTGGAACACGTGGATAGTGAAAAATAAAGGTTTCCTTATTTCATATCATCAGGTACATATTGAAGGAAAATTGGGATTTTTTAGAATCACATTGGTTTTACCTCTAGGCTTTTCAATTCCACAAGAATTTATAGCCCAAATTACAATCATAATATAGAGCTATTTGGGCTATATTTAGAACAAAGGATTCAATTAGCTAATTTCTTATTACATTACAAAGATTTTGGATGTGCATTACGTCACAAACATATCTATGGTGTAATAGAATCCATCTTAGGCTCAAAAATCAATTAGAACTCCAAAATTTAGGTGTTAATGAAAATTATAAAGTATTTAGTTGTTTCAAAAAAAATTAACTTTGAGGATTTTTATAGCTAATCAAAAAATCTAGGACCAAATCTTACACACATATTCTGTACAATGTTATGCTTTGTTGGTGCATTTTGTGAGAGCCAATCACATATACACTTATCCTTTTAAGCACTTTGTTTTAGAAAAAAATTTACATAAGAGACTACTTCATGTAGCTCTCTGAACATCCCATAAGGCTTTAAGTGGAATATCTAGTCATTTTATACATAATAACACTATTTTCATAAGTTTCTCATCACTAGATAATCCAAATATATTCAAGGGTTTATATACGCTATTTTGTTAATCAATGTAGTTTTAAAAGTTAAGACCATCACCTTGTTTTTTAACTCATCTTATTGTCATATTCTGGGTGTCAAAGACTCGATAATTAAAAAGAGATTCGAACTAAAGTAAATCACCATATAAGCTCACATTATTATCATAAAGACGTAATAAGTAAAATGAGATTCTAAGAAAGAAATTAAATTGAATTACATACTCTAATATAATAATCTTTTCTATCATAAAAAGTCTCTCTCATCTCGTAAATACTATGTAAGGTTTAGGAGAAATTTAATGAGTCGAGATCATTTTTTTCTCTTGCATCATGTAGGAACCTGCTTTGTAAATTTGTAATCTGTTTGGATTATAATGCTAGACATATCTCTACTTATAGTGATTTATCAATTATATTTAAGTTTTTTTTTTAATTTTAACATTTTTCTAAGGTTGCCACATTCATGAAGATATTCCCTAGAAGAGAAATGCTAAAATACCACTCCCACTCACAAGATATGACTTTTTTAAATCCCTAAAAAGACATATTTATGTCCTGTTCAGCTACCAAACTATGTCTATTAAAGGAATATATTTCCAGATTAGATCACCTAGCTTGTTTATACCTTTCAAGAATGAGGGGATTTAATAGCTTGCGTAAAAAATAATCTTACCCAAAAATGGGATTAAACTTGAATGGAAAAGTAAATAAGATAGGGTGAAAACCTTCATGAAATAGATATCCAAGTTATGGACGAGGATTGTGGATAGAGTTGTTATATATAGTTGATTGATGCAATGGTTACTTGGAATCACTATATCCATTGGTAATTTGTAAAACATATGCCTAGACCTGGGTTGTTATCTGGTTGTATGAAAATGCGATGCTTAGTGACAAAGGTGGAGCCTCGTCATTCTCCAATTTGTGAGATCGATCATACATGTGTGTGGTAATAGTCCCATTGATCATGTGTAGTTTCCATTTTCAGCAGATATTGTGGGCCATATCTGATTACAAAGAAAGTAGGTGACTTAGCCTACGAGCTTCTTCTACCTCCTCATCTCAAAGTTCATAATGTATTTCATGTAAGCCTTCTAAAGAAATTTGTGCCAAGCCCAAATCATGTACTTGATGAAATCCTAACCTCTTCAACCCAAGGGCAGATAGAACTCCAACCTGAAGAAATTCTTGATGTTCGAGAAAAGATTCTCAGGAACAGAATTCTCAAAGAATTATTGGTAAAATGGAAGTTCTATCCTTTTGAAGATGCCACCTGGGAGAATGAAGCCGATCGGTTTGCGGGATTACCCAGCCGATCTGTTTGCGGGAGTACCCCCAGTTTGCGAGATGAGGACATCTCGCGTTTTTCAAGTGGGAGAGAATGTAAGATTCCTCCCTAGCCTCTCAAGATGTCTAGCATCTTCCCCTGTAATCAAATCCCTCTTCAGAAATATAAAAGATCTTGTTTCTACCAGTTTTGACCTAGAGAGAGAAAATCTTCTAGAGAGTGATAATTCAGTTTTTAAATATTTTTGGATAGAAAAATGCCTCATCTTATTAAAATAAGCTCCCTTGAAACAGAAGTTCAAAAAGATTTTCAGAAGGTGTATTAGAAATTAAGTATAATCTGTTCAAGAGGCATTATCCTGGGGGTCAAGATTTTTTTAAAATTTTAAATTAAGGTTTCTATGGACCAATAAGATTCATCCAAATGTAGGAAGGAGATAAATATAAGAATAAAAATAAAATCTCCCAAAAATGAGTAAATACTCACATAAGATGAAGAGTTGACTAAGGACAAGGTTAATAGTTAAAAAAGAGAGATATTTAGAATTAATGATGCATTTTTGTCACCTCGGTATGGGGGAATTCCCCTCATGAAGGAGGCACCTATTTCACATGTGTGGGAGAGCTTTAAACTCCCAAATAATAAGATATTTTTATCTCTCCTCTCTCCTGTTTCAACTAGATCCAAAAAGTGAACTAAACTGATCCAAAATTGGTCAAAAAATGAACAAACTGATCTGGAAAATTCTAGAATCAGTTGTCTTGGTTAGAAGCTCATTTTTTCCTATAAATAGAAGCCTTCCCCTTTGTTGAAACTCAATAGTGTTTTTGCACTGTTACCCTGCTTCTCCTCCCAAGTGCCAAAAATTATGAATTTTACTCATAATTCATTAGTTTTTAACCTTCCCTCTTCTAAAATATTGGTGGCCACCCTTGTTTCAAACAAGAGTAGAACCCTCAAACCATCAAGCCAAAGGAAAGCTCTCAGATTATCCATGTAAGTTAGAGATTCTTCTCTTTTCTATTTCTTTTATGGTTTTTTATGATTTTTATCTTCTCTAAAATGAAATGATGTTATGCCTCATTGAAAAAAGGCATTCCCCTCTCTTATTTAGTAAATCCAACCATTCTTTATCCTAGATGAATGATTAATGGATAAAATTAAGTTTTTCATAATGTTTCTCTTAAATAAGTAGAAAATGTTTACTTTAGAATGATTTAAATACTCTTGGTGAACTTCTAATTATATTTAAAGAATAAAAATTAAAAAATGGTCAGCCATACAAAGGAGGTTATGGCAAAATTTTTTAAAAATTTAAAAATAAGTATTATCTTTTATTATTCTAAAAGAGTAATCCTTATGGTTTCTATATTCTAAAGTGTCATTTTCATGCATAGAAGATGCATTTTGATTATTTGCATAAAAGAATTTTATTTTTAATATAAAAGTGTTACTTTTATCATTATTGATTTTTATGCATAAGATGATGCATAAAAGAAATTTATTTTTATTATAAAAGTGTTACTTTTATCATTATTAATTTTTTATGCATAAAAGTAAATTTTTTTTACTATAAAAGTGTTACTTTTATCATTATTGATTTTTATGCATAAGAGGATGCATAAAAGAATTTTATTTTTATTATAAAAGTGTTACTTTTATCATTATTGATTTTTATGCATGAGGATGCATAAAAGAAATTTATTTTTATTATAAAAGTGTTACTTTTATCATTATTGATTTTTTTGCATAAAAGAAATTTATTTTTACTATAAAAGTGTTACTTTTATCATTATTGATTTTATGCATAAGAGGATGCATAAAAGAAATTTATTTTTATTATAAAAGTGTTACTTTGATCATTATTGATTTTTATGCATAAGACGATGCATAAAAGAAATTTATTTTTATTATAAAAGTGTTGCTTTTATCATTATTGATTTTTATGCATAAGAGGATGCATAAAAGAAATTTATTTTTTATTATAAAAGTGTTACTTTTATCATTATTGATTGTATGCATAAAAGATATTTTTTTAATATTAAAAGTGTGATTTTTATCATAAATGATTTTTATGCATAAATATGCATAAAAGATATATATTTTATATTAAAAGTGTGATTTTCATCATAAATGATTTCTATGCATAAATGGGTGCAATTAAGATATTTTTTTAATATTAAAATTGTGATTTTCATCATAAATGATTTTTATGCATAAACATATGAATAAAAGATATTTTTTATATTAAAAGTGTGATTTTCATCATAAATGATTTTTATGCATAAATGGGTGCATAAAAGATATTTTTTTAAATATTAAAATTGTGATTTTTATCATAAATAATTTTTTAAATATTAAAAGTGTGATTTTTATCATAAATAATTTTTATGCATAAACATATGCATAAAAGATATTTTTTAATTAAAAGTGTGATTTTCATCATAAATGATTTTTATGCATAAATGGGTGCATAAAAGATATATTTTTTAATATTAAAAGTGTGATTTTCATCATAAATGATTTTTATGCATTAACATATGCATAAAAGATATTTTTTTAATTAAAAGTGTGATTTTCATCATAAATGATTTTTATGCATAAATGGGTGCATAAAAGATATATTTTTTAATATTAAAAGTGTGATTTTCATCATAAATAATTTTTATGCATAAATGGGTGCATAAGAGATATATTTTTTGATATTAAAAGTGTGATTTTCATCATAAATGATTTTTATGCATAAATGGGTGCATAAAAGATATATTTTTTAATATTAAAAGTGTGATTTTAATCATAAATGTTTTTTATGCATAAACATATGCATAAAAAATATTTTTTTAATTAAAAGTGTGATTTTTATCATAAATGATTTTTATGCATAAATTGGTGCATAAAAGATATTTTTTTATATTAAAAGTGTGATTTGTAACATAAATGGTTTTTATGCATAAACATATGCATAAAAGATATTTTTTATTATTAAAAGTGTGATTTATATGCATAAACATATGCATAAAAGATATTTTTTATATTAAAAGTGTGATTTTTATGCATAAACATATGCATAAAAGAAATTCTTTCATGTTAAAAGAGTGATTTTCATCATAAATTGATTTTTATGATGATAAAAGTGTGACTTTCATCAAAATTGGATTTTATGCATAATTAGATGCATATAGAATCTTTTTAATTAAATAAGGGTTCTCCTTAATCGTCTGTTAATTTTTGTAAAAATTGGAAAAATGAATAAGCTGATAATATGTGAGGAAATTCTATCGTTTCATGTTCACTAAGATGGTAATGAGAAAATTCAATTAAACTATCGAAGTCGAAGATCGAGATAAATGATTATTTTATTCCTCATAAGAAATTCATGTTTTAGAAATCTGTAAGCAAATATTCGTCGAACGAAATTTAGAAAAAGAGAAATTGAAATAGTACCTTTCGAGAAAGATAGTTTAGGAAGAACCTTTCCAGACCCAAACTCTGATTCAGACTATTGACCAAGATCTAATTCCTTTGTCAATTTTAATCAATGAGATGATTGCCCAGTTCAGGAAAAATGTACTCAAATCTCCCACGGAATCTGAAACTAAGTTAAGACTTTTGATTTTGATCTGAGGATCAAGTTAATAGAATTCGAGGAATTCTATTTGGAATTTAAACCTGGATCTAGAAGTATTGGGATACGGATTTAACATTATTCATGGTTTTCAAACAAAATTAAAACTGAAAACTTGCATAGAAACCCTGTTTTCTTAAAGGACTGTCTTACGCCAGAATGCTGGGAGGGAGTATTTGGCATATATGTTTATCTAAGGGAAGTTTGGTTGCAACAGCTACGGCGGGGAGTGTTCGAGGGACAGCTCACGCGGCAAAAACCTGCCCAGGTCTGGACCAACCTGGGTATGGTGAAAAATGGTGTGCTTTCGATACGATGGGCGAGGGCCGACGAAGCGGTCCCTGAGTAAAGTGCCAGGACACCTAAGGAGGATACTAGAGGGTTCTGACCAGGCGATGCACGGGCTCGCGGTGCTTAGTACACCCATACGTATGTCGAGGAAGATATATATATATGTATGTTGACGAAATGATTATTGTAATCTGTTACTGGATCTCGTTGGCTGACTAGCTGGTCCCAACGGAGAGTCCAAATTGGTACTATTTTTGTGAAACAAGGGATTGAATAGAAATTTTGAATTATGTAATCTGTGATCATATCTGTTTTATCAATGGATTATTTTTATATTAAAGTTTTAAAGAGGAGTGTGTGCGTATCTGTTTTCTAAAGCTAAAGTTAAGAAAGGCATTTCAATTATGGGTGGGTGAGTACTTGTTTGGATCTACCGATTCCAATGGCAGGGTGGTGGCCAACCCATGGGCCGGATAGGCTGGAATCAGTGGAGTTTTAATAATCAAACTGAGAAATCTTAGGATTATGCTAGGATTCGAGTAGCTAGTTAATTCCCTGATAAATTTCTCAATTCAGTGGATCAACGGCTGTTGCCTGATCTTGATTAGGAAAAAAGCGTTGAAATTACTCAAATGATCAAATTATATCAGCGATAGTTTCCTTCTATCTGGTTTATTCAGGTGAAGGATAGTTTAGAATTGATCTCGTTAGAAAAAAAATCGTTAAGAAAAATCAAAAAGGTGGAATCGTCCTTGCTTTCTGGGCATAGAAAATTTTCCCGGTTTCGGTTTTCGGAGTGACCACCAACCTAGTCTCGTGCCCGGACATTCGTGGGCGAGGCCCCGAGTGAGAAACCCTTCCCCGTGCATGAAGGGGGCTGCTTCCGCTGTCAGCTACTACCAGGAGTTCGGTGCGCAGAGGGGGCAGAGGGATCTCACAATGATCGTGAGGTGACAACCAAAGAAAATAGTTTCTTGGAGTACCATTAAAGTTTATATACACTATAACCTCATAACTAATATATCCTTCCAAGTGTGTCTGTAGATGGGGGCCCATGGGGGTAAGAAGCTTGGTCCATAGTATGACCCACTATCACCTAGATTTCTTTAAAAAATGAAAACACAATTGGTTGTTCTCAATGATATTTTTTATTAATAACCTAACCTCACCACCAATAATTAAATCCTCCAATGACAAATCTCTTTGGCATGTGTAAACTCCTCAATCTTCTCATGAGGAAAGCAAGAAAGAGAGTAAAGAAAGAAAACACCAGAAGGTGCAAACACATATGAAAATAGAGGTGTTGAGACATAAGTTGGAGGATACAGCGTAGGCACTCTCCATCACTAGCACATGATGCAAAAAAGCCTCGTTACATTGATAACCATCTAGGTCAATACATCTCTAGATTGGGGGATGGTGGGTAAAATCCTGGTCCATGGTACTATCCATCGCTTGGATAACCTTTACATCTATAACATGAACCTCCTAGACGTTCAATAAAAACAACTCCTTGCCCTCTCTACATTGGCCTCTTATTTGACTCTTCATCAACTATAACCAATAAAACAAAAACCCTACCACAAAAGATGAAATGACCATTCAAATAAAGGTAGTCCTGGTGTAAAAATCCACAAAGCAAAGGCATGGGCCCTTTATACTACTTTCCTTCTCTTGACAGGCCTAAACTACTATAACAAGAATTCTTACATCAACTCTACATCACATACAACCGCGAAAACCAAATATTATCCCCAATGAACCTTGAAGCTAGTGGATTGATTGCCATTGAACCTTGAAAATATTACTTCATTGAATATCTATTTGACAATCCACAACTCTTCACAATTGGTGACATCTTCACCACCCGAGCTTGGTGACGTGAGTAGTATGAACTAACCACTTTAGGTAGTATCTTTAGGTAGCATGGTCTCACCTAACCGTTTTACTATAAGGCACATTACTTTTCTAAAGCAGAAGATTATCTTTAATAATAAAAGCTACCTTACTCTGTGCTTAACACCATATGGGATTTTTTGTATATATCAACTTAGGTCTAGATATAAAAGCCATGGACTTATTTTAGGTTATGGCTGGCCAAGTTTGAACACTAGCCATTGTATATAAGGTAATTTTGACATTAAGCAATACACAACCATCCCCCTTACAATAGAATATGTGTGACCTCTACCCTCTTCTCCTTACTTTCTTTCTTGTTGAATCCTTGCATAACTAGATGGATGTATGCTTGGGTGGTAGGATATCTCCCTCTCATGAGGATCCCCCCTCTATTCACCTCTGAGGATATTAATACATAGTGTAGGAATCATCTTGTTACCTCCATCTAGGTGTTTTGAGGGAACTCATCAAGCACAATGTGCTTTCAAGTATCGAAAAGAGATGGAATAAGTCTACAGCTTTGTACTTATAGATGTCATTCTTATGCACCCCCTCCATTACATCCCAATTTTCTCCTAGAAAGGCATGCATTTGTATCCCTTCAATTGCTTTACATATTAACATGGTGCAAGCTTGGGTGAATGTGATGCCACAAAAAACATGAATGGTACAAAACCAACTAAGGCTTGCCTACCTAGATAGCTTTGAATACTTCAAAGATGCGTGGATGTCATTTGATTTTAAAGAAGTGACCAACCAAGTTTCTAGTTTTGGCCACTCCAGACTAGAAAGTGGAGGAATGAGGATTGGAAGCTTCCTAAATCCACCATCTTGGGTGGGTGGCATTATGTATGAGTGAGAGTAAAAGAAAACTCTCGCTGTGTGAAAGCTCTATGGGCCTATGTGAGGCTTGCAATGTCCCTATGAGGCTCTGTAGGGGTTGTTCTTCAACCAAGTATGATGGGAATACATCTACACAAATAAAACACAAACACAAAAACTCATCAAACAATGAAACCCAAATATGGAACAAAAGTTAGCACATTTGGATAAATTGGAATGCAGGTTGCCTACAATTACAAGGAAACTTAGTCCCTCCATGATGCTAGGATTAAATATGGATTTCGGGAAGCCCATATGGACACAAGCTAGACAATAGCCACCAAACCTTCCTCCTTGTTTTTCTTGAACCCAAGAAACTTACCCTTGCAATAATGATTTAAAACCCCTCTTGTGCTAATGAACACGGTGTGGACCACATGCACTTGGTGGCATGAAAACCCAGGAAACCCTATGAATGCTTGTTCCTAACCATTCCCCCATTCGTCCTTCACTCATGTTGTGTAATAGGAGCTCTTCAATATCCTCCTTTGGCCTTCTTGAAGTACTTAATGAAGCCATAATCTACTGATGGGGATGGAGAGAGAGAGAGAGAGAGAGAGAGAGAGAGAGAGTTTAGGGAGGAAGAAAAGATAAGGGGTTATAAAAGGGGAGATGGACTAGGGAATATTTGCAGATGGGCAATAATGTAGAGAGAAATAAAGAGAGAGGCAAAGAGAGAGAGCTCTTGGGGAGGGAGGAGATTAAGGACTATGGAAGCCTAGGGGGTCCACTAAAGACTATGTAAGATAGCATGTGCGTTCTCAACATAAGGGGTTTTTCTTGGATGGACTTACAGAAATATTTACAAACATAAGGGGTTTTTAATCGAAAAACTAAAAATTTCCATACATAAGGGTTAGATTTATTATCAAAATCCATACGTAAGGGGTATATTAATATACAAAAAATTATGAATAAGGGTATTTTTAAATACCCCTTAAACGCACGTGCTATAGGTAGTGTTTACATAGTCGACCCCCTGGGTATGGAAGGAGAAATTAGAGGTTATGGAAGGGAAGATTAGCAAGAGGGTAGTTTGCTATATGATTATGAGCTTGGAAAAGAGATTTATAAGTGGGAAATAATATATAGAGAAAGAAAGATAAAGAGAGAGAGAGAGAGAGAGAGAGAGAGAGACCTTGAGAGAGAGAGAGAGAGAGAGAGAGAGAGAGAGACCTTGAGAGAGAGAGAGAGAGAGAGAGAGAGAGAGACCTTGGGGAGGAAGAAGCTTAGTGGCTATGGAAGGGGAAGATGAGTGCCTATGGAGAGGTAGTGAGAGGAAGAGAGCTTGGAAAGGAAGAAGATTAGTGGAAGAGAGCTTGGAAAGGAAGAAGATTAGTGGCAATAAAGAAAGAATATTAGTGGCTACAGAAGGGGAAGATAAGTGGCTATGGAGAGGTAGAGAGAGAAAGAGAGTGAGAGAGCTTGGAAAGGTAGAAGATTAGGGGCTATCGAAGGGAATATTAGTGAGAGGGTAGTTTGTTAGAGCTTTAGGAGCTTGGAAAAGAGAAATAGAGGTTGAAAATTGACTTTTTGACTATTGGGTATTTTATTGGGAGGGTTTTGGAGGGAAATGGGAAGTTGATAATTTTGAATTTTTGGGCCTTTTTGAAGCACAAGAATTGAAGTGGGGCCATTTGTGCATAAAATGTGGGATGGGGGGCTAGAAGTTTGTGCTCCCTAAAAGTTACAAGGGATAAGCTAGTAATTAATTAGGGAGATAAGCCTTGCTCCCCTACTTTTCAAATGGATAGAATGTGCATACTCCTCTTTTTTTTGGTCCATTCCTAATGAAATGTTAATCAAAAGGGCCCTTTTTAGAGTCCAAATGCATGTTCCTCTTATTCTCTCTATTTTACAAGGCTCAAGTTTTCTCAAATCGGTGTCAAATAACTGAACATCTTTGGTGCCACTATTGCTTAGGGGAGTGCCCTAGATCAAGACTCCCTTACAATAATTTGTATTTGGAGTATTTTTATAGCCCGGTTGGATTTTAAATCCATCGGTTATATTGTTTAAGTCATGTTTTGTTATTTGTTTTTTATTGTTTAATTGACTACCTGGGTGCAATGGAACATGGAGTAACCCTTCAAGCTCAAGTTGTATGTGTTCACATAAGTGCTATTCCATTTCCTTTAATTCAAGCTCTTTTTTCTTGCATTTTCTAAACTTTTGAGTTTTGGTTCAATTTAGGCATTAATCTTACCATTAATTCTTGTAGAAACACAATTAGGCTATATTAAGAATATCATTAGATAGATCATCCTATCAAATAAAAAACCCCAAAAATAGGCCATTAAGTAGGAATTGGAGGAGCAAAACTGGTTTTTTTTTGGCTAAAACTCAAAAAACTGCTCTCTCTGTTTTTTTTTACGTACATGCTTGACAGAGTCTCTGAAATGTAAGTTTTCTTGTAAGAACACACATTCCTATGTCTCATAGGGGAAATGTGGAAAATATTCTCATTAAGGAAAGGTCAGAAAGTATTCCCTCCATAAATGACCATAATGATAAAAATGGCTAAAAATTGGACCATCTCGTGACCCAAACTTCCACACTATTGTTGACAAACTTGTCAGATTGATGTATGCACATACCTAAGTGGGTACTCACGTTCTCATCTTGTGAATGAAAGCTTTCTAGTCAAACACACACCTTGCTACGCATGTTTCTATCTCCTCTAGTCATACACTTTCATGTAGTGGCATAAGCTTATGGAGAATGAAACAGAAAAGAAAGTGAATCCCTAGAAATGTTCCCTAACTTATGAACACACATTCATAAGTCACGGAGGGACCTAGCCATGCATGTTCCCATCTCATCTGGCCACATACATACCAAAGTGGTAATGCACTTGTGCCTGGGCTAGGTGTGCTCTAAGTTGTCACCCTTTCATGTATATAAGATCAGGAAGGATTTTTAGACTCAATCCCTACTAGAAGAGAGTGTCTCAAATAATGCAGAATCAAGAGCACCATCTCAAGAGGAATCACTACACACTTTACAATCTCTAACCTCATAGGAGCCAAGTAATGATTATTTGAGTGTAATAGCAAAGATGCTATCTTGAGTGAGGCCTATTATTTGAGTGTAATAGCAAAGATGCTATCTTGAGTGAGGCCTATTACTTGAAGTTAATCTCTATAGGACCTCATATGGACCAAGAAGTCATAGTGAGTGAGGCCTATTACTCGCAGCTTATCACTACAAGACCTTGTATGGACTAGGAAGTTGAAGTACCTGACATCCCTACATCCACTCACATAGGAGTTTTGTGGACACAATCAGAGACATTATTACAGGAGGTCCCAAGTGGAATCAGAGAATCACCAAACTGCCCACAGCGTACGAGACCGTCAGCTAGAAAGACCAACTATGGATCCTTTGTTCTTGATATGGGCCCTAACTAGTCTAGTTTAAGAATTGGAAGGGCCAAACTTGTAGGATTAGGAGCAATCATTAATAGAATCACAACTAACAACAGTTACATTAGTAGCTTTTGGATCTGAGTTAGCTAGCTCTTAAATTATAAACCTTGGTTTATTTAAAACCACGTGGAGGCTTACTGCATCTTTTGGATTTGTAGCATTAGACCCTGGTATAATCAATGCAAGGGGTTTCAAGTTTAATTTTGCTAAAGCGGTGCTTCAAAAGCAACCCATGCCGCTAGTAGTTTGCCGAAGAAACAACCCAAGCTACTGGCTACACTACAACTAGTAGTGGGAACTAAGTACATCAAGGAGTAAGAGGCTCCGACATAAATTTGGCATTAACAAGGGAGCCCACAACTCACAGTATGACCTAGCCTTACACACGGCTACCCTCTGCAGTACCCCAACTTACCTCAAGGGAAAATATAATATCGTTCATATGCCATGTCACTACCCACCTACTAGTACTCATCTTGTACTATCCCCTTGAAACCATTACCTAAACCTCCTTCTACACCACCACCAGCTACAAAATAGGGAGGGGAGTAGCAATAGGACTTGTGGGGAAACTCCACCATCAGCTGCACACAACAATGGTATGGAAATTCTAGAAAATTGATACCCTCTCTTTTTGGATACAATTACACATGGCTTTAAATAAGCTCATACTTTATAGAGTTTACATTGTGCAAAAAAAATCTCTAAATTCATAGTACACTAAATGACAATTGATGTGTTATTTTTTCCCTAGTCTTCCCCCCTATTTGCCTTGTCATCTCCAAATCATATTTACTATATTAGTTTCACTTTTCTCAAGAGAAGACCAAGAAAAAAACCAATGCAAATGCCAATTACACTTTGTTGAAGAGAAGACTTAGAAAAGAACTAGCCCATTCTTGGAACAGGGATCAGGTAAAGAGGATAAAAGCTTTGAAGGCATTGCCTCATAAATCCTAGGAGATGATAAAAGAGTGCCACATTTGAAAGGTCCTATACACATTCCATATACCATTATCGGCCTTGATAGTTATGTAAGTGATAAAGGACATACCTTGAGAGACATAGGACTCAATGTCTTCCTCTCCTCCCAAGGACATATTTATAATTCCAAGTCTATTAAAGGACCTAAAGGATTGGATGAATAGAAGACATAGAAGAGAAACTACCTCAAGACTCCTCAGAGACGAGTCTTATGATGATGAACCCACTAAGAAAGAGGCGGTTCACCAAGCTTTTCCAAAATTACTAGGGAATAAATTAGGCCACTAATTTGAGAGTGAGGACAACAACATTGTCCTTCTAGTAAAATATAAGTATAGTCATCTAGTCACATGGTCATCCTAGATGGAGGGGGGGTGTCAGCATTATTACCAAGCAAGGCTTGGAGAAGTGGAGGCAACCTTCACGAGCCTAATAGTTAAGCTTATTGATGGAGCCACAATTGTAAAACCCATGGGGCTTTTGTGAAATCTAAGAATCAAGGCCTTTGGCCTAAGTTTTTACCATTCCTTTATGGTAATGAACTTTTCTCAGCATCCCAACTCTTCTGACTGCATCCTAGGTAGACCCTTTATGAGAGAGGCCAGGAGAAGATATAGACCATATCTTCATATACAAAAAAGGAATGAAACCCTCAAGGTTAACTTGAGAACATGGAAAAATTATCCCATGAGGGGTGGGTGGACCTTTTGTCAAAGACTGAATAACCAGAAAAAATAACATAGCAAACCTAAACATGTGCCTCACATGTTATAAAACATTTGATGAGCAGTGTGAGCTCAGAGTGTGCATCACTTCTAGAGAATGAAGACTCTGAAATATGGATTCATGTCCTTGTGACCATGGGCATCCACCTAGCTAGATAGGCACAAGATATTCCACAAGAAATAACAAGGAAATCGCTTTGATCTATTATTGAGCGATGGAGTAATGCAATATATAATAAATTTTTGAGGCATATTTATTAACATGGCCCAAGTCACTGACCTAGAAAGAGGAAGACTGGGAGGTAAAGAGCTCGCTAGAATCTGGCTAGTGACATGACCATAAAAACTAGTCTAGAACAAAAGCTAGTGCTTGTGAACATGGGAGCTAGCCATAAGCTAATGTCCCATGATTCTTGGTTCGTACGCTATAACAACATTGACCCCCCTACAAAAGCATGGGTGAAAGGAGTGAACTCATTATACAAACCACATGCATAAGAGCTTTCAATGTAATGTTTATATTGGGAATAGCCCTTTAGAAGGGAAATTTTATGTCATGCTATAGGTACCATGCATGAAGAACGACTTCTTGGCAAGTGGATGCAACATAATTGATACCAAATTGACTAGATCCTGAGTATCACTATCTTGCAACTAGACTTGGGATAGGTAACCATCTTGATGATGATAGAAGAAGAGAATATGTCTTGAAAATTGTTATGGCTCACCCAAAGCCTCCTTGAAACACATCCAAAAAGAGATTACCTGGTGACCACAAAACTGGCGTGAGGATCTTTCCAATGGCGGAGCTCGTAACCCATGAGGTCTCCAAGCTCTATAACTCCTTGAGAAGCAATTCCACTGTGTCTCCTGCCCGCAAGCGTTGTCACACCATTGCGTTGCACTACGGGTCCTCGTCCCTCCTCCTCTCACCTCACTTCACTCACACACACTCACTAGCATGAATTAGGGAGAGAGAGATTAGCAAAAGCAAGACTCACTTGCACAATGGGAGAGTATGTTGTATTATGAGAGAAAATCACTTATATACATTGCCATAAGTGTTTACACTCACTTAAACTATGGTCGGCCGGGCACTTTAGGCTCATAAAGAGACCTAATGCTATTACAATGACTACTCTCATAATATATCCATGAAGTACATCACTTAGGACTTCATCCTAACTTGCTACCGCACACTTTTGAAGTGGGAATCGCCATAAATACTCCGTCACACCATTGCGGGTGCCCATCCAAGTTGTAGCTTTGGACACTATTGTTTTATATCTTGAATGTGTGACCCTTTGGTGTATCTACCACCATGACTCCTTGATGTAAGATAATGGCGGTAGCTCTTGTTAATTCTAGAATTGGATTAACATTCCCTCCTTCTTGATGGCGATCATGTTTGCGTGATTGCGTTAAAGACCTTTGTGTAGGGAGAACGAACAAGCTTGTCGATGGCTTTGATGTTGAATGACATTCAAAGGTCTTTATTCCTCCAGAGGAAATAAGAAAATATAGTTAATGAATGAAGATGTTAGTTGAGTATTGGGAATTCCTAAATGGGGTGGGGGGCAAATGATTGCATTTTTATATTTGTGTGAGCCCTTTTTTTTCTGACCCACTTTGTTTTTAGTAATCATTGGCAAAGTTACATGTGATTTTTGTTAGTGGTGGGGACACTAAGAGATGTTAATAATGGAAGAGAAGAGATAGAATGATCTGGAGGAACGTAGACTTAATCATCAGAATGAGATGGTGATTCTCAGTTCCTCATTTGTATTCATTAAGGCGACATTCATCATTTGACTTCCTCTTGAGTAACAATGTAGTAAGCTAGATGATAAGGTGGTAAGATGCATATTTATGGGATACAACTCAGAAAGGAAAGGGTATAAACTCTACCATTTGTCCATAAGATAGATTTTGGTGAGTAGAGATTTTGTATTTTTGAGAAAAACTCAGTTTATCCCATACTTTTATGTAAAAAATAGTAAAATGTAAGGTCACGTGATATCTTTGATACACTCCTACCTTTGTACCTTTGTACACTATCAAATAGCCATAAATGAATGCTCAATAAGATGATGTAAACCAACCCATATAGGTTGAAAAATTAGCTCAAGTTCTGGCCCACATATCAACCTATTGATGAGGCAATTGTGGATTCAATTGTCATGAGGAAAGGACATCCATATCTTCATCCAAGAGTATGCCAAAATGGTTAGTGTGTAGACATTATGGGATAGCAAATTAGCTACTCCTTTGTGTAACAAGACACGTGCAAGTTTGCATCATGAATCTTTTTATTTTATGGATCATGCTCACATATTTCCTTTGAGAAAGCACATGAAAATGATCATTGGATGTAGGCCATCGTGCAAGACAAGTATGAGTCAATGCTCAAAAACCACAATTGGTATTTGGTAGATTTACCTTACGGTAAAAAGGCCATTAGTATAAATTGGGTTTATAAGCCTAAACGTACAAAGATGATGGTAGCATTGATGATCGCTACAAGGTAAAACACCAATTCAGGAATTTTGGGAGATTTTCTTAATTTTGGAACAAATCTAAATCTTGGAGATTAGAGGGTATGAGTTGTTCAATGTAAGAAGATGAGACATAGGAGTTTGTAAGTCCTCAATTCTAAACTTGAGAGTCGCGACATGGAATCATGATTTTGATTTATCATTCTTGGTCATATCCAGCAAACCTCTTCCATTGGGTCTTAAAGAGGGAGTTTAAAAAGAAAATATACATAACAATGGGATACATAATATGCCATGTTTTTTGGCTTGTGTAATCTAAGCCCCTAAATTTTACAATCCCATAGTAGCTCCTCATTTTTGAAGTTCAATGAGAAGGTTGTCTATGTACCCTCAACCATTCACATGATTAACAAGTTGTGATAGAGATCATGGATGGAGTTTTAAAAAAAAGAGAAACATTCAAATCCAACCATTACAACATTCAAATTTTCCTTTCAAATTTTGTGTCGACATTCAAATTCCAAACTATTGAGGCATCAAGAATTTTAATGAAACTTGAAAATGACTGCGCTCACTCCCTTGTTAAGAAATTACTCCACACAATTGTTAAAGGATTGGCATAGTGTGTGGGAAAAGCATGTTTTAGCTAGCACCTTGGCCAATTAGTAGTCCAAAATTACTAATGCAAATTGAAGGCAGTGAAATGAACAAGTGCTAGTTGCAAATCGTGCCAGGATAATGGTAAAAAGATAAGGTGTGTTTTTGGAAATTTTTCGGTTCTAGAATATGGAAATAGGAAAGGTGCAATATTACAGAATGGAATGTGGGACTCAAACTCAAGTTTCAGGATTTGAGTATATGAGCACTTCGGAAAGAAAAGCTTCAATCTTAAAGCTTACATCATCCAAAAGCTCAAAATGTTTTGGAAAAGGCGTTTCAAACCATACAACAAGCCACATTTAAAACCATACAACAAGCCCCATATTGGAATTTCAAGAATAGGGCATTTCAAACTTGATGGCCGCCGTCAGGTTTAAATATAACAATTCAAACTTGAGAGTGCCGACCATCATCATGCTCATCGTCGTCCTGTGTCGTCTCACACCTTCCTCCATCTCTCTCTCTATGTCAATTTTTATGAGCTCTCTGCACACACACACATGATTGTGAGCTCTCTCTATCCGGTTATGAGATCTCTCTCTCTCTATAGAGCTATGAGCTCTCTCCATCTCTCTCTATCTGTTATCGTTGTGTGAGCTCTACGCAAGCACGGTTGTGAGCTCTCTCCATATTTCTATCTGTTACGCATTGTGAGCTCTATGCAAGCCTGACTAGAGCTTTATATAAGCACGGCTATGAGCTCTACACAAGCATAACAATGAGCTCTATGCAAGCACGGTTGTGATTTCTCTCCTGAAATCAATAAATGATCATTTTATGTGCTTTTATCTCATAAAACTATACCTCTAAGAGGCTCAACCTCAAGATTAAGCCTCTAGAGACTCAGATTAAGCCTCCAGCTCATCTGCAATCTATGAAGAATTATTATTTCATGTACTTCCATTTAGTTTTTATCATTTTATGTGCTTCTATCTAAAATCTATGCCTACTAGAGGCGCAGGCTCAAGCCTGAGCCTTCTAGTATACTTTTCAAAAATAAGGCTATTTTTTCAATGCTTGGAATCTAGATTTTGAAGTTTGAGCCTAGGTAGTTGTTTGCATTCTTTATCAATGCCACAATCAATTTAGCATATTATGTGACAACTCTACCCCAATGCTCACACTAAAGTTTGATCCTCATAGGCCTTCTTTATGTTGCTCCTTTGGTTCATGACTTGATGTTTTGAGGCATTTCTACAAATGTGTACATTTGAAAGCAGTGATCATATCCCTTTTACTCCATCATGCTTAAATTTATAAGTTTGAACCTTATGCTCTAAAAGGGTGGCATGAGGCTCAAACTTTATTATGAGTTTTTAACATCGTTGGTCTCAACCCTAGAGAATGGGAATGAGTGCCCCTCCCCGTCCCTTTGAATCTCTCTCTCTCTCTCTCTCTCTCTCTCTCTCTCTCTCTCTCTCAATCATGCTATATATCATTGGAAAGATATCGAATGGGAATGAGTGCCCCTCCCCGTCCCTTTGAATCTCTCTCTCTCTCTCTCTCTCTCTCTCTCTCTCTCTCTCTCTCTCAATCATGCTATATATCATTGGAAAGATATCGAAGAGTAGATTCTCAATCTACAATCTCTGACAAATTTTGATTTTATTTGTAGAAATTTAACCATCAGCCCATTTTATAAGAAAAAGCTAACATGGTAGCTCTTAGAGGGCCCCTTTTTCAGTCTAAATTTTGCCTAATGATTCCTAAATTAGTCTTGTAAGGCTTGTTACAAAGGATTATACTCAAGATAAGGCCATAGATTATGATGAAACCTTTTCTCCCACATCTCGTATGACTATAATATGGTGCACATTATTTCATTAGTAGTAACACATCGTGGATGGAATGTACATCAGTTAAATATCAAGACTCTCTTCTTCAATGTTGATTTACATGAGGATGTTTATGAATCTCTGCCTTATCATTTTTTTTTTAAGGGATAGGAGTCTAAAAGTATGGAGGTTAAGAAAAGCTTTATGTGGCCTTAAGCAAGCTTTAGTATGAGAAGATAAATGCATACTTCGTTGCAAATGGTTTTTGTAACATTTCGATGATTAAGAGTATCCTCTATGTAAACAAGAGTAAGAATTTGTTTTTGGTCATCATTTAAAAAATTAATGATATGCTACTCATCATGAGTAGAATGATTTAATTTTCAAAGTTGAATTACATGTGTCATTTGCAATAATAAATTTGGGCATCTTGCATTATTATTTGGGCATACAATTTATGCAACATGATGATGATATTATGATGATGCAATCATTCAGAGACTACTTACAGGGTTTGGTCTTCAATATTATAGGCCTATTGTTACACTACCAGTAGTAGAGATAGGTTCTATGGCCAATTTGAGCTTTGAAACCGAGTAAATGGAAGCTTTTATACATCGATTTTATAGTGTGTATGGATCAAGCTACTTTTAGTAGCAGATTTTGTGTTAGACCACCTCCATCTTCACTGAGACAGAGTGTATTATTCATTGTTGTGAGGAACCTAGTGTTTCATGCTCTCATAAAAAAATCAAATAGGTTCATTATCATTTTCTCAGGGAGAGGCTCATTATAGGAGAGAATAGCCTAGCTTATGTCTTGACACATAACAATGTGGTAGATATGTTCACAAAGGCTCTCACAAAAGAAGTTTGTAGCTTTTTGGAAAGATTTAAGCTTATTTCCATTTGGGGATTTATTAGCCACATGATCCTTGTACATGTGCACATTATCATTACACGGGATATTTGTATCCATTTATATCATAGTGATGTGTGGATGTAGGGTAATAATGGGCCAAGACACTTTTTTCCTCCTTAGTAGGATTTTCCCCCAAGTGTGCATACACATTCTTATGAGTGAGTTTCTTGCTAATTTTCCTTGAAAACGTACATATTAGGTCTCCTATGCACTCCACACCTACATGCCTAGTGGTTCCCTATGCACTCCACACTTACATGCATAGTGGGTAAAAGTGAAGATATGTTTCCCACCAAAAAGGTTAAGATACCATCTAAACTAAAAAGTTAAGATACCATGTAAACTAAAAAGTTAAGATACCATGTAAACCAAAATCTAAAACCAAGTATTCTCTCAGGTTTGAGAGTTTCCAATCGTCATTTACTACAATATGGTTTTTGTTACCTTCATGCACCATTATTTGCTCAACCTCTTTCCTAGTGATGATATCAAAGAATCTAGAGGCTCCCACTCATTCCTTGTATACAAAGGATACACATGGTGACATTTTTCTTACCTATGTGAAACCTCACAATGGTCTTCTCCTTAAGTGAAGAACACTTAGTTAAGCCTCCTTGATGTCCAGCCACCTTCATATCTTGGTCTTTGGAAAAAAACACATCAAATGCATTACTAGTGTTCTCCTTGATAACCCACCTAGTGGGTGTCCTATGCTCTCTACGGCTAAGGAAAAACAAACACATCAAATGTTATGGTGATATCATTGGAGTGTATATCATTACTAGTGTTCTCCTTGATAACCCACCTAGTGGGTGTCCTATGCTCTCTACGGCTAAGGAAAAACAAACACATCAAATGTTATGGTGATATCATTGGAGTGGATGTCCTATGCACTCCACACCTAAGGGAAAAAAAGCACGTCAAATGTTATGATGACATTGTTGGAGTGGACACAAATGTAGCAACACACACACAAAGAAGTTTGGAACAAGGGTCTCATTAACCCCTTTCTCTTGTGTGCATCTATGAAGAGTCTATATAGTGCTTCATATCCCCTACGGTTGATTCCAATGCTATCAGATGCATCTAGCATGTCTAGAATAGACTAACAAGATCCTTTAGCTCTCTACTCACAAACCTATTATAGAGCATGCCATATAAATGTTGGAATCAGGGTTAGGGTTGCAACAATGCACACACACAAGATAGAGAAGCTTGAGAGCACACAAACTCACTAGCTTAGAATGAACAAGTGTTTGCTTGATACAAAATATAAGTACACACCCCAAAATGAGTAGATAAGGAGGTGTACATATGCACGGGGGAGAAAACCTCCTAGTGAGGGGAAAAGTGCACCGGTGGTCCTAAGTGTGTTCACACACATCACTACCATATAATGCTACAAATCTCCCCTAGAGTGATGATGTGAACATGTACAGGTAATGGCCGATCAATCCTAAAAAAGGTAGTAAGTCCAAAGCTTTACAAAAAGCTTCAAACTTTTCACACGAGGAAGAGCTGTGAATAAATCTACCATGCTGTCATGTGTAGGCACATAGACCAAGTTAATCTCTGCTCTACAGAGAGTATTTCCCCTGACATAGTGGTAATGCACCTCAATGTTCTTAGTGCGAGCATGAAACACTAGGTTCCTCGCAACTACTAATGTGCTCTGTAAAAAGCAAAAAAACCTGCTTAACAGCCCGTACATAAAGAAGGGATCCAATAGCGTACTGATACAAACTAGCATCAAAAGAACGATGACAAAAAATCAACAGAATATCATCAACGTATAGAACGATGACCAAAAATGTGTCCTTACTCCTCTTCACATAGAGGGTACTCTCTGTTGGACTATTGCAAAAATCATTTGCAACCAAGTGTGCATGAATCTTCGCATACCATCCTCTAGGAGCCTGATTAAGGCCAGCCTTTTTCAACCTGCATACTTTAGACTCTTCTCCTTTCACATCAAAACCAGGAGGTTGCGATACATACACCTCCTCATGTAAATCACCATTCAAGAATGCAGTCTTAATTTCCAACTGATGTACATTCCATCCATGATGTGCTGCCCCAAAGCCATGAGACATGGTAGCTATACGAGATGTGGGTGCAAAGGTCTCATCATAAATCAATGCCCTTTTGTTGGGCATACCCCTTTGCACAAGTCTGGCCTTGTAGAGCGATCAATGCTACCATCTTCTTTGCGTTTTAACTAAAAAGGTTAAGATACCATCTAAACTAAAAAGTTAAGATACCATGTAAACTAAAAAGTTAAGATACCATGTAAACCAAAATCTAAAACCAAGTATTCTCTCAGGTTTGAGAGTTTCCAATCGTCATTTACTACAATATGGTTTTTGTTACCTTCATGCACCATTATTTGCTCAACCTCTTTCCTAGTGATGATATCAAAGAATCTAGAGGCTCCCACTCATTCCTTGTATACAAAGGATACACATGGTGACATTTTTCTTACCTATGTGAAACCTCACAATGGTCTTCTCCTTAAGTGAAGAACACTTAGTTAAGCCTCCTTGATGTCCAGCCACCTTCATATCTTGGTCTTTGGAAAAAAACACATCAAATGCATTACTAGTGTTCTCCTTGATAACCCACCTACTAGTGGGTGTCCTATGCTCTCTACGGCTAAGGAAAAACAAACACATCAAATGTTATGGTGATATCATTGGAGTGGATGTCCTATGCACTCCACACCTAAGGGGAAAAAAGCACATCAAATGTTATGATGACATTGTTGGAGTGGACACAAATGTAGCAACACACACACAAAGAAGTTTGGAACAAGGGTCTCATTAACCCCTTTCTCTTGTGTGCATCTATGAAGAGTCTATATAGTGCTTCATATCCCCTACGGTTGATTCCAATGCTATCAGATGCATCTAGCATGTCTAGAATAGACTAACAAGATCCTTTAGCTCTCTACTCACAAACCTATTATAGAGCATGCCATATAAATGTTGGAATCAGGGTTAGGGTTGCAACAATGCACACACACAAGATAGAGAAGCTTGAGAGCACACAAACTCACTAGCTTAGAATGAACAAGTGTTTGCTTGATACAAAATATAAGTACACACCCCAAAATGAGTAGATAAGGAGGTGTATATACGCACGGGGGAGAAAACCTCCTAGTGAGGGAAAAAGTGCACCGGTGGTCCTAAGTGTGTTCACACACATCACTACCATATAATGCTACAAATCCCCCCTAGAGTGATGATGTGAACATGTACAGGTAATGGCCAATCAATCCTAAAAAAGGTAGTAAGTCCAAAGCTTTACAAAAAGCTTCAAACTTTTCACACGAGGAAGAGCTGTGAATAAATCTACCATGCTGTCATGTGTAGGCACATAGACCAAGTTAATCTCTGCTCTACAGAGAGTATTTCCCCTGACATAGTGGTAATGCACCTCAATGTTCTTAGTGCGAGCATGAAACACTAGGTTCCTCGCAACTACTAATGTGCTCTGTAAAAAGCAAAAAAACCTGCTTAACAGCCCGTACATAAAGAAGGGATCCAATAGCGTACTGATACAAACTAGCATCAAAAGAATGATGACAAAAAATCAGCAGAATATCATCAACGTATAGAACGATGACCAAAAATGTGTCCTTACTCCTCTTCACATAGAGGGTACTCTCTGTTGGACTATTGCAAAAATCATTTGCAACCAAGTGTGCATGAATCTTCTCATACCATCCTCTAGGAGCTTGATTAAGGCCAGCCTTTTTCAACCTGCATACTTTAGACTCTTCTCCTTTCACATCAAAACCAAGAGGTTGCGATACATACACCTCCTCATGTAAATCACCATTCAAGAATGCAGTCTTAATTGATGTACATTCCATCCATGATGTGCTGCCCCAAAGCCATGAGACATGGTAGCTATACGAGATGTGGGTGCAAAGGTTTCATCATAAATCAATGCCCTTTTGTTGGGCATACCCCTTTGTACAAGTCTGGCCTTGTAGAGCGATCAATGCTACCATCTTCTTTGCGTCTTAACTTGTAAACCTACTTAGTACCAATGCCTTCTTGACATGAGGTAGATTTGTCAAATACCAGGTGTCATTCTTGAGTATAGAGTTATACTCATCCTGCATAGCATGCATCCAATGATCATTATCCTGTGCTTCCTCAAAAGAAACAAGTTCCTCCTCATTACATAAAGTAGAAATGAGAACATGATCCACATGAGAATAATCTACATGATGAGAACCTGTATGAGTTCCACTAGGTAAAGGAGCTACCAACTTGCTATCCCTCAATTTCTGCACAAGCCATTTTGGCATATGCCTAGATTCTTCTATGGCTTCTCTCTCCTCATCCACTACATCCTCAATAATTGCCTCATCAGAAGGCTGATTTGCAAGTTGATTTTGCACCTGCAAAGGCTGAATTTCAGCACTTGGTTGAGCATTCAATTGCTCTACATATGCCCTCCACTAAACAAAGGTAGGAGCGAATCAAGCATGTCCTATGAGAATACGTTATGAGAATACGTTCTACTATTTTTTACATGAAAGCATGGGATAAACTGAGTTTTCAACAAAAACAACATTTCTACTTATTAAAATCCGCTTTGGATGGTACATCTATATCCCTTGCTTTTTGAACTATATCCCACAAATATGCATTTAACTGCCTTATCCATCAAGTTTACTACATTGTTGCTCAGGCACAAGAGCATAAGCAAGATAACCAAAAACATGCAAATGAGCCACAGAAGGCTTCCTGCCATATCAAGCTTCATAAGGAGTTTTAGACTACAAGGCCTTGGTAGGGCATTTGTTTAACACATAGTTAGCACACATAGTTGCCTCTAACCAAAAACCATGAGGTAAATCTTGGGCTTTCACCATACATCATGCCGTCTCCATGAGAGACACGTTCTTCCTCTCAACCACACCATTTTGTTGAGGTGTGTATGGCATTGTACATTGTTAACAGCCTTATGCCTTTTTCAGCCATATATGCATGAAATTCCTTGGACATATACTCCACCCCCTCGATCTGAATGAAGGGTGCCAACTTTACATTCACATGCATTTTCAGCCATGGATACGAAGTGCCTAAAGCACATAAAAACCTCTGACTTCTTCTTTAATGGATACACCCAGCTATATCTGGAGTAATCATCAATAAAAGTGACAAAGTAGAGATATCCCCCAATAGATGGTGTCCTCATAGGACCACATACATCACTATGTATAAGCTATAATTTCGTAACAGCTCTCACAGATCCATCCTTTGAAAATGATGCCCGATGCATTTTACCAAGAATACACCCCTCACATACATGTCTAGTAGGGGTATCAAGGGTTGGAAACTTAGACACCATATCATACCTTTGAAGGTGTAACAAATTGCCATAATTTAGATGGCCAAATCGTGCATGCCATAATTATGCATCACTCATAGCACTAGTCGTAGAGACTAAGCAAGCATCATGCTGCCAGTTCTCAAATACATCCATCTTGTATAGGCCATGAAACAAGGTACCTAAGGCAATGATAGAATAGCCATCATTTCTATCCTGAATTGTACATCTGTCATCCACAAATTTCACCGCCACATCAAGCTTGACAAGGCTAAGGCTGAAATTGACAGCAAGTTCTTCTTAATGCCTGGCACATATAAAACTTTTGAAAGAGTAAATGCGCTCCCATTTGCAGCAGTGAGCATAACTTTACGAATTCCTTTGACGACAGGATATGAGAAACCATTTGCACATGTGACGGTTCCTGCACTTAGGGGACAGATTCTAGAGATGAGAACAAATTTTTTTGTGAAGTAATGTGCTTACTAGCACCACTGTCAAAGTACCAAGCATCCGATTCTGCCCCACTGACATGCATACATCATGAACAGAAGGGTCATAACTATAATGTAAAGTCCATGCCCAATCATCTTGAGCAAAACTTGCAGATTCCTTCTTCTCTGTACTTGGTGCTTGCATCAGCCACATCCATGCCCAATTCTTTCTTTTTTTCCTTCTCTAGCCTTTTCTTGCACTCATGTATGTAGTGCCCTGGTTTCCTGCAATAGTGACACTTGCCCTTCCTTTTAGGCTTATCACCTTCTTTCTCTGCATCCTTACCTAAGGATTCTATTTTTGTCATATAGCCACCATGCAAAGAAGCTTTACCTTTGCCTTTCTGATTGGCAACAAAATCTTGGTCACCCCACCAACTCGCATATTAGATCTGTTTTGCCTAGACTGCTCTTCTTGCAAACAAGAGTATTGAAACCAGCTCATCAAATGTAAGGGCATTTGGATCTCCCTTCATCATGAGTCCAAGGGTAGAGGCAAAACTCTGATAAGAATCTAACAATGCATTGAGAACTGTGGGCACCAATGTACTATCAGGATATATCTCATCCACACTAGCAAGCTGCTCCTTAAAATCTTTGATCTTGGTCAAGAAGCTATCCATTGAATCTCCCTCATTCATGTGCTTAGACTCCAACTGTTTGCGCAAATATGCAACACGTGCTTCATTGCACACTTGGTATAATGCAGTAAGTGCATCCCATGCCTGTTTTGAAGTCTTACATGACTCGAATATGAGCACTAATGCTTCACTTCACAGAAAGTGCAAGCAATGCATGTGCCTGTGCATCTCTTCCATCCCATCTTGTTTGAGCAGTAGTGGGAGGTACTGGTGGTGCATGTGGAGGAGAAGCCATATCTATATCAAATTCTACTTCAGATGTACCTACAGCACCTGGTTGCACTGGAAGTTGTGTGAAACAGGACGAGTTTCACTATCACTGACCACATTCCAAAGGCCTTGAGAAACCAATACATGCCTCATCATATAGGACCACAATGGGTAGTTAGTCTCATCAAGTTTGTCCTCAACAGAGACAACATATTGAATACATCACTACTGCCAGCCCCATGACTTTCTACCAAATGTAAAATCTTTCAAAGTACTCAATATTCACTGAATGCAACCTTGGATGGCTGCACCTAGCTAAATCACCTATAAAGTGTATGAAAATCAACACAAAGTAGAGAATAGAGTGGTACTGGCAAAAGTATGATGGTTGATGTTGTTAAAGACACTAGAGATGCTGATGTACACCAAATCTTTGCCGCTACACAGCCCAAACACCCAAAATAGAGCAAAACCAATCCAAAATGCCCCCAGAACATTTGCAGAAACCTTCTGGCGGCCAAAACATGCCTGAAACGCACCCGAATCATGCCGCGGACCCCGAAAATGTTGTATATGTTATATACAACAAACTACAGTATACACCTTCTTCTCCTAAGAGGGTATCTCAATTGGATACATAAAAATAGGGTCATGCAGAGGGAGGCAGACTACTAGATCAAGTGTCAAGGAAGCTATCTCTGATACCAATTGTTGGACTTAGGATTAGGGTTGCAATAATGCACACACACACAAGATAGAGAAGCTTGAGAGCACACAAACTCACTAGATTAGAATTAACAAATATGTGCCAGATACAAAAGATAAGTACACACCCCAAAATATGTGCCAGATACAAAAGATAAGTACACACCCCAAAATGAGTAGATAAGAGGTTGTACATACGCACGGGGGAAAAAAACCTCCTAGTGAGGGAAAAAGTGTCCCGGCAGTCCTAAGTGTGTTCACACAAGTTCTTCTTCTTCAGCAATAGTTAATTCATTAGCAATGTAGACAAGTTTGGGATCCTCCCTTGGCTTTGCGATATGTACATTTTTGACGATGTGCCTTAGTAGGCCAATCCTTGTTAAACTTTTCTTTTCTCAAATAACTTATCCTATCATTTGATCAATAATGTTTTTGAAAAAACATCCTTAGTTAACCTATAGACATTCAATGGCACTTCTCCAAAAGAAATTAAAGATGGAGCTTACACCTTGTGGTCCTTAGTCTTGCACCACTGCATCATTCCGTCATGCAATGACTCCACCTTGTGGTCCTTAGTCTTCTTTTTCTTGCACCACTACATTTGCTACTTCATTTTTCTTACCCAAAATCCCATTTATGTTTGCAATGTTTTTTTTATATATTTTCAAATGTCCTTTTGGTATTGAAAAAGTTGTTACTACATAGCTGAACTTTATTTGCTTCCAATCCTCTAATCTTGTTCTCCATGACAATGTTCTCCTACCAATGCCTTGATCTCTAGTTAGATTATCAACTTGTTACTGCATCCCTTTTATTTTTTATGAACTTAGTAGAATAATATTCTTTGCTTACAACCTTCTTTGTGCTTCACCTAGAGCTAAGAAGTGTAGCCTTATACTATCTGAGAAGACCATTGAGTCCATCACCTAGAAAGCATAGAAACTTAGAAACATTTTACAAGGGGGGTAGTGTAGACAAAAAAGGCTTACATAAATCCTACCATCTACATCCATCCAAAGATCAATGCTCTTCATGTTACTTTCCTACAAGATTTCTAAGTCAACATCTATGTAAATCTTGCTAGTCTTGGAGAGGAATTTACTAGATTAAGGTGGAGAAGGATACTAGGAAGAAAATCCCCAAGGGGAGAGGAATGACATGAGAAAAATGTTAGGGGTGTGTAATTCTCCTTGCATTATAAGCTTGAGGACTCGTAAGACTAGAACTTTGATTCTCCACCCAACCATACACCAAATGGACCCTAAACTCATGGTTATATAGGCCTACGTGATGCATGACCTTCCAACTTTAGCCCCTTAACCTTTTATTGGCTAGGGATGCCCTTTTCATTCACCAATGCCCCTTCAACTACCCCTAGAAAGGACCGCCTACTTCTATGACCCTTGGGCTTCCATTGTGTACTATTTACTTCCTTTTTACTTTAACTTTAATGCCTATTAACCATTGCTTTAGGTATTTCCCATTTCAAATCCCCTGAACCGTAGTTATATACAAACCTTTTACTTTAACTTTAATGCCTATTAACCATTGCTTTCGGTATTTCCCATTTGAAATCCCTTGAACCTTGTTTATATGCAAACATTTTATATATAAATAATATTTTCTAGTCTTACCTTTTAGTGTTTCCTGTCAGTCTCATAACATTTCCTCCCCCTTGAAAGAAGAGTTTTCACTTAGGAAACCTTTTCTTTAGCCACTCTTTCCCAAGTTGATCCTTCTTCTAGTCTATCTTTCCACTTCACTAAGGCTAGGGTTAAGCTTCAACACAATGATAAGTTGAGATCTCCTTCTTCTGGTCTATCTTTCCACTTCACTAAGGGTTAAGCTTCAACACAATGAGATAAGGAAAAAAAAGATTTAATAAGTTTTCTATGTTATGCAAAAGCTTTCATTAATATTTTTATTAAGATTAGAGTTTCTTATATGCTTTTTATTAGGACTAGGATTAGGGTTACTAATACTTTTCTTTCGTTATTTGGTTTGATTTTGTAGGTTATTGACACATACAAGCCTCCTCTCATGTTTTCTCTCTTATTCTTTTACATGTTATATAGGATTTGTAAGTTTTAGGGCTTTTAACATTAGGGTTTGTTATTTTTTCTTCCCTCTATAGATAGCCTTTTTTGAGAGCTATGCTTCTCTCATCAAGAGGTGGCCATATGCCTTAGCCTCATGCATGAGATTAGGACATAAAGCTTATGCATGAAGGCTAGTGCATAAGCCTAATGCATGAGACTTATGAATTAGCTATATGCATAAGGCCATATGCATAAGCCTCGTACATGAGGCTTATACATAAGGTTTATGCATGAGTTTTATTGCAAAGAACTAGCTATGGCCACTCAAAGCATGGAGTGAAAACATGGGTGTAGGAGCACCATCCATGAGTAGGGAGAAGGGAAAGATTGCCATGAAAGCTGATTAGCTTCTAAATTCGATTAGTATGAGTTAATTATGATTAGGTATTCACATTGGCCTATATACCATGGCCCCCTTTTCACACACACTTATTAGTGTGTCTACCCCCACTTGGCCTTTGCCCCATAAGACTGTGGCCTTTGGCCCATAAGACTATGGCCCCCTCAATTACAATTGGCCCTTTGGCCCAATACACTTATGCTTGGCCCTTGGCCTCATATGTACAGGTCATGTCCACAATTATGTGTCCATCCCTTCATTACAAACCATCCCTACCCAAGTATGTTTCATCCTCAAAACATGCTCAAAGTAGAACCATAGTAGGGATGGTTTGCATAAGCATCAACATGAATCACTTCACACTTGTTTACCAAAGTTGTCCAAAAGAGCATCGTTTGAGCCTTTGAGACCTCTAAAACTTCATGATATCCTCCCTAACATGTTGCCAATCATGGCTAAGAAGTGTATATGTCAATTGCATCCATTTGAGCCTCTTTTATGCCTCATAACAGTAAATTATAGTAAGCTATTTCTTTCTATTTTGGGCACCGTATTTTATATGAATGTCACGATAGTCCGAGTGCTAGTCGTCCTAGAATATGGAGGACATATGCACTAGTTAAGAGATAATTTATTTGTTTGGCTTAAGTAGGTACTCCTTTCGTCATTCCATTTAGATGCCAAAATCTACCAGGCGGGGGTTGGTATCACCTATGCTAGGTGTTCCATCCCCTCCAACATAGAGGCGAGCTACCATGTTGCTTCATCTTGAGGTAACCCTTTCCATTTGACAAGGCATTCATGCAAAGTGCAGTTGTGTAACACCTTCTCTCTTTCTCCCAACACCTCCTTGGGTATGTACTGAAGAAATTCCATGGGAGCTTGCATTGGGTGAGCAAGGAGAGCTATGGTGGGTGTATGTTAGTGGCATTCATAGTGCTAGTGTAGTATGAGTGAGATAGTGATTATAGATGGACAAGAAAGAGGTAGAATAGCAAACACACAAGTTTTTTTCTCATTCATATGGCCTCTTAAATAGGAAAAATACATGGTTACACTTTTACAATGATTGGTGCCATTTGGCCATGACCTTTTGTTCATTGGCTTGTGCTATTGCATCCTTTTCTAATTGGACCATCTTAACTTTGCTCTAATGCTATTGGACCACCCTTTGCACCATTGGCTTGTGCTATTGCATCCTTTTCTAATTGGACCACCTTACCTTTGCTCTAATGCTATTGGACCACCCTTTCCACCATTCCCTTTTCTTTCTAAAGATTCCATTGGCTTTATGTAATGTGAGATTGTGTGCTCATAAGCACACCCCCCTTCGATGCTAGGCTGGTCATGACCATCAACCTATGTCACCAAAAAGTGTAGGTGTCTCTCCCTTAAGCTAGGCTCAACCAATGGTGTATTCATTATGAAAAAATGGTATGGGATACTCCCCCCCCTTGAGTGCCCACATATGCTCATAGCTTGTGGAGTTACAAAAGGTGTAGGAGTTATACATAAATTGGCTTATTGGGGTTACAAATTACAATGGCTAAAATAGCTTTTCCTCATTGAGGTCATATGAATCAGGTGGTGCATTTGATACAAAATTAGATTGTTGCTTTTGAAAGCAACAATCTAATGGTGCATTTGATACAAAATTAGATTGTTGCTTTTGAAAGCACTTGTTTTGTTCATGCCCAAATCTTTGAAAAATAGAGCATTTTGGTTTACCTTTGTTCTCCTGCAATCTTTATCCTCATGGTTGTTGTAGCCGCAATAGGTGCACTTGAGTCCTTGTTGTGTAGCCATTTGAGGTCTTGGATTCCTCCTTGTAACCATGAATGCTTGACTACCTGATGTAGATGTCCTTGCTTCCTTCTTCACCTTCATCTCTCTCTCCAATAGAGAGGCCTCAATATCATGCAATGATAAATTGTCGATATTTGATAGATACTCAACTAAATCATTGTAACCTTGAATGTTACAGCTTGCCAATAAAATGGCCTTAGCCTCGTCATCTTCCAACTTCTTGTCAATGGAGAAAAGTTGTTGCTTTAAGCTCTTATATATATTGATATGACTCATTACATATTCATTGGGTTTTAGTTTAAGGCCATAGATTTGCATGAGTAATTTTACCTTGGAGTGTTTAGCCTTGGTGCCAAAGATTTTTTCCATTTCATCCCAAGCCTCTTTGGCCTTAGTGATGCCACTAATGTTGTGGATTACTTCATCCCCTATTGCAGAAGCAATTGTGATGCCACTAATGTTGTGGATTACTTCATCCCCTATTGCAGAAGCAATTGTGCCTAGGGATTTCTCGTTTCTCTTTTCCCATGCATCTCCTAGGGTATTCTCAGTGTCTCTCTCCTTTATTAGGCCCCATAAGTTCTTTCGCATTAATAAATACATGACTTTAGATTTTTAGGGGTGAAATCCGAACACCCCATTAAATTTTTCTATTTCACTTGTGGGTGCCATTGCATGCAAGAATGCTCTTTGGAGAGGTCTTACCAAATTTTTTATGTGTGACTTGGCAGTGTCTAGCTCCTTACATATGAGAAAATAATTTCAAGATAAATAGATGCAACTTCAAGATAAATAGATGCAACTTCAAGATAAATAGATGCAACTTTAAGTGAAATTCATTGAGTTTAACACTGTGTGTGTGTGTACTTATGCGGGTTATTCAATGGTGTAAGATCCCTGTCCCCACCGCGCAATGAATTCACGGGTGCTAGCAGCGAGAGTAGCATTTCTTGTACATGGTAGGGTCCCACACTCGGGGCCTCGCCCACAGATATCCGGACAAGAGACTAATCCATCGGTTCCTCTAAAACCAAACCTGGAAAAACTTCCCTTGCCCGGAAAGCATGGCGATTCCTCCAAGATAAATTTTTCTCTAGCATAGTCAAAAGTCTTAACTAACTGAACTGATCTGACCGAGCCCGTAAGTCCCATAGTCAGATCAGGAAAAAGATTGCACTTGGATCATAGAAACCAACGCTTTTTTCCTCATTGAGAGGCACAGCCATTGATTCTTTTCCATAGAACAATTTTTGTTCGAGATTTACTTCATCTATCGTACCATAACAGAATTGAGTCTTTAGGGATCTATCAGTCCAGCCTAACCCCATCCAATCGCGTGGGTTAGCCAATTGGCGAACCACTATAGTGATAAGATCCAATCAAGAACTTCGTTAGGTTTTTGTCTCGGGTACCAGGGAAAAGAGTTCCCAGGCCCCCTAGCGAGATATTCATGCAAACTTAAAACTAGTCACACCACTTACACACCCACCAATATAAAATTGCCTTTTTCACAGAATCAACTATCTTTTTTAAAAAAATAATCTTTTAATGAAACCATTGTGTCACTGATCATAATCCTCAAAATCTCCAGTTGAAGATCCTTATTTCCAATCATTCCTTCATCGGTGTACCTATGACATCATTGGCAACCAGAACGCTCACCACCTATCCACTCAGGGGCCTTTTTGATAGTTCCTAGCTCATAATAACCGACAATATATTCACATATCAAAAACGGAATCTCCGTTCAGCAAGATCAACCAATGGATCCGTATAAAAGAGCCATAGACTCATCCGTTAAGGACCAGCAAGGTCAATCAATCAGATCCATGCCCGAATTTAGAAAACAACTCTTACTCCTTGTTCCAATATCTTCCACGATGCACGTGTGGGTATCATGGGCAACCCAGGGCCGAGCACTGTATGGTCAGCACCCTCTAGGATCCTTCGCAAGTGACCTAGCGCTTCACTCATAGGCTGCCTTCCTTGGTCCCTCATCCACCGTACCGAAAGCTCACCATTTTAATCGAACTGAGGTTGGTCAAGACCTCGTCCGACCTTGCTATGCGAGACGTCCTTCAATGACTCTCCGTTAGACTATTGCAACTTTATCAGATTAGGTCTCCACAACCTCATTCACAAGACGGTCAAAATGCTTCTCCAGCATTCTTGACATAAAACAGTCATTTAGAAATAGATCAAAAATACAGTTTCTATAACGAACTCTCGTCTTTCCACATTACTCCACATCAAACCACATTAATTAATTCCACGACCATTTCATAAGTATTTCTATTCTCATCCAATCACATCATTTTCATCTCATCACATCTTTCCTCAATTTATCCTCATCAGATCTCATCTACTCACATCTACCCACCATAACCACATCTCATCACATCACATTCATTCACATCTCATCCATTCAGACCACATCACATTCACTCACATCTCATCCATTCCAGACCACATCACATTCACTCACATCACATCTCATTCATTTTACCTCACATCTCATTCATTCACATCTATCCCGATTCACATCTCATCACATCACATTCATTCATATCCATCACATTCATTCATATCCATCACATTCACATCTCATCGCATCACATTCATTCATATCCATCACATTCATTCTCATCACCTTTATATCACATCACTTCTATCCACATATCTCATTCATACACATCTCATCTCATTCATCCACATCCATCCAATCGTTCACATGTACGACTACTCGCATCTATCTCTACATTCATATCTATCACTTCCCATCCACATATATTCATGTCACATCTTATCTCTTTACATCACATCACATTCTTTCACATACACATCTATATCCATTCTTTCACATACATCTACATTCATTCTTTCACATACTTATTCACATCCATTCTTCACATACACATTCTTATCCATTCTTTCACATACACATTCACTCACATCTCATAACATTCATTTACATTGTGATTCACATGACATCACATCTTATCCATTCATTCACATTTATCTGATTCACATCACATCTCATCACATTTTTTCACCTCACATCTCATCACCTCTATTCACATCACATCCATCCATCCATTCATTCCCATCTATCTGATTCACATCACATCTCATCACATCTATTCACTTCACATTCTCATCATCTCTATTCACATCACATCTATCCAATCATTCATTCCCATGTATCTGATTCACATCACATCTCACATCTATTCACCTCACATCTCATCACCTCTATTCACATCACATTCATCCATCCATTCACATCTATCTAGTTCACATAACATCTCAACACATCTATTTACCTCTCATCTCAGCACCTCTATTCACATCACACCCATCCATCCATTCATTCACATCTATCTAATTCACATCACATCCATCCATCCAATCATCATCTATCTGATTCACATATTATCTCATCACATCTATTCACCTCATATTCTCATCACTTCTATTCACATCACATATATCCAATCATCTATCTGATTCACATCTTATCTCATCACATCTATTCACCTCACATCTCATCATTTCTATTCACATCACATCTATCCAAACTAATTCACATCTTATCTCATCACATCTATTCGCCTCACATCTCATCACCTCTATTCACATCACACCCATCCATCCAATCATCTATCTGATTCACATCTTATCTCATCACATCTATTCGCCTTATATTCTCATCACTTCTATTTACATCAGATCTATCCAATCATCTATCTGCTTCACATCTTATTAAATCACATCTATTCACTTCATATTCTCATCACCTCTACCAAAACCATCTATCCATTCTTCTCATCTATCTAATTCACATCTTATCTCATCACATCTATTCACCTCATATTCACGTCACATCTATCCAATCATCTATCTGTGATTCACATCTATTCACCTCACATTCTCATCACTTCTATTCACAGAATTTAAACATAGAATTTAAGAGGATTCTAATTTTTGATATAAAGATTCTTTACGCATCTCTTTATGCATAATTCAATTTTAAGGAAAATAACACTTTTGAAATAAAATTAAATCCTTTATGCATCTTTCTATGCATAAATTCAATTTTAATGAGAATAACTCTTTTGAAATAAAAATAAATCTTTTATTCATATTTCTATGCATAAATTCAATTTTAATGAGAATGACACTTTTGAAATAAAAATAAATCTTTTATGCATCTTTCTATGCATAAATTCAATTTTAATGAGAATGACACTTTTGAAGTAAAAATAAATCTTTTATGCATCTTTCTATGCATAAATTCAATTTTAATGAGAATGACACTTTTAAAATAAAAATAAATCTTTTAGAATGCACAAATGGAGGGAATTACTCTTTTAGAATAACCTGATGATAAACGTTAGTTCCACAAAATTTAAGAAAATTTTGCCATAACCTCCTTTGTATGGCTGACCATTTCTCAATTTTATTATTCAATTTATGACTTGAATTAATCTAATTTGAATTCTAATATCTCTAATCTACTCTATTTTTAAAAAAACAAGAGAGTAAACAATGAAAAGACTTTAATCAATCTTTTAATTAAACTTTCTAAGAGATTTTAAGAAGTAAATTTAATTACATTAATTATTAATGGAATATTTTTTTTTTCATAAAAAAATCTATCTCTCATCTCTTAAATACTATATAATGTTTAGGATAAATTTATAATGAGTTAAGATTATTTTTTCTTGCATGTAGGAACCTGATTTGTAAATTCATAACTTGTTTGGATTATAGTGCTGGATATACCTCTCTACTTATGGTGATTTATCAATTACATTTAAGATTATTTCTATCATTTCAATAATTTTCTAAGATTTTCCACATTCATGAAGACATTCCTTAGAAGACAAATGCTAAAATACCAGCCCCATTCACAAGATAGGAATTTTTTAGTGAACCCCTAAAAAGACATATTTATGAATGTAAACATGTTTGTGATTTACCAAAAAAAGGAAGAGAGAGAGAGAGAGAGAGAGAGAGAGAGAGAGAGAGAGAAACAATAGCAATCACTCTTGAAAAAATACCCACCAAGCTTACTATCTTCATTATTTTACCAAGTAGCCTTCCCTTCCTTCCAGAAATGACCATTGAAAATCCATGTAACAACATAAGCATCAACCAAATAGCTTCTCAATTCTCCCTACAACAAAATTTTTCTACTCCATCATGAGGATTTGATTGACAATAGGAAGGGGGTAATGTTTACCCTATTTGGGGTTTATAAGAATTACCACTATAATTCTACATCAAATAGTAATGATGGAAACACCATAAGCATTTATGATCAATCTATGAAGCAACAATGTCCAAATCTATAACTTGGACGGGTGTCCAAAAATGGTTTGATGGAATACTTAAGAGTATATGGCAACAAATCTAGAGTGACTTCCCTACTATAAATGAACTTTATACATGTAATATGGGATTAGGCATTGTATAAACAGGGACACCCTTGCCACCTATATCTTCTTAGCTTTCTCTATGGAGGGGGAGGCAATTAAAGAACAACTTGTAACTTCCCTTTAGAGATGGTGAGAAGAGACCATCTTCATAAAATACAAGTATTGGATACTTTTTTGTCAACAATCCATTTATATAGCCAAGGTTTTCAGAGTGTGACTAACGAAGCCATGAATCAAAGAAAGAAGTATTGTATAGAAAGGGTGGCAAGGATAGTGTAAAATTTCCATCCAGAGGAGTGTGTGGGGTTGTCTCAAATGGCAAACCTTGAATCTTAAAATATAATATGGCAATCTCCATATCATGATGATCTATAGCAAGTAAGGGATCAATGGATTCCATTCAATGGACCTGCAAATCCTCACACAAAGGATTTAAAAAGGGAAGTGAAAAACATGCAGAATGGGATGTAAGTAATTATTAACCTTTCAATATTTGGTATTTTTAGATATACCTCTATATATTCTTGGTTGTCATTGATAAAGTATTTCGTAAGATTTCCTAATGTTGATAATGTTGTGTAGTAGTTTATCAAGCTAGCATGATTTGCATTTTGTTAGTGTTGCAATCAAGGATGCACACATGAAAATATGCCCAAACGACATGTTTGACACGTGGATGAGGATTATGGATGCATACAGAGATGGATCAAAAAGAGGGAACTAGTTTGCATTCTAATAAGTATTCTTGAAGTGTATACCAAGTAAGACTAGACATGGAAGGGATGGAGTTCATGTGCAACACATTCAAGGAGCCAATTACCATTGGCATAGTGGTGATTGACGTAGTTCATGGGGTTCATAGCATGATATGAAACTCAAATAGGTTTGAGATGATATTGCATAGATTATTTAAATTAGTTGTTGGTGTTTCTTCTATTGCTCTACTGAACTTGCATGATTCATTCTCTTCGCATTTGTAAAATTCAAGAAACTTGTAGCATTGGAGAGTTCTCTTTAGAGAAGATAACAAGAAAATACAAGCTAGAAATTGGTAGCATGGATATTGGGTATGCACATTTACCGAGCTAGAAACCCCAAGCTAGAATTTTTCATGTATCATATTTTATATATTTATCCAAGAAAAATAAAAAAAAATTATTGAACAAAATATATTATTAAAAAATATTTTTTATTTTTCAATCAAGTGAATATTCTACCTTCATTGGGAGTACTTTAAAAAGAGTTCCTAATATGGGTATATATGCCAATGAGTTCAGTGCCTTCTCTAACTTTCCCTAAGGAAAATTACATAAGAAAGAGTATCAAACATGGGTTAAATCTTCTATACATCTACATGACTTTATCTAGCTTCATGTAAACAAGGCTAGCCCAAGGACTTTTGCTGGCAAAAATACTTGGGACAAATTTTAAAAATTGCCATATAACTTCCACATCTGATGTCGAAATATAGTAATGTAGCCACTCAAATCGAAGGGATAATGCTATTTGAGTTCATTTCTTAGGGTAAATATTATAAAAAGAATGAAATAGTATGCTAAATTTTTAAAATAGATATTTGAAGTCTTCATTAGATAAGTTACTTCCTATATTTTCTTAAACAAAGTACTAATACTAGCTTCTAAGTATCTGAGAATTATCTCCTGACATACTCATGTTTTCCATGTCCTCCCTAGTTTCCTTAGGGTAACTACATGGAAAATGATCTCTAACATGGGCATGATCTCCTCTACATGTTCCTATATTGGAGTGTCTTAATCTCCCAAGCCACCCTCACATGTAAAATTCTTATTTTGTTGAGTTGTGCTTCCATTAGTTTGTTTTGTAGCCTTCATGGTGGTTTTCTTGGAATGCAAAAATACCTTACTAAGTTACAAACCTATATTTCTCAAATAAACATGTTTGTATAAGCATGTGAGAAATTTCAAAAATTAAGTAATTGTTGCTCTTTTTTAAGACATTATCTTAGATGCTCATAGGTTTTAGTTTGGAAAATGGTAGGCCCCATGGATATTAACCCTCCTCATATAGCTCATGTGGATGGATTAATCAATACTTTTTTGGTGCATGTATTAGTAAGCAAAGAGAAGGAATTCATGGGCAATCGTCATTACCAAGATTTGGAGCATAGACCATGCATTTTGGATAATGCTAACAATAGTGATAGTGACATAGTGTGGTGACTCACATACACATAAAGAGAAAGCCAGTGCACAAACAGACTATTACTACCTATGGAATATGTTATTTCTAGAACTATATGATCTTTTGTAGGGAGAATGAGTATGTTTTTAATGTATTTGAATTAGGAAGTGCATGTAGAATGGCTCTTCTAAACAAATGGAAAACAATGGCAATGGTTCGAAGTTTCTAAGAATTATGCGAGATCGAATCAATGTGTTCAAGCTTTGTCCAGGGGAATCTTGACATCAATTCATGGGCTGGAATCACAAAGCAAAGAGATCACTCCATGTTTATAAATGAGTCGCTTCTGATGGTGGAAGGCCCCACACCATAGCATATAGCTTACAAAGGATCATGCAAGGGAAATGTTAGACTTTGTTGATCAACTTCTTCATGATGAGCTAAGCACAATATGTGTTCAAAAAGTACACTTAGTTCTCATTTTATTTGTAGGATAGTTTTTTCCATTGTGATATATAAGTAAATGCTCTATGAATATCATTAGTTATATTTGTATGTATGTTACTTTTATGATCTTGACTTAGTAGAAGAACTTTTATTTCATTTTACCAAATTCAAAGACACTATTGTAGAGCTAGCAAATTTTATTTTAGTAGAAGAACTTTTATTTTACCAAATTCAAAGACACTATTTTAGTAGAAGAACTTTTATTTTATTTTTAGCAAATTCAAAGACACTAATTTAGAGCTAGCTCGATTGCATCATAATTTTTTCACTATTATAAAGTGAAACATATGCCATGTTCATTAGATTAATTAGACCATGTGTTTGTGATTATTTTATTGACACTATTCGAGAACTTGTTCAAATTTAATCCTTGCATATAGTTGATTGTTTAGGTATGTCAATAAGGCTACATAAAGTCTATAGTCATACATAAGATTTAGCCAAATTCATAACATTAACACCCATGACATGGATTTGAACAAGTTAAAAAATCTAGAAATTCACATCCATCTATAATATTTGACCACTAACATTACCGAGCCTTAACATAGATTTGGACAAGTAATCGAATCTAGCCAATAACACCCATGCACAAGATATATATTGTCATCTAGTGAGATTTGGACAACTAACCAAACGCAACATTCAAATCTATCCAAATAGGTGGGCAACTATAACTAAATGATCAAAGTTAATTTTATGTATTGAAAGATATATCAATTATTTAAGAGTAATGAAAGCATGTGTTTGTGATAAGTTTTAACTGAGTTAGATCGATTGACTAAATGTCTTTTTATTTTTATTTTTCCCTATAACATCATCTAGGAAGATTTGGATAACTAACCAAATCCAACATTTGAAACCATTCACAATATGTGGACACTAATCATATTACCAAATTTAATTTTATGTAGTGAAAATATATCCAATATTTTGGAGAAATTATGTGTTTGTTATTTTTTCATTGAGTTTTGGTCAATTGACAAAATGTCTTTCATCTTTTTTTCTAATAGATAAAGTATATCACAGATGTATTAATCAAGATAATGATCACATAGGATTAGATACAAGGGATGTGACACACCAAATGTCTATATACTATTAGATTTGAATGGATTATTGTTAGAATGTTACTTCACAAAGTCAAATAAGCATACAAGCTTACGTTGTGGGAAATAATGGATTGTACTTAGTGTAAGATGTATAGAGTTTTTTGCCAATCTATTCATGAAGTTCCATGCTGGGATATGGTCACGGCTTTAGATAGAAATGTGTACATATGGTGGAAACTTCAAAATTGCATGTAGGGTGACAATTACCATTTTTTATTGTGTGGGAACAAGACGAGTGTTATGTGTATGATCGTTGATGAGAAGATTTTTAGGCTAGAAAAGATAAGGCCATGTTCAAACCACTTAAAAAGGTTTGGTACAAATGTAATGCATATTTCTCCAACCAAATTTAGCATTGATGCATATGACAACACATTAGAAGACTTATATAGATACTTGTGCCATTTGGATATGGCTCATGACATCTATATAATGATTTCTTTTGATAGATATGGGCAGTATCTAGCCTAACAAGGATATACCTTATATGAATACTTTTAATGGGTGATTATAGAGTGGGAGGAGATGTACAAGGATGAATCCAAGTGAATTGCAATCAAATGTATGATTGCAATCCAAGTGAATTGCAATCAAATGTATGATTGCAACTCATAATTTCATATTCTCTTTTTACTACAAATGTAGCAAGCTTATTCAAAATCAATTGGTTCCAATGGATCAATACCTAAACTCTTTTGGTGATGATAATGAATTGTTTGTGACTTCAATTAATTATTTAACTAATGTCAATCATGTCTATGAGTATAGGTGGTGGGATTCGTGAGGGTACTGATTGAGGTGTCGGACTATACGAGGGTATTGATTGAGGTATCATCATACGGATGGTGGTCTGAGCCACCTGGTGTGAAGATAAAGATCATATGTGAATTATGTTATTAATTATTTCCTAGCCTATTATGAGGCTAGAGTTTATGTGCACATGTGCACAGGATAGTTTAATTTTTGTATGAGCACAAATGAATTTGTAAGTAGTGATCCATTTGTATACATTGTTGGACCATGGTTTTATAATGTGTAAACCTTAGAACTTAAGATAAAGTTATTTATCATAAAGCAATAAATAACTTTAGACAAATTTATTTATTGTAAAGAAAATTCCCAAAAGTAAAATAGGTGCTATTCATGGCTATGGACTAAAAACATGAATATGATTTAAATATCATGTATAAGAGAAGAGCCACACAGTCTGGAGGGAGATTGCAACCAATGCTTTTGTTCTTGGTATTGTTAGATTCTAAGTTATGGTGAATTATAAATTTTATTTGTGTAATTTTCATGTTTTTATTTGAGTGAGAAAGCTTTTGTAATTTCTTGGAGTAAATATCATGTTACAGGGTATCAGAGCTTTGGCCAAGTACAACAAGTAGGGTACAATTCAAGATATTTGGAATTCTTTCCAAAAACAAGGTAAGCTTTTCAATATTTACTTATTGATTTTATGCTTGGATAATTCATAAAAGCATGAAAAGTAATTTTGGTAGCCTTCTAAAAGACTACAAAATCTTTTGTAAAGAGTACAACTCAAATCTTAAGGGCTATAGACTCTTGGGAGACAAAGAAAAGAGATTCAAAAGGCTGAATTTTAAGACTAAGTTTGTTTTTTACCATTGTTTTTCTCTACACTAATCCTCTTCTTAATCGAAAGCCATATATGGGATTAGAAAGCAAAGGAGACTTCAAAATCCCTTCAATCTAATCAAAACATGCTATTCTCCATCAATTTAAGGGCTCTACGTGACTTATATTCCTCCTTAAAAATGGTTTTTTATAAGCATTTACTATTAAAAAGCTAAAGCTTAATTACCATTAAACCTACAAAATCTAAAAAAGCCCAAAAATGCTTTAAAAGGCTCAAAATCTTAATTTTTAGAGTTTTCTAAGGTCAAAAGGATTAGTGTAAATTTTGGTGGCTTCTCAGAAAATCAGCCAGAAATTATAAAATTATAAAATTTTTGGGGCTAGAAACTCAATTTTTGGCCTATTTCGAGTATAAACGACTAAAAAATAGCCAAAAAATACCAATAATCCCAAATAGATCCAAACAATTAAAAAAAATATTTCATCTTTTTTTCCTAGCTATAATTTATTTCCAAAATATATAATGAGAAAAGACCACTCTTGAGACCAACAATAGTTGTAATAAGAGACCTTTCACATGACCCCCTTTATATTCACAAGGCTAGACTCTCCATATAATTTTGGTGATTCAAAATTTATTACCAAAACTCTTTTATTTAAAGGCTATTTTAAAAAAATTTGATGCCACCCGAAAACATTAGAGAGAATTCCCATTATTATTTTCCACTTTAATTGATTTTACCTATGCTCGGATTTCTACCACACTAAACTTTTCCTCGAAAATGCCTTTTGACCTCAACGAGTCTATGTATAACAATTTTGAATTTTTATAGCTGGATGAATGCTAAAATGAAATTTTTAAACTTATTCCTTAACTTTAACAAATTCACATAGCTAAGAAGATAATAGAGTATACCCATTGCAAACGTGTCAACAATTACTCTATAATGAAGAGTAATTGTATTTTTTATCCTTAGCAAGATGACTATAAAAGTTATTTAGTATATTTTCTTTATATTTTATATTCAAACTTAAACCAAATGAGATCTTCAGTAAGCTTTCATGCAAGACCAAAAGCTTTTCCAAAAGTCTACATCAATTGGAGAATTACTTATTGATTCTTAATCCTAAAACTCTTGAAAGTTTCTATTGTCAGAATACCTTTTTCAAATTAAAATGACTTGAAAATATCTTCATGATCCTTATGAACCACCATTAGAACTACTATGACTTATGGTAGACTGTACCACTCGACTAGCTTGTATCTCGGAACAAAATTTAAATTTATTCTAGTCTAACATTACTATGAATCAATAAAATGGAGGATGAATGGTCAAAAATCTAGATACAAGATCACAAAGAGTGTTTTCTCATGATTCCTGTTGGTAACACTCAATTTTATACTCCAAACATTCGTTTTTGTCAACAAATGGAACGAGAAGAAATCATTTAAGGATACAACATCAACGATGACCTGATAGTTGACAGATGAAGAATTTCCTCATTCATTAGATTATCTAAAATCTAGGCTACCACTTGAAAACATATTTGTACCAGATCATACTCGTGCTATTAGAGGACTATAGAATGTGTTATAGTTAATATTAAAACTATATCAGAATTTCATTATGTAGCAAACAAACCATCAATTTTGGATGAGACTCTCTAATTCCAATATCAAAAACTTGTTTTGACTCTAATTTTGGTGATGCTAAGTTTTATTTAAATAGTTGTTATTTGAATCCATTGAAATTACCATTCTTTAAATGATTTAAATGTAGATGTTATCTTTCTTTTCTTTATATTGTATATTCAAACTTAAACAATAGGTGAATGACTTATTCATTCTTAATCCTAAAACTCTTGGAAGTTTCTATTGTCAGAATACCTTTTTCAAATAAAAATGACTTGAAAATATCTTCATGATTCTTATTAACCATCAGAACTACTACGACTTATGGCAGAATGTACCACTTGACTAGCTTGTATCTCGGAACAAAATTCAAATTTATTCTATTCTGACATTACTATGAATCTTTAACCAACAAAACAAAGGATGAATGGTCAAAAATCTAGACACAAGATCACAAAGAGTGTTTTGTCACGATTCATATGGTAACAGTCAAGTTTATACTTCAAAGATTCATTTTTGTCAACATATGGAATGACAAGAAATCATTTGAGGATTCAGCATTGACAAGGACCCGATAGTTGACAGATGAACAATTTTCTCATTCATTTAGATTATCTAAAATCCAGGCTACCACGTGAAATGATATTTGTTTCATATTATACTCGTGTTGTTAAGAGGACTATAGAATGTGTTATAGCTAATAATATAACTATATTCAAATTTCATTTTGTAGCAACAAATCATCAATTTCAAATGAGACTCTCTTACTCCAATATGAAAAACTAGTTTTGACTCTACTTGGTGATGCTAAGTTTTATTTATATAGTTGTTATTTTCATCCATTGAAATTATGGGGGAAATTTTTTGGCGAGCATTTTCCAACGAGCGATTCCCCCGAAATGCCGAGCGCTTTTCTCTCTCTCTACTCTCACTTCCTCACTCTTGCACTCTCTCTCTAGGACCCTCTTTCATTCTCTCTCTCAATCTCACTCTTACATCCATGCTCTCTCTCTCTCTTGAAACCCCCTGTCTTATTTTCTATCTCTTTATACCCCTATGCTAACTCCTTATCTCTTGATGTAACTCAAAATTAATATACAAGGTACAAGATACACCCCTCCTCTCTCTCTCTCTCTCTCTCTCTCTCTCTCTCTCTCTCTCTCCCTCTCCATGCATGAAATAATTACAATAGATTATGTCATGCAAATTACAATTGATGATTCAAAATATCAATTTAAACCCTCAATATAAAACAATTACAATAGACAATGTCATGCAAACTACAATTGATGATTCAAAATATCAATATAAACCCTCCATTACTAGAGTCTCATTCATATAATGTCAAAATAATATGCCATGAGAATCCTAGTTCAGAAGTAGATGCCATGAGAATATAGTTCAAAATAACAAAATAAGACCTTACTGATACAAACTAGCATCAAAAGAACGATGACAAAAATGAGCAACAGATCATCAACGTATAGAACGATGACCAAAAATGTGTCCTTACTCCTCTTCACATAGAGAGTACTCTTTGTTGGACTATTGCAAAAATAATTTGCAACCAAGTGTGCATGAATCTTCTCATGCCATCCTCTAGGAGCCTGATTAAGGCCATAAAGAGCCTTTTTCAGCCTGCGTACTTTAGACTCTTCTCCTTTCACATCAAAACCAGGAGGTTGCGATAGATACACCTCCTCATGTAAATCACCATTCAAGAATGCAGTCTTAATGTCCAATTGATGTACATTCCACCCATGATGTGCTGCCCCAAAGCAATGAGACACCTAATGGTAGCCATACGAGATGTGGGTGAAAAGGCCTCATCATAATCAATGCCCTTTTGTTGGGCATACCTCTTTGCACAAGTCTGGCCTTGTAGAGATCAATGCTACCATCGGCTTTGCGTTTTAACTTGTAAACCTACTTAGTACCAATGGCCTTCTTGCCATGAGGTAGATTTGTCAAATACCAGGTGTCATTCTTGAGTATAGAGTTATACTCATCCTGCATAGCATGCATCCAATGATCATTATCCTGTGCTTCCTCAAAGGAAATAGGTTCCTCCTCAGTACATAAAGTAGAAATGAGAACATGATCCATATGAGAATAATCTGCATGATGAGAACCTACACGAGTTCCGCTAGGTAAAGGAGCTGCCAACTTGCTATCCCTCAATGTTTGTGCACAAGCCATTTTGGCATACGCCTAGATTCTCCTATGGCTGCTCTCTCCTCATCCACTACATCCTCAATAATTGCCTCATCAAAAGGCTGATTTGTAGGTTGATTTTGCACCTGCAAAGGCTGAATTTTAGCACTTGATTGAGCATTCAATTGCTCTACATATGGCTGCCCTCCATTAAACAAAGGTAGGAGCAAATCAAACATGTCTTGTGAGAATACGTTCTACTATTTTGTACATGAAAGCATGGGATAAATTGAGTTTTCAACAAAAACAACATCTCTACTTATTAAAATCTACTTTGATAGAGTCTATATACCTTGATTTTTGAACTGTATCCCACAAATATGCATTTAACTGCCTTATCATCAAGTTTACTACATTGTTGCTCAGGCACAAGAGCATAAGTAAGATAACCAAAAACATGCAAATGAGCCACAGAAGGCTTCCTGCCATACCAAGCTTCATAAGGAGTTTTAGACTGCAAGGCCTTGGTAGGGCATTTGTTCAACACATAGTTAGCGTACATAGTCGCCTCTAACCAAAAACCATGAGGTAAATCTTGGGCTTTCACCATACATCGTGCCATCTCCATGAGAGACATGTTCTTCCTCTCAGCCACACCATTTTTTTGAGATGTGTAGGCATTGTACATTGATGCCTTATGCCTTTTTCAGCCATATATACATAAAATTCCTTGGACATATACTCCCCCCCTCGATCTAAATGAAGGGTGCCAACTTTACATTCACATGCATTTTCAGCCATGGATACGAAGTGCCTAAAGCACATAAAAACCTCTGACTTCTTCTTTAATGGATACACTCAGCTATATCTAGAGTAATCATCAATAAAAGTGACGAAGTAGAGATATCCCCCAATAGATGGTGTCCTCATAGGACCACATACATCACTATGTATAAGCTGTAATTTCGTAATAGCTCTCACAGATCCATCCTTTGGAAATGATGCTCGATGCATTTTACCAAGAATACATTCCTCACATACATGTCTAGTAGGGGTATCAAGAGTTGGCAACTCAGACACCATATCATACCTTTGAAGGTGTAACAAATTGCCATAATTCAGATGGCCAAATCGTGCATGCCATAATTATGCATCACTCATAGCAGTAGTCGTAGAGACTAAGCAAGCATCATGATCCAAGTTCTCAAATACATCCATCTTGTATAGGCCATGAAACAAGGTACCTAAGGCAATGATAGAATAACCATCATTTCTATCCTGAATTGTACATCTGTCATATCATCCACAAATTTCACCGTCAAGCTTGACAAGGCTAAGCTAAAACTGACAGAAAGTTCTTCTTAATGCCTGGCACATATAAAACTTTTGAAAGAGTAAATGTGTCCCCATTTGCAGTAGTGAGCATAACTCTACCAATTCCTTTGACAGGATATGAGGAGCCATTTACACATGTGATGGTTCCTGCACTTTTAGGACAGATTCTAGAGATGAGAACAAATTTTTTTGTGAAGTAATGTGCTTACTAGCACCACTGTCAAAGTACCAAGCATCCGATTCTGCCCCACTGACATGCATACATCATGAACAGAAGGGTCATAACTATAATGTAAAGTCCATGCCCAATCATCTTGAGCAAAACTTGCAGATTCCTTCTTCTCTGTACTTGGTGTAGATGCATCAACCACCCCACAGCCATGCCCAATTCTTTCTTTTTGTCCTTCTCTAGCCTTTTCTTGCACTCATGTATGTAGTGCCCTGGTTTCCTGCAATAGTGACACTTGTCCTTCCTTTTAGGCTTATCACCTTCTTTCTCTCTGCATCCTTACCTCTAAGGATTCTATTTTTGTCTTATAGCCACCATGCGAAGAAGCTTTACCTTTGCCTTTCTGATTGGCAACAAAATCTTGGTCACCAAGTCGCATATTAGATCTGTTTTGCCTAGACTGCTCTTCTTGCAAACAAGAGTACTGAAACCAGCTCATCAAATGTAAGGGCATTTGGATTTCCCTTCATTATGATTCCAAGGTTAGAGGCAAAACTCTGATAAGAATCTGACAATGCATTGAGAATTGTGGGCACCATTGTGTATCTCTTCCATTCCATCTTGTTTGAACAGTAGTGGGAGGTGCCGGTGGTGCATGTGGAGAAGCTATATCTATATCAGATTCTACTTCAAATGTACCTACAGCACCTGGTTACACTGGTAGTTGTGAAACAGGACGAGTTTCACTCTACCACCACTAACCACATTCCAAAGGCCTTGAGAAACCAATACATGCCTCATCATATAATAGGATCACAATGGGTAGTTAGTCCCATCAAGTTTGTCCTAAGCAGACAACATGTTGAATACATCACTACTGCTGCCAGCCACGACTTTCTACCAAATGCAAAATCTTTAAACATACTGCAAGTACTTAGTATTCACTAAATGCAACCTTGGATGGCTGCAACTAATTGAATCACCTGTAAAGTGTATGAAAATTAACACAAAGTAGAGAATAGAGTGTTACTGGCAAAAGTATGAGGGTTGATGTTGTCAAAGACACTGTAGATGCTGATGTACACCAAATCTTTGCCGCTACATAGCCTAAACACCCAAAATAGAGCAAAACTAATCCAAAATGGCACCTCTCTAGAACATTGCAGAAACCTTGCGACGGCCAAAACATGCCCAAAACGCACCCAAATCGTGTCGCGGACCCCGAAAATGTTGTATACTCTGTATACAACATGTATACTCTGTATACAAAGCACTACAGTATACACCTTCTTCTCCTAAGAGGATATCTCAATCGGAGACATAAAAATAGGGTCATGTAGAGGGAGGTAAACTACTAGATCGTGTCAAGATACCAATTGTTGGACTTAGGTTAGGGTTGCAACAATGCACACACACAAGATAGAGAAGCTTGAGAGTACACAAACTCACTAGATTAGAATTAACAAATATGTGCCAGATACAAAAGAAAAGTACACACCCCAAAATGAGTAGATTATTGCCATATATATAGGCAGTGATGTGTGTGAACACACTTAGGACTGCCGGGGTACTTTTTTCCTCTTTAGGAGCCTTTTCCCCCCCAGCTTGTATATACACCCATCATTCTAGGGCTAACTTATCTTTTGTACATTGACACAATCTAATACATTGTGTGTTGTGTGCATTCTTGCTTCTTCTTCTCCAAGCTTTGTGTGCTTTCCTGTAACCCTAATTCCAACAATTGGTATCAGAGCAAGCATCGGCTCCTAGGGCTACGCCGCCGGCACCCTTCAACTCACATTCTCCGATTGAGGTGAGCTTTCACGAGTTCTCAAAAATCGCATCTGAGGTTGTTTCGGGCTCCGTTTTTGCATTGCAAGTTCTGCACAGGTATTTTTGTCATTTTTTGCAGAAATTTTAACAATGCAGTTTTTTGCAAAACAGGCATACATATTCTATTCTGGATCGTGCTACATAGCACGAGTTATTTTCTGTTCAGTCTTTGCATCATTACAGGTAGCTTTTGCATCAGTTTCAGTCAGTGGCCATGGCTGATAATAACAATGATGTATTTCGCATGTTATCTGCTCTGATGACAAATTGGATGGAGATAGCAACTACCCACTTTGGGCATACATGTTGCAGCATGTTTTGGTTGCAAAAGGAGTGTGGAACAGTGTGCAAGGTATGGATGTACGTCCACGTTCTGTGGATGTAGAATCTGTTGAGGATGTTGCAGGTTCTAGTAGCTCTACTGTTGCTGCTGTTTTACCCACTGCTGAACAAGCTCGTTGGGATGGTAAGATGCGCAGGCTCATGCCTTGATTGCACTTTCTATCAAACGTAACATCACCCCACATATTCATTCAGCTAAAATAGCAAAACAGGCTTGGGATATTCTAGCTGGTTTGTATGCAGGTCGTAAACGAGGCAAAAATCTCTTACCTACGTAAAGAGCTAGAATCGAAGATTATGCAGGAAGATGATGACATGAATGTTTTTCTTGCTGAGATTAAAGATCTCAAGGAACAGTTGATTTTTGCAGGTGAGATTATTTCTGATCATTCTCTTGTGCAGACTGTTCTTGATGCTTTACCTGAGTCATATCAGACTTTTGCTTCCACGTGGAGACTTGTTACTGAGGACAGACCTGATGTTGTCAAGTATGATACTTTAGTTAACAAGCTCTTGCAAGAAGCACAGTCCAGGCAAAACAAGGCTAGGCAGCGTGCAGTTGATCAGGCATTTGTTGCTGCCAGAGAAGAAGTGGTAAGGTAGCCCCTTCCACTGTTTCTTCTCCTATTAGCACATCTACAACTTCTTCTCCTTCCACAAGTAGCAACAATAGGTCTGAGAAGGCTCTTGATAAAGGAAAGAAAAAGATCAGGTGCAACTATTGTAAGGCAAATGATCATGTCAATAAGAATTGCCCTAAGCTAATGGCTAAAAAGGCAAAGAAGAAATAGTCAAATGCAACCACAATAGTGGATGCTTCTACAAATGCGGATTCTGCAAATGTTGTGCAGGATATAGAATGGGCGTTTAGCGTGTATTGCCAGTATGACCCATTTGTACATGATGTATGTTTGGCGGTTTCTGTTGACTCTCATGTATGGTATTTTGACAGTGGTGCTACAAAGCACATTACCTCGCATCCAATAGGCGGATGCTTCTACAAATGCGGATTCTGCAAATGTTGTGTAGGATATAGAATGGGCGTTTAGCGTGTATTGCCAGTATGACCCATTTGTACATGATGTATGTTTGGCGGTTTCTGTTGACTCTCATGTATGGTATTTTGACAGTGGTGCTACAAAGCACATTACCTCGCATCATGATATGTTCACTTCTCTTGAGGTTATCCCTAATGGGAATACTGTCACATGTGCCAATAATGCTTCTTACCCAGTGAAGGACATTGGTAAAATTATGCTTACTGCTGTAAATGGAAGCGCTTTCACACTTTCAGATGCTTTGTATGTGCCAGGGATAAAGAAGAATCTATTGTCTATCTCTGCGCTTACTAGACTTGGACTTGTAGTCAAATTTGTGGATGACAGATGTAGTGTTCATGATTTGACTTCTGGTGATACGATTATTGTATTTGGCACCTTGTTTTGTGGGCTATATAGGCTCAATTCTTATGACAAGTGTGTGGAAGATTCAGCAAATGCAGTTTCTGATGAAAAGGCAGTTTCAGATGCAAAATTATGGCATGCTCGTTTTGGTCATTTGAACTTTGCTAGTTTGCTACGTTTATAGAAATTTGATATGGTTGCTTCATTGCCTCCTCTTGAGGCACCATTGAAACATGTTTGTGAAGGCTGTATTTTGGGCAAAATGCAGCGTTCTGCGTTTCCAAAAGATGGTTCTGTGCGGGCCACTCGCAAATTGCAACTTGTACATAGTGATGTATGTGGGCCTATGCAAACTCCGTCATTTGGTAAACACTTGTACTTAGTGACTTTCATTGATGATTACTCAAGGCATGCATGGGTATATCCACTCAAGGCAAAGTCCGAAGTGTTTTTGTGCTTCAAATAGTTTATGCTTATGGTTGAAAATGTATCCAATTGTACTGTGGGCACCCTCCGTTCTGATCGAGGGGAGGAGTACATGTCTAAACAGTTTGATGCATTTCTGGCTAGTCGTGGGATAAAACACCAATGTACACACAGTGCCGTATACCCCTCAGCAAAATGGTGTTGCTAAGAGGAAAAACAGGTGACTTATGGAAATGGCACGATGTATGGTCAAGAGCCAAGCTTTGCCACATGCGTTTTGGCTTGAGGCTATCATGTGTGCTGCATATGTACTCAACAGGTGTCCCACTAAGGCCTTGTAGTCTATTACTCCATACGAAGCTTGGCATGGCAGGAAGCCTTCTATTGGTCACTTGCGTGTCTTTGGTTGCTTGGCCTATGCTTTAGTGCCTGTGCAACAACGCAGAAAATTGGATGATAAGGTTGTCAAATGCATTTTTGTTGGTTACACTGCTGAGAGCAAGGGTTACAGATTGTATCGTCCGCCAATCAAAGCGTATCTTGATTAGTCGAGATGTTGTTTTTGTGGAAGATGCTGTGCAGCCTTTGTTATCATGTACCAAAGAGACAGGTGTGAGCTCACGGGATGTATTTGATACATTGTTGCCTCTATTTACAGGTGGGAATTCAAATGTAAGTCCTAAAATCAGGCAAATATTCAGCCTATGCAGATTTCAAATGACATCATAGATCAGCCTATTTCTGATGCAGATTTACAGGATATAATTCATGAGGATAGGGCTAAAAATGAGCAGGCTAGAGGTATGCCTAAATGGCTGGTGCAAACCTTGCGTGATAGTAAAATTGATGCACCTATGTCTAGTCGCACTCGTTCAGGTTTTCAGCATGCCTCTTATGCATCAGATTATGCTTTGGCTGTGTCTAGTATGTGTGAAGAGGAAGAACCTCTTTCATTTGATGAGGCACAAAAATCAAAAAATTGGTTGGCTGCAATGCAAAGTGAATATGATGCTATAATGAAGAATGGTACATGGTCTTTATGTGATTTGCCTATTGGTAAGAAGGCCATTGGATGTAAGTGGGTTTTTAAGTTGAAAAGAAAGCCAGATGGCAGTGTTGATCGCTATAAAGCTAGACTTGTTGCAAAGGGTTATGCTCAAGAAAAGGGCATTGATTTTGATGAGACCTTTGCTCCCACTTGTCGTATGACTACCATTCGTAGCATTTGTGCATTGGCAGCTCATAACGGTTGGAATGTACATCAGTTGGACATAAAGACTCCATTCTTGAATGGAGATTTGCATGAGAAGGTGTATGTATCGTAGCCTTGTGGTTTTGTTCAAAGGGGGCAGAAAACAAAGTGTGCAGGTTGAAAAAGGCTTTATATGGTTTGAAGCAAGCTCCACGAGCTTGGTATGAAAAGATACATGCATATTTGACTGCACATGGTTTTCAAAATAGTCCAACAGAAAGCACTTTGTATGTTAAACGTGTGGATGATGTACATCTAATCACTGCTCTCTATGTCAATGACATGCTGCTCATAGGACCAAATGAGAGTCATATTGCTGATTTTAAGGCTGATTTGAATGCCTTTTGAGATGTCATATTTGGGGCATTTATATCATTATTTGGGGATACAATTTAAGCAGTGTGATGGAGGTATTGCTTTGTGTTAGACAAAGTATATTGAGACATTGTTGCGGAGATTTGGCCTTGAAGATTGCAAGCCTATTGCTACTCCAATGGAGACAGGTTTGAAGTTGAGTCTTCATGATACTGGATATCACTTTGATGTCACACTCTATCAGACAGATGTTGGTTGCCTCATTTATGTATGCATTACGAGGCCGGACATTCAGTTTGCAGTCTCACAGGTGAGCAGGTTTATGCATAGCCCAAGGTCTCAGCATTGGAAGGTAGTTAAACGCATCTTTCGCTACTTGAGTGGCACCATACATCTTGGATTGTTTTATCCCAAGGGAAGATCGTTGCTTTTTCGGACTTAAATTGGGCTGGTTACTATGACACAAGAGTGTCCACAAGTGGTTTTTGTTTCATGCTCGGTAGCTCATGCATATCTTGGTTGAGCAAGAAGTAACCTACTGTGGCCACTTCTAGTTGTGAAGCTGAGTACGGGGCAGCTTTCACAGCTACGGTTGAGTGTGTGTGGCTCAGACGGCTTATGGCTGACTTAGGTGTTGGACAGGAGTCTGCCACCTCTATCTTCACTGACAGAAGTCAGAGCGCATTGGTAGTTGCAAGAAACCCAGTTTTTCATGCTCGCACAAAGCACATTGAGGTGCATTATCACTATGTCAGGGAGAGACTCTCAGCAGGAGAGATCAGCTTGGCCTATGTGCCAACACAGGACAACCTTGCCGATCTTTTCATAAAGGCGCTTCCTCGTGAGAAGTTCGAAGCGTTCCGCAAAGCTTTGGGCTTGCTCCCCTTTGTGGATTGATCTACTTTGGGCATGGCACTCCCCTATACATGAGTGCCAGCTCTCGTTCACACCATCACTCCCAGGGGGGATTCGTTGCCATATATATAGGCAGTGATATGTGTGAACACACTTAGGACTGTTAGGGGAAGTTTTACCTCTTTAGGAGGTTTTTCCCCCGGCTTGTATATATGCCCATCATTCTAGGGCTAACTTATCTTTTGTACGTTGACACAATCTAATACATTGTGTGTTGTATGCATTCTTGCTTCTTCTTCTCCAAGCTTTGTGTGCCGGCTTGTATATACGCCCATCATTCTAGGGCTAACTTATCTTTTGTACATTGACACAATCGAATACATTGTGTGTTGCGTGCATTCTTGCTTCTTCTTCTCCAAGCTTTGTGTGCTTTTGTGCAACCCTAATTCCAACATAGATAAGAGGTTGTACATACACACGGGAAAAAAAACCTCCTAGTGAGGGAAAAAGTGTCCCGAGAGTCCTAAGTGTGTTCACACAAGTTCCTCTTAATATTCTTTGCTTACAACCTTCTTTGTGCTTCACCTAGAGCTAAGAAGTGTAGCCTTATACTATTTGAGAAGACCATTGAGTCCATCACCTAGAAAACATAGAAACTTAGAAACATTTTACAAGGGGGGTGGTGTAGACAAAAAAGGCTTACATAAATCCTACCATCTACATCCATCCAAAGATCAATGCTCTTCATGTTACTTTTCTGCAAGATTTCTTAGTCATCTATGTAAATCTTGCTAGTCTTGGAGAGGAATTTACTAGATTAAGGTGGAGAAGGCCACTAGGAAGAAAATCCTCAAGGGGAGAGGAATGACATGAGAAAAGTGTTAGGGGTATGTAATGCTCATTGCATTATAAGCTTGAGGACTCGTAAGACTAGAACTTTGATTCTCCACCCAACCGTACCCCAAATGGACCCTAAACTCATGGTTATAGTATAGGCCTACGTGATGCATGACCTTCGAACTTTAGCCCCTTAACCTTTTATTGGCTAGGGATGGCCTTTTCATTCACCAATGCCCCTTCAACTACCCCTAGAAAGGGCCGCCTACTTCTATGGCCCTTGGGCTTCCATTGTACACCATTTACTTCCTTTTTACTTTAACTTTAATGCCTATTAACCATTGCTTTAGGTATTTCCCATTTCAAATCCCCTGAACCTTAGTTATATACAAACCTTTTACTTTAACTTTAATGCCTATTAACCATTGCTTTAGGTATTTCCCATTTGAAATCCCTTGAACCTTATTTATATGCAAACCTTTTATATATAAATAATCTTTTCTAGTCTTACCTTTTAGTGTTTCCTGTCAGTCTCATAACATTTCCTCCCCCTTAAAAGAAGAGTTTTCGTCCTTGAAAACAAACTCAGGAAACCTTTTCTTTAGCCACTCTTTCCCAAGTTGATCCTTCTTCTGGTCTATCTTTCCACTTCACTAAACATTCTTTAAACACAGAATGTCTAGTTTTCTTTTTATCTATATTCGAGAATCTTTTCATGCTCATGAGGAAGAATAGGTGGTTCTATAAAATTAACTATTGCTTCTTTTCCAATGATGTTGTCATTGTTTCCCATCTTGTGTTTCAGTTTACTAACATGAAACACAGGATATACTCTAAAGATCTTTCAGGTAAAGCTACCTTGAAAGCTACACTTCCAATTTTTTTAAGTATTGCATAAGGACCACAATACCTTGGACTTAACTTTGGAACTTTTCCACTTTTTAAAGTTTTTGACATTTCAAAAACTTTTACATAAACTAAATCATCTTCCTCAAAATTAATTGGTCGTCTTTTACCTTTCTTATATAACTAGTAGAATAATCCTACACTCGTTTAACATTGCTTTTTGCAACGTTTAGTATTTCTTGCATGTTTTTGAGAAAGTCTTTTACACTCTGTAATTTTTTTTTTTATAACCCAACAGCTATGGGTGCTCTAGATTGAAATCTGTACATTAGCATGAATGGACTAAAACCGGTAGCAGAATATTGAGCACTATTATAAGAAAATTCTTATAATGGAAGATATCCCAATCATTTTGCTTATGATTAACATATGCTCAAAGCATATCTTCTAGGACTTGATTAACCCTTCTGTCTATCCATCACTTCGTGGATGTTCAGACGTACTATACTAAGCTTCGTGTCTGAATTTTTAAACACTTCTTTCCAAAAATGGCTTGTAAACTTTGTGTGTCGGTTGATTACTATATCTGCTAGCAATCCATACAATCTGTATAGATGATGGATAAACATTTTAGCCAATTCTGGTGTTTTTACTTCTTTTTTAGTTTGTATAAATTATACCAACTTGGTTAACCTATCAACTACTAGCCTTACTGAATCATGCCCTCTAGTGTGTGTCGGGGTAGTCCTACTATGAAATCCATAGAAATAATTTCCCACTTACCCTTAGGTATTTGTAGTGGTTGTAATAATCCACCTACTTTTAGGTGCTCAACTTTATTGACTTAGCACCACTTAGGGCATTTTTTAACATAATTCTGGATGTCCTTCTCTAAGCGTGCCCAATAAAACTGTTTTTTAAGTGCATAGGTCTTAGAAATTCCAGGGTGTCTCGCACTTAGATTGTCATGACATTCTAGTAAAATATTCTCATTAATATTTCTTTCTTTGGGTGCACAAATGTGACATTTATATAGTAAGTACCCATTATTGATGGAAAATTTTTTCCAACGATCTTTTTCACTTATGGACCCTTCTTTAAGTGTTTCCTTTTAGCTACTATCTTTTTTAAGTGACATCCTTTTATCACTAGCAACTACATTTTCTTTACTCTTTATTTGAGAGTTATCTTTTTTAATCAAGTAATTCCAAACTACTTGATAGCTAGATTCATTAGTACATTTTCCTTTTAATAAGTGAGCCAGCACCTCACTTTCTAGTTGAGTAAAACTCAACTCATTTATTATCGGTGTGCTCGACCTAGAGCATCTACCATGACATTAAATTTTCATTTTCTATATCTGATTTGAAAATCAAACTCTTGTAGGATTTTATCCCATCTAGCCTTCCTACCTTTTAAGTCATTTTGAGTACTTAACCATTTAAGACTTTCATGGTCATAAAATACTTAAAAATTGGCACCATACGAATAATGATGCCACTTTTTAAGAGCATGCAAATAGTTCTTTTTCATAAGTTGAATAGTTACTTTGAGCTTTGTCCAACATTTTACTTTCAAATGCAACCCGCCTTCCCTTTTGCAATAATACTACTCCTACAACAAAATTACTAGCATCCATTTCGAATACAAATGGTTCATTTAGATCCACTATTGCAAAATAGGAGTAATAGCTATTGCTACTTTCAATTTTTAAAAACTAGCTTGTTGATCATGAGTCTAACTAAATTGTTTTCCTATTCCTTGAACTTGATTTGTCATTGGAACAGCTATCTTAGCATAATTCCTTATGAACTTTTGATAGAACCCTGCAAGTCCTAAAAAAAATTATAACTGATCTATATTAGATGGGGCCCTCCATCTCAATATAGCTTCAACTTTATTAGGATCCATTCAAATCTCTTCCTCGGACACTATGTGTCTAAGATATTGCACTTCTTTTTTTAAGAAATCACATTTAGACTTTTTAGCAAATAATTTATTGTTTCTCAATAATTGAAATACTTTTCTAAGGTTCTCAATATGTTCTTGTTCATTTTGACTAAAGACTAGTATATCATCAATAAAAACAACCATAAATTTTCCTAAATAAGGATGAAGTATACTATTCATGATGGTCATAAAAGTAGCGGGAGCATTAGCTAGACCAAAAGGCATAACTAAAAACTCATAGTGCTTAAAAAATGTCCTAAATGCTTCTTACTTGATGATATCTAGACCTTAAATCTATCTTACTAAAATATTTAGCACCTTTGAGTTGATCAAACAACTCATCTATCCTAGGAATAGGAAATTTATGTTTTTATTGTGATTGCATTCAATCCATGATAATCTATACAGAAGCAAATAGATCTGTCTTTTTTCTTCACCAATAATATTGGTGAAGCCCCGGGAGACTTACTTGGCCTAATAAATCCTTGTTCTAAATATTCAGCCAATTCTTTTTCAACTTGTTGTCTTTCATTCAAACTTACTCTATAAGGTGGCTTACATTGGCTTTGAATCCTTTAAAACTTCTATGGGATGATTTATCCCTCTATCTGAAAGTAAACCTTTTGGCAGTGTTTCCAAAAAAACATCTTTAAATTGTTCAAAGAAGAATTAACTACTTCACAAATACTTGAATCAAGCTTTTCACAATGGTTTTTATATTGAGTCATTGCATAACAAAAAAACATTTGTTTTATTTCATTATCTTGATGAAGCTTTTGGAGCTCATTATCTTGATGAAGCTTTTGGAGCTCAATATATTACATATAAAAGGAGAAGATGGTACATTGTGCTCTTCTTGCAATGTAATAAGTTTTATTTTATTCAGAAATGTTAGTGTATTATGAAAATAGCTTCTTGAAAGAGTTTTCCCCAATGAAAATAACCATTCTGGATCCCTTCTTTATGTATGCAAGATGAGGTCAGATATACAGTATGCGATCTCACAATTGAGCAGATTTTTGTTGCATAGGTAGGCTGTTAAGCAAGTTTTTTGCTATTTACAAGGCACTTAGTATTTTGGATTGTTTTATCCAAAAGGAGGTGAGTCACACAGCTGCGTGCTTTTAGTGATTTAAATTAGGCTGGATGTTATGACACACAAGTGTCCACTAGTGGGTTTTAGTGATTTAAATTAGGTTGGATGTTATGACACACGAGTGTCCACTAGTGGGTTTTTCTTTCACCTTGGTGATTCATGTATATCATGGCTCAGCAACAACAAGAAGCAGCCTACAGTGGCCACTTCCAGCTATAAAGCTGAGTACAGGGAAGCTTTTACACCTACAGTTGAGTGTGTGTGGCTCAGACATCTTATGGTGGTTGATTTGGGTGTTGGCTAGTACTACGATTTTCATTGACAGCAGCCAGAGCGTATTAGTAGTTACGAGGAACCTAGTGTTTCATGCTCGCACTAAGAACATTGAGGTGTATTACCACTATGTCAGGGAAATACTCTATGTTAGCAGAGATTAACTTGGTCTACGTGCCTACACTATGTGCCTACACATGACAACATGGCAGATTTATTCATTGCTCTTCCTCGTGAAGGTTGAGAGATATGTAAGTCAAGGGAATAATGATAGGTTTGCTATCTTCACACATGCATTTGACTCATGTGAATTTGGAAATATTCCAGATTGCCATTTATTAAGCAAGGTCAGTTAAAGAAGATGCCTTTAAAGCTTGTGCATTTCGATATATGGGGCCTTCCAAAAGAGGCTAGCATAGGAAGAGCCAGATATTATATAATCTTGTTAATAATTAAACGTGAAAGATATGGATATACTTCATTGTTGAATCACATGTATTCAATCATAGAGATATGGAGGATGAAATCTCTCCATAATTATGGAGTGTGAAGAAGAGAGAGGGAAGGAAGGTTGAACATACAATGAAGAGAAAATTGGGCAAATACAAGATGATTATATTATAATTGAGATGAATAAACCACCAAGTATAATACCCTTTTACAGGCACCAAAACCTATCTTTTGACTCTAACTAAGAAGTAGTTCACACTTAGAGTGTAAAGAAGAGAGAGGGAAGGAAGGTTGAACATACAATGAAGAGAAAATTGAGCAAATACAAGATGATTATATTATAATTGAGATGAATAAACCACCAAGTACAATACCCTTTTACAGGCACCAAAACCTATCTTTTGACTCTAACTAAGAAGTAGTTCACACTTAGAGTGTGAATCACACCAAGTTGTCTATAGATCAAATAACCAGATGCCCATATCCCCAATGTCACATGATATTTTGGTGTATTCTTTAAACATTCATCAAGCACAAATAAGAAGCATTGGATAAGTTCAAGTAGTTTCTTGCTTTGGTTGAGAATCAAACATGTTTGAGAGTTAAGTGTCTAAAGATGGATGGTATTGGTGAGTATCTATCACCTAAGTTTGATGCTTATTTAAGAGATCATGCCATACATCAACAGTTCACACTTAACTGTTAAAGAAGTTCGAGAGTTAAGTTTTTGAGGATGGATGGTGGTGGACAGTATCTATCACCTAAGTTTGGTGCTTATTTAAGAGATCATGGCATACATCAATAATTGACTAAAAGATGTACACTACAAATGAATGGGGTTGTCGAAAGAAAGAGTATACATATTATCATCGAGACAGTTAGACCCATGCTAATGAGATGAATATGCCTAACTAGGCATGCACATATGCTATGTTTCTAATTGATTAAGATCCGACTCATATTCTTGGAGATGAAACACTAAAGGAGATGTACACTAGACAGAAATTGGATGTGAGCAACGTGAAGATATTTTGTTTTGTATGTTATATGTGCATGTTCCTAAAGAGGTAAGGTCAAAGCTACAAACCAAAGCTATGAAATGCATATTTATTTAGTGTGATTGAGGAGAGAAAAGCCTTCTAGATATATAATGTGATGTAAAAGAAGCTATATATAAGTTGAGATGTGAGTTTTGATGAAGGATTAGCATGGTATGCAGGATGGGTTGTGACTTGAAGTAGCTGTAAGGTAAGGCTATAGTGAAAGCATCCTAAAAGTGGATGTGATTGATGTAGTAGAGCCATGCAAAGATGTAAAACATGATGCAGATAATGTGTTTAATATGGCCAAACGTGGGAGAGTTATGATTTTGATGGTATATCAAAACAAGCAAGACAAACCACAAAAAGGAATGCATTGAACCAAGGTGTTTTGAATATGCACACAAGATTATGGAGTGGCAAATAGCTATGAAAAAAATGGATGTATTGCATAAGAATCGGACATGGGAGCTTGTCCCATTCTCTCTACAGATAAGTTGTTCATAGAATGCAAATGGATATATCGCATCAAACATAGTCTGGATGGAAGCATAAGTCATTTTAAAGCTAGATTAATTGGTAAGAGCTATGCATTTACATATGGCATAGACTATGATGAGATGTTTGGTCCAGTAGCCAAGATGGCTACAATATATAGTGTAAGGACTCTACACTAGTTGGATGTCAAGAATTCTTTCTTGAATGGATACTGGCAGAAGAAGTGTACATGGTTTCATCAAGAGGGTTTTGTGGATAATTCAAAGAAGACACATATATGCGAGTTGAGTAAAGCACTATGTGGATTAAAGCAAGCTCCAAGAACTTGGTTTGAGTGATTGGCTATGTATTTGAGTGTAACAAATAGGGTTTAAGACTATATTAGGGACTTTATAAAAACCCTAATTTCCATTTTGCAAGATCAAAAAATATAGATTTTATCAAAACCCCCTCATGTGACATATCATTGGAAAGATCTTGAAGAGTAGGTTCTAGATCCACATTCTCCGATAACTTTGAAATTAGTGTGCTCAACATACACTGGTCAAAGAGTAGATTGAAAATTGAATTCCGAAAGTAATGGGAATTTCCCAAACTCCCTAATATAGTCTTATTTTATATCAACCTGATCGATCACTCTTTTTTTGTAAGAGCAGCAAAACTGGGAGCGAGAGAGAGAGAGACACAGGTATTAACATCGGTAGAATGCAACACAAGGGCATATACGACCAACGGTGGGACTTGAACTCCGAGAGAGAGGGAGAGAGAGGGAGGTATTAACGTGGGTGGAGAGAGAGAGAGAGAGACAGAGACAGAGACAGAGAAGGGGAAAAGCAAAAATGACGCGCCGAAAAGAAGCCAAGAAAGCAAACGCGCTTATGGAAATGGCCCAATATATATAAATTATGATAGGGTTCCACCGACCCACACACACACACACTGTTTTCACTTTCCATAGTTGATCCTTGCAGGAATGGAAGCTATTCGACATGACACCATACTATTGCACTCCAATATCTCGACTGCATATTCAGCGAAAACAGAGGGATCGGTACCGTCGTCGACCTGCACCAACAATTCAAGACGCGCAGAGGCAGATCATATAATATTTGATGGAGGACTAGGCCCTCATAATAAGAGCAGCAACAGCTCCCCTGCAGATATTGAGGTTACTAGTACTGTCTTGACTAGCTGTGGAGCTGCAGCAGCAGCAGCAGCAGACCGAAGGCGCAAGCTGCTGCTGGAGAGGTTTGGCGGGACGATTGCACACGCTAGAGAGAAGTTGGAGGATGTGTCCTCCCTGCCCAAACTAATTCAGTCCCAATCGCTCCCCAACACTGCGCCTTCTTCTTCCAAGGCGAAGCCTGGCGCGATTTTATTGGCGCTTAATCAAGCGTTCGTCCCAAAGATTGCAAAGGCGCCAAATCCAGATTGCGCGGCACAGGTGCAGCGGCACAGGGAGGAGGCGCGGGCGACGCTTAATGCCATGAGCAAGACCTTCGAGTTCAACGACGCCTGGGAGACCACCAAGGAGTTCTTGCAGCTTATCAACCCACCTGCCAGCCCGTGTTCCTTCACCAGCTCTGATTCGACTCTATCATCACTTGATGATGCCCTCCACGCAGCACAGTACTTCTCTAATGGCTTCTGTGATTCCTTTTACATGAGGGACCATGTCATCTGCCCCACAGCTGACGACCTGGCGAGCAACCCACCTCCTGTCACCCCTACAGCTGCTGCAACTACTGCTCCCCAATTCTGCCATCCAGGTCGCCGTGGTTATATTGAACCTAAACTTTGGTCGCATGCAGAGAGATACAATGATGAGCATCAAGGTGGATGCCATCATCGTGATGATGACGATGGGCCTCGAGCTGCTCGGCACAAAGAACGTCACCACCACCACCACCACCACCACCTCAATGGACTTCGGCATTATAAGGAATACCATGAGCTGCGGAAGTACCATGATCGCCTCCGTGATAGTAGAGAGTACTTGTATGATGGACATCGATCTCGTCATGAGCGACACAGGAAGCGCCACCACCGTATTGATGATGATCGTGCTCAGCAACGACGTCGCCTCCTCGATGATGATGATGACCGTGGACATGGATGTCGACATGAGCGCGAGTGTCTGCACTGATGCGGGCATGATGAGCAGGGGGCAGCACCTGCATCACTCTGAAGATGGCATCGCGGCTGTGATCAGCGTCTGCACCAGTGGCATGATGATGAGCATGCAGGACATCATGATGGACTACATCAACAAGATATTATTCATGGCTGCTAGTAAAGACATAGACTCCATTCATCACATTAGTAGTAGCAAGGCTGAACTGGCTGCTGCTAATTCTCATCCCATGGCTTGAAATATACAATATAATCTTTTGTCGTTAGCACTCTTTTGTTCATTAATGAAGCGTGTTCGTTCCGTCCGGGCAAGATGTTGTGCAGTAGTCTCTTTTGATTGCTTTAACTTCATCTCTCACTTTCAAGATCTGTTTGTGAGGGTTTTTTTTTTAATTATAATTATATTCTAGAAAGTTGAATTGAGCAAGAAATGAGAGAGACCTTTCAATTTGGCTACATCCAGTTCTTGTAACTTATCTAATTCCTCACCTTCGAATGATGCGTGCAGAACGCCGGAACTTCTTCTTCTCAGCTGATTATTGTTGCTAAGGTAGGTTTAATGGGGCAGCTACATACTGGATAATTTTTCGAAAGGGGGTACTCTTGTACTTGTACTCACCATCCTGCTGCTGCAGGGTTTTCTTGTTACTGGTGGGTGGGCAGATGTTGAGGGAGCAGGAGAAGAAGCCATGGGAGGAAGCACCAGCTTGTAGGATATTATGAGAGCATTAAGGCCTTATATATGATCCATATTCAATAGTGTAGTAAGAGAGCTGGATTGGGGGGGGGTCTAGAGCAACAAAACAGTAGGCAGACAACATATTCAGATTGTTGTCCAGAGAGAGCTGGGGGGCGGCAGGGCTAAGAGCAAGAGGACATTAAAGAGAGCCAGATTTAAACCCCCTTAATAATCGTCGTTCCATCCCCATATATTGTAAATGTCAATATCGGTCCATATATACTGTACATGTTTCCTGCATTACATTATATTGTAGCCTCTCCTCTTCTGCTGTGCATGTCCGGTCCGGAATGTCAGGCTTGTACGGGAGCAATTATATATATTTGTAAGTTAATTGGAGAGGAAGAGAAGAGGGTTTAATATTGATATTTGGCATGCAGATGAATTACGTGCATAAATTTGGCAAAGGTGCCTGAAATTATGCGGGTCTGAGCTAATTCGAAGTCGATATAATTATAATTATATATATTCTCGGTTGTTTCAGAATCCAGATATTGATTGTAATATTGCGCCCTACTACAATTCTTTTGCAATGCGCAGCAAATTATACTGCATTTCTAGCTCTGCTTGCTGCATTTTATTGATTGTACGGTTTGAGCTTATATTATAATTATACGGTACCTTTTTTTTCCTTTTTTCTTTTTTCTTTCTTGAGGGATATGGATGATACAGCTATATGCAAATCCCGACAGACTAATTCTGGAAAATATACTCTCAAATTCCGATTATGACCTAAATTTTCAAAAAATTGTTGATATCATGTCTTATTAGATGATACTGCTGTATTTTATATTCTCGGCAGTGCCTCTGGCCCCGGCGCTCGCTGTGAGAAATGAAAAAAGCCGAGACATGCACGCAAGCATCTCCTTCTGAAGAAAAAGCCTCCTCCTCGACCTGATTCTCTAGAATCTTTGCCATGTGCAAAGTGGACTCACACGCTCGAAACCCCGATCGGTTAGTCGCTTGGCTTTCGAACTCCTCCGAAGAGAGTCGTGTCCCGCGGCATCGGCCTCCTGCCTGCCTTGCTTCTGTGGGCTGCTCACTCTATCAGCACCGTCTATACCACGTGGCACCCCCACAAGCCAGGAGTGTCACCTGCTCCCCCACGTGCATTACAACTATCTTCCGCTGAATGGCGTCCGGATGTAAAGTTCCTTCTCATCCAAGCAAAGTTCACTCCACTGCAGGCATTGAATATTCTTTGGGAGAGCCTTTGAAGGGCTTCACAAAACTATGCCGTTTGGACCTATTTTGGGCCTTTTATTAATGAAAGTAACTAGCAACAAGACCAATAGGAATAGAGGATTGTGCACATTTGGTCTCCTCTGAATATAAGGAGGGAGACTAGGCTATAGGGCTAATAACTACACTTGTCCCTTTAAAAAAGTAGAGGGGTTTAGGGTAAGTATGGTCCCACCGTTTTTCGTGGCTCAAAAAATCTTTAAAATTTTGAAATTTTCTTCGAGATCCCCCCAAAACTCACATTTCCCCCCAAAAACCCATCTCAAATTTTATTGTAATCAAAAATTTCATTTTCAAGTCCGAACATCCAAATTAAACTCTTTCTCCCTTCTCTTCCGTCTCTATCTCATTTTCCCAACCCTAATAATGAGACCATCAAAGCCCGAAACCCTAAGCTTTCTCCTCCATCTTAATCTCCTTCCCTTCTCGGAGCTCCATCTCTTTCATCTTCAAGGCTCCCGTAAAACCCTAGTCTGCACATCTCTTTCCTTTTTACTCTAACCCTAATCTTTCTACTCTAGCTTCCAAGAAGGTATGGTCGCACTAAGAAGACCAAAAAACGAGATTGAGGAGATATCCTTGCACAACAAGAAGGACGATGATAGTGCTTGGGTTGAAGAGGAATTTCGTAAGAGCGCTTGGGTTTATCTATAGCCTACTACAATCCGGCCTCAGCGAGTTCGACGGCGAAATGTACTGGAGCACCATTAGAAAGGTCGTTTACAAGGCTTCAAGAAGGCAAGCAATGGAAAACTAGTGGCCACGGTACAACATGTTTACAAAGCACGAGATATCCATGCAAACTTGATTTCCATACAATTGTAAGTATCGCAGGTAGAAAGGGGCATGTGAGATTTTTTGACAGACATGTTTCAATTTAAGTCAACTTATTTCTTGTTTGCAGATATTTTTCCTTCAAACATAGTAGAGGAGTAGCCATTGGAAAGCCTTACCGGAACATTTCAAGCATTGCATGCAGACATTGGTCAGGCAATGTTTTCTTGTGCATAACTTCTTAAGGAAAAGGTCTTCTTTTACTGGCACTCCTATTTGGTGCCAAAGCAGGACGGTGGGTTTGGTAAGCTACAGATAATCAAATCTCCATCCCTATCTTCTATAGAATGGCCGATCCATATGCTTGTACTATAATGGTCATGAAATTAAAGATGCTTTGTGATATACAAGGGTCTTTGAAGTTTGCAAAGCCCTCTCGATCTGTGATCTTAGTTGGGTGTATTGGAGGAGGATGCAAACCAGAAGGTAAATTATTGCTTGTCTGTTGCCTGAATTAATTATTTCTTTACTTTGTTTGGTTTAATTCTTATTGCTTTAGTCTGTTTGAATTATTGCTCAATCTGTTTGAATTATTTCTTACTTTAGTTTGTTCCCTCTTGGTTCTTTGCCAATGTAGATAGAGCTTGACGACGCTGATGGATTTCTTGGATGAGGTGGTGCTGGTCGTGCAAGAGTTGGACAAGATGCCGCTCTTGCACACTATGTCTCTTCTATCAACAAAAATATATATATTATATATCATAGCAAGTACCCCAGGGATGCAGAGATTCCACTCCTTATGCTGAAAGCCCTATCTAGGTATACACGGTATGCATTTATACCTTATAATATACAGTCATGCTTTTATAGAGAAGTGTGCTGCAATCCATATCTTTGGACACGGCCTTGGTTTTTGGCCTTCTCGAGCAAGTTATTTCCTGTGTTATTCAAGCTATGTCCTAGGTGCAGGAGTGGAGCATGTAAAGTCACTCAAGGGCTATAATCGTAAGAGGTTTTTGTGTTATAGAGGGAAAATGCCTACCGAAGAGGGGGAGCAAGAAGAGAAGAGACTCAAGAGCAATCAGCTCTTTTCGTTGTAAATATTTTCACTGTAAATCTTCAATATAATGGAATGGTGCAAATATTTTTTATTTTCAAGTCAAAAAGCTATACAACTTTCTTCTTAATGTTTACTTCCTAAGTCAAAAATGTTTACAACTTTATTCCAAATACTTTCAATTTCAAAGTGCTGTTTCTACTTCCAAATACTTTTAATATGCATCTTCGTGAAGATCTCCATGCTGCATGATGTGCTGGTCCTATGCCAGCTTTCCACTTTAATGATCTTCTCTGTTTGGCATTATTTCGTGCTGCCCTTGCTAGATTACCCATACGTGCCTTTTCAATGGATAATTTTCACCCACCAAAAGTGTATCTATAAAACCAGTTAAACATCTCCTTGAGGTAATTTGTACGAGTCTTCCCTCCTCCGTGCACCGGGTGTTTTTAAAATATACTCCTCTAGCTTGATAGTGAGATTTCTCCATTCCTTGTGTGCTCCACATGTCCAGATAACCATACTCATTCATGAAGTATGCACCATGAGCATAAAGAATGTGCTGCAAAAAAATTATGAGAGTCACCCCATGAATCAACCATGGACTTTGTAAAATTAGAAAGCTCGTCTTGAAATTTTTGTCGCTCCTTTGTGGTTGTTCTGTTTTTGGTCAAAAGTTTCACCATCTTATCGAAGTCTGACCAAACCTTCTCACGTAGAATTACAAGGCTTGAATTGGTGCAATCAAATGTTGTACATTTGCATAAATCCTTCGACAAGTTCCAAGGCTTGGTTGAGTCCTTGGCATTTTTTGGCTTTTTTAGAAAACGTTTTACTTTATTTCCACTCATGTACAACCTCATGATGGCACCCACTTGAGTTAAGTAGTTGCTCTACTTTATGAAGAGCTTCTTCTTGTCATTCTTTGCCTTGCATGATAATCTATGGGACACTTGAGAAAATGCATGAATGCATGCAGTGTACAGAAGTGGACATTCTTCAGTTCAAATGGAATTATAGGATTCCATTCTGTGTCTCTCAGATGCCTGTTTCACATAGCTAGCATGTTGGCAGACAAGACACCTCCAACCCAATTGCCAGCAACATCGTCCATGGGGTCGTGCCTCGGGGGGGTCACTATATGTAAATCCTCTATATCACGTGCGTTCAAGGCCTATTTAAAAAGTCCCTTATCTGTGAATTTTTTAGTGAATATAATGTATCCTTTCCTATTCAAATCTGTGAATTTTTTTTAAAATACAATAAATAAATCCTCTCTGTAAATATATTTCTGTAAGTTTTAAATATTTAAAATGTCCTTCTGTTGAACCCATGTGATACTTACATATTTATACGAGTGACCCCCCCGAGGGTCGTGCTCAATATCTTAAAATGTCCTTCTGTTGAACCCACGTGATACTTACATATTTATACGAGTGACCCCCCCGAGGGTCGTGCTCAATATCTTGATTCTCAAGCATCCTCTTCTTTCTCGACTTTTGTTTGTTTTCCCTCACCATTCTCATGCACCACGGATAAGGATTTGGGGTGTTGGCACCTTCTGGACACCCAAGCAAGCACTTTATTGTCTTCACGTCACCCCCGAAATGCCAATCTACTGTATAAGTTCCCTTGCCCTCTACCTCAAGTTTTTCTCCCTGAATCTATGCTTTGATGAACAGTGGTAATCCAGGGTATCCTATCAAACATCCAAGCGAGAACTTCATGTGTCTTCAAATGCCCTAAACCACCATATCTCTTTCTCAGATTAGACACTATATGAGAAAAATTCTAGCTTGCAAATCCTCTCCCTATCAGGAGTTTGGTTAATCTCAGTATTCCCCTCAAATTTGTCTTCACTGAGAAAAGACGATAACTCTGCACTTTTTGCATATGCCATAGCCTCATTCATGAGTGTGATACTCATTCACTCTATCCTCTTTCCTTTCAAATGTGTCTTCACTAAGAAAAGACAATAACTCTGAACTTTTTGCATATGACATAGCCTCATTCATGAGTGTGATACTCATTCGCTCTATCCTCTTTCCTTTCACAATCTGACACTCATCCATTTTCAACACAAAGCCAACTTTGTCACCTTGTATGACAAATTAAATTAAATAAGCTTTGATTTTTCATAGACTTTTTCAACTACTTTACAAGAGATAAAAGTTACTTACAATTATTAGGTAATCCATAGAATAAGATTATAACTTTCTGAAGACGTTTGTAGATCAACAAACATATTGTTGAACTCATTGTAAGGAACCACAATATTACCATTGTTGCCTCTCTTTTTTCCCCAAGTTCTAATGGTCAGCACATCATTGACGCAGTGGTACTCTCCAATCTTACGTTGCACATCTTCATTGCATGTCCTCTTTGCTAATCTTAATCTTTTTAGGATAGGAAAAATATTTCGTGTGATGCCTTGTTTGCAAAGTGTATCTTGCATTGATAGAGAGCCTGGTATCCTTTTGTGCTTATGCCCACTTCATCGCATGCATTCTGAACTTCCTCAATGCCTAAAATGTTAGTTATATCTTTCATTATCTCATTTACAAGTATCTGTCGTACCTTCTTGTAGCGTGGATCTCGAACTAAGGAAAGAATGACATGTTTTCTCACGCAGCTACGTAACATATCTCCAATATCTTGAGGACCATTATCACCACACACAACTTTAAGAAAGGTCCTGTAATGAACTAACAAAGATTACTTATAGCAGCAATATTATATAATGAATTAACAGTTAATGAAAAAAATCAAACAATAGATACACTCTAATAAGAATAACTTATAACCAAAAAGATGAATAGAAAACAAACCTTGCTAGATGAATTCTTTGCTTGAGAGCACCACCACCAATTGCAAGTGTCTGAATGTTGTTCATTGTTCTGTTTCGCTCTCGAGCTCCCATGGGTGTGCTCTTCATACGTGCGATTGTATCTTGTAACTTCAGGATGTGGTCCTCTTTCTCTTTGCCCTCTCTCTGTGGCTGCAAAATATTATTCTGTATAGTTTTGAGAGCTTGTTGCACACTACTCAAAGTGACTTGCAAGCTATGAATTTGTGAGTTTAGAAATTGAACCTTTCATGTATCACATATACTTAAGCATTTGCAATATCTAAGGAGCCCATTCTCACCCTCTTCAACAAAATGAATGAATGAGGGTAGGTCTGTGAAAGGTGGAGAGAAATTTAAAGAAGGATCATTAGGATATAAATACTCCATCAACCCAAAGATCCACATTACAACAATGACCCTGTTGTCTTCTTTCTTGCTTCTCCTATGCGTTTAGATGTTCTTTTTTGATAGGTGCATATTCATTTAAGATGCGAATATGCAAGTCTACCTTCCTCACTCGTAATGAATTTGAGATGTTTTTTATTTCTGTGAGTGCCATAGTAGACACAATGGAATTATGCATTTAAAAGTGAAAATTTTAAAAAACATAAGTTTTCCTTGTCTTTTAATGACTATTGATTTAGAATTTATGGGAACTTCAAAAGTACAATAAAAGTGTATTAAACGAGATTGTCTTTTAATAATGACTGTTGATATAAAATTTAGCGGAAACTTCAGAAACGCAATAAAACTGCATTAAATATGATTGAAAGTTATTTTGAGACAATTATTTTGAATTGTAATAAAAAATATTTTTGGGAACCCTATATAGACAAGATTCATGATATTTCGAGAGTTTTAGTGGCTATAGAAAGAGAATCCTAGAGTGAAAATTGTAGAGAGGGAAAAGTAGAGAGATTCCCTACTTTTAGGGCCAAAAGTAGGCATCATTATGAGGTTTGTCTCCTTAAGCCTCAATAAAATTAGTCTTAATTTCTTAAAATTAGGGATCCTTAAAGGGCCCTTTTTATGTTCAAATGTCCCCCAATGCCATTTATACTTGCCTTTCATGATTAGGAATGCCTCAAAGCTCCTAAATGAAATCTCATCATCCTTTCATAGATTCTAGGATCTCCTACTAAGAGCCTATAATATAGTTGGCATCGGGTACTTGTTGAAACATTCATCCTATGCAAAAGAGTTTTAAAGGGTCTCTCAAAAACCACTTCTTCTACTAAAGGAAAAAAACAATTCCCACTTACCGTATGGTTGGTTGTGGACGTAACACTTGACCTCGTTGAACTTTAGATGATTGTAAATCCTTGTCTTTGGCCGTTTTTCTGTGTGGATAAAAGTGCAACAAAAATTCGACTTTGTACCGAAATTGTCAAACAAAGCATGCCAAAATGAAACTATGGATGGAAGTGCTAAAAAAAACTCGAGTTTGTGTTAGGTATTTCGGAGACTATGTGTGCATCCACTAGTACAACATGTCGGGGGCATAACAAAGAGCGTTCCAGTAGTGCTGAGGCAATGGGAATGTTGAGGCTTTTGCCGTTGCACTTAAAGCACCGACATTTTGCTGCTCAAGCAGCGAATTTAGCAATGAAAAATCGCTGCTAGATAGCGTTTTAATAAGAGTGTAGCAACGAATTTTCACTGCTTCTTGAGCAGCGATCTTAGCACTAGCAAGATTTTGCTAGAGAGTGAATGGGGTTTGGTTTTTACGTCATACATATCATATTTATACATAAAGAAAAGGTAGTTTGAAAAAAAAACATATTTCAGAACCCTTAAAGCCATGTTTGAAGAAGAAAAAAGACAGTTTGAAGGAAAATTCTTTGAATGAAATGCTTACATAAACAATTTCGAAATCATGAATCCATCCCATCTTGTAATTATAGATCCGTTGTGTTGCTTTATCAATCTCTACATCTAATGAAATCTCAATGAAAAGATGGGGCTCAATGCAGTCAATATCACTATCATTATCCAATAAAGCATTGTCATGATCGATAGATGACTCATCATCTTCTTTTGAATAATGTTGCTCATGCTCTTGATCAGTCTCCTCTAGATTGTTTTGTTCATTTTAATCATCCTCTTCTTCCAATGAGTTGATTTGAGGTGGAGGTGGTACTTGCATCTCATCCAGAGATTCGGCCTCAACATCTTGATCTTGAAAGATATGTTTTGAACGATAAAAACTTGTATAACATACCACCACTTTGGATCAATTCCATCTGCATGAAACACAATCTAAAATCACAAAGAAAAAGGATTATCATTAATCATGCTTGCAATCTACACATTCATTACACTATATCATGATTACTAGTGTTTGGTTTGGGTACTAACCTGTTGTGACAGTGTTGAGGTAGTTTGAAAGTATCTTTCTCATCATTCTAAACTTGGTGGAATCAATTTGAAAAAACCCATTTGGATGTTTCTTCATGGTTACTTTCAAAAGCACCTCTATATATCACCTTGAACCATGTGATATCAAAGATAAATAGATTAAATTCTCTAAACCCAACATCAAGAATATCTTTAATAGTTCCACAATAATCAAGATTGTCCTCTATGACATTGGTATCATGTCTAGTAGCTCGACTTTCGTAGTCAAAAGTTGTCATACCACCATGTGTTTCTTTTAGAATCCACATGCTCCATGCAAAAGTGCCTTTCCTTTGACCATATTACATTATATAGTTTGTATTAACATTAAGATAAAAGCGTGATATTTAGTATAGTGCAGTAAACAAAGTATATAATAATCAAAGCATGAGAAAGAGATGAAGGATATACTTACTTGAGGGTCACATCCTCGTGCATACTCTTGCTCTTCTCTTTTGATTACCTCTCCCTTTTTTAACGCCTTCGATATTGCTGTATGAAGCCATTTATATCTATGAATCTTCTCTTCAATTCACTAAGTTACATCTAATATTTAGTATTATCATGCAATCACAAGTTACGTATGATAAATAGTATACATGATTGCTATATATGCATGTATATATCCTCAAAGGAGATAGATCCTACGTCCATTGAGATGATTTTAATTGGTGGTTAATCTTAATTAAAAATTTTCTCTCAGTCTCATACTCGTGCATCTTGCGAAATTACCCCCAGTTTGCGAGATGAGGGCATCTCGCGTTTTTCAAGTGGGAGAGAATATAAGATTCCTCCCCAGCCTCTCAAAATGTCCCAGCATCTTCCCCTGTAATCAATCCCTCTTCAGAAATATAAAAGACTTGTTTCTAACTGTTTTAACCTAGAGAGAGAAAATATTCTAGAGAGAGAATATTCAGATTTTTAATATTTTTGGATAGAAAATTATCTTATCTTATTAAAATAAGTTCCCCTGAAACAGAAATTCAAAAAGAACTTTCCAATGTGCAATTGGAATTAATTGGAAATGGGTATAAAGGACCTTAGCCTAAGGGTCTAGATTTTCAGAAATTTTTGGATTATGGTCTAATTAAGGTTCCTATGGGCCAATAGCATCAATCCATGTGTAGGGAGGAGATAAATCCAATTTGTAAAAGAAGATACCCAAAAATGAGTAAATGCTCACATAAGATGAAGAGTTGAAAATGTACAAGGTTTATTAGTAAAAAACTATGAGCAATATTAAAAATATGAGATATTTTGGGTATCCAAAAATGAGTAAATGCTCACATAAGATGAAGAGTTGAAACTGTACAAGGTTTATTAGTAAAAAACTATAAGCAATATTAAAAATATGAGAAATTTTGGGTGTCCAAAAATGAGTAAATGCTCACACAAGATGAAGAGTTGAAAATGTACAAGGTTTATTAGTAAAAAACTATGAGCAATATTAAAAATATGAGATATTTTGGATATAATGATTCCATTTTGACACATATGTAAGGAAGGGGAGTTCTTTAATGGAGGTGCATATTTCACATGCTTGAATGAGTTTTAAACTCATAAAAATTGAGATATTTCATCTCTCCTCTCTCCTCATTCAAGTCTAGTTCCAAAAAGTTAGCTTAACTGACCTAAAAATGGTCAAATATTGACCAAACTGATTTAGAAAATTCTAGAATCAGTTTGTTTGGTTAGGAGCTCAATTTTTCCTATAAATAGAAGCCTCCCCCTTGTTGAAAAATATATAGTGTTTATGCATCGTTACTCTACTCCACCTAAGCCAAGAACTGTGAATTCATTAATAATTCACTAGTTTTTGGAGCTTCCCTCTTTCTTCAATCCCCATTGGTAGCTCCATCAACATACTTAACCAATTGATTGGTTGGGGGCCTCTACCATGAACAAAGAATCAAGCAATTTGTAAGGTAATTAGTGAATTTTGATCATTTTCTATAATTTCTCAATGTTTCTCTCTTCTCAACCCCTCTCAAGCTTGAGAAGCTTAATTGGAATGGTTTTTGAATGTTATTGAAGTTAATTGATGAATGGTAGTGAAGAGTTATATAATTTGATGAATGCTATTGAAGTTAATTGACTAATGATAGTTAAGAATTACATAAATTTCCATTTATGCTTAATTCAAATGGTTTTTATGAAATTTCTCTCTCTCACTCAAGAAATGGTCATACTCATGACCCATTCTCAATCCAAATGAAGCTTTTCATAAAGCTTTTCCTTAATCCAAGATTAATCTATACTTGAGGTCAAATTAATGGCTTTTTTCTATGCTTTTAGTTTATGTATTTCATGAATATTGATGATTCAATCCATTATGGATTATTGATCCAATTAGGGATCATTCTAATTATTTCTTAATGATAAGCTTTATTCCTTAGAAAAAATTGAGATTTATCAGTCATAGCAGCGGAGCTATGGAAAAATTTTTATAAAAATTACGCATAAAATAATTTCATTCAAAGCATGAAAAGAGGACTTCCTACCATATTCTAGGAATTATCATCCTAGATTAATTGAAGATATTCATAGAGAAATTGATTTTTATATTATGCATAATTGATTTTCATGCATAGAGGTATACATAATAGATTATTATTTTAACATAAAAGTGTTACTTTTATCATAATTGGATTTCATGCATAGAGGTATGCATAAAAGTTGATTATTTTATTATAAAAGTGTTACTTTTATCACAATTGAATTTCATGCATAGAAAGTGTGCATAAGAGTTGATTATTCTATTATAAAAGTGTTACTTTTATCATATTTGGATTTCATGCATAGAGGTATGCATAAAAGTTGATTATTTTATTATAAAAGTGTTACTTTTATCATATTTGGATTTCATGTATAGAGGTATGCATAAAAGTTGATTATTTTATTATAAAAGTGTGACTTTTATCATATTTAAATTTCATGCATAAAGGTATGCATAAAAGTTAATTATTTTATTATAAAAGTGTTACTTTTATCATATTTGGATTTCATGCATAGATGTATGCATAAAAGATGATTATTTTATTGTAAAAGTGTTACTTTTATCATAATTGGATATCTTGCATAGAGGTATGCATAAAAGTTGATTATTTTATTATAAAAGTGTGACTTTTAACATATTTGGATTTCATGCATAAAGGTATGCATAAAAGTTGATTATTTTATTATAAAAGTGTGACTTTTATCATATTTGAATTTCATGCATAAAGGTATGCATAAAAGTTGATTATTTTATTATAAAAGTGTGACTTTTATTATATTTGAATTTCATGCATAAAGGTATGCATAAAAGTTGATTATTTTATTTTAAAAGTGTGACTTTTATTATATTTGGATTTCATGCATAGAGGTATGCATAAAAGATATTCTTTTATACTAAAAGTGTGATTTTCATCATAAATGGATTTTATGCATAACTTAGATGCATAAGAGAAATTCTTTTATTCTAAAAGTGTAATTCCTACCAAATTGAATTTATGCATAAGAAGATGCATAAAAGATTGATTTTTAATTTGAAGGTGTTAGTCTCCTTAAATGGAATTTATGCATAAATAAATGTGTAGAGAAATCTTATATCAAATATAAGAATTCTCTTGTATTCTATAAAAAGATATGAAATGTGATAAGAGGTGTATGAGATGTGATAAGATGCGTATGGGAAGTGATAGGATGTGATATCCAAATCAAGCTTTTCATAAAGCTTTTCCTTAACCCAAGATTAAGCTATGCTTGAGGCCAAATTAATGGCTTTTTCTTATGCTTTTAGTTTATGTATATTGATGATTCAATCCATTATGGATTAAGGATCCAATTAGAGAATCATTTTAATTATTTCCTTAATGATAAGCTTTATCCCTTAGAAAAATTGAGATTTATCAGTCATAGCAGCGGAGCTATGGCAAAATTTTTATAAAAATTATGCATAAAAAAAATTTCATTCAAAGCATAAAAAGAGGACTTCCTACCATATTCTAGGAATCATCATCCTAGATTAATTGAAAGAATTTCATTATAATCATGGAGAAATTGAATTTTAATATTATGCATAAAGGATAAATTTTTATATCAAAAGTGTTATTTTTACCATTTTTATTTTCATGCATAGAAGTATGCATAATGGATAAATTTTTATATCAAAAGTGTTACTTTTATCATTTTTAATTTTCATGCATAGAAGTATGCATAAAGGAAAAATTTTTATATCAAAAGTGTTACTTTTATCATATTGGATTTCATGCATATATGTATGCATAAAAGATATTCTTTTTATACTAAAAGTATGATTTTCCTCATAAATGGATTTTATGCTTAACTTAGATGCATAAGAGAAATTCTTTTATTCTAAAAGTATAATTCCCTACCAAATTGAAATCATGCATAAGAAGATGCATAAAAGATTGATTTTAATTTCGAAAGTGTTAGTCTCCTTAAATGGAATTTATGTATAAATAAATGTGTAGAGAAATCTTATATCAAATAAAAGAATTCTCTTTTTTTTTTAAAAAGATATGAAATGTGATAAGATGTGATAAGAGGTGTATGAGATGTGATAAGAATTGATAAGATGCGTATGGAAAGTGATAGGATGTGATAAGAGGTGTGATAAGAGGTGATAAGATGCTTATGAAATAAGTTAGGATGTGATAAGATGAATTAAGATGTGTATGGGGGGATGAGGTAAGAAGTGTATGTGATAGGATAAGATGTATATGGGTTGTGATAGGGCGAGAATGGATGTGATGTAAAAGATTAGATGTGAAGGTATATGGGGTTATATAAATGGGAATGTGAAAATGGATGTATGGATGTGGACATGGATGTGAATATATGATATGTGATGTGAAGGAATCTGAAGTGAAGAGATGGAAAAGGAGGTGATTGGATGAGTACACATATACATGGAATGTGGAATAAGTAATGTGGATTAATGAGAGATAATGTGGAAAAATGAGAGTTAATATAGAAACTGTATTTGTAAACTGTTTGTAAATGCTGTTTGTAAATGGCTGTTTTATGTCAAGAATGCTGGGGAAGCATTTTGACCGTCTTGTGATTAAGGTCGTGGAGATCTAACTGATAAAGTTGCAACTGCTGACGGAGAGTCAATGGAGGACGTCTCGCGTAGCAAGGTCGACCGAGGTCTTGACCAGCCTCGGTTCGATTAAAATGGTGAGCTTCCGGTACGGTGGATGAGGGACCAAGGAAGCGGCCTATGAGTGAAGCGCTAGGTCACCTGCGAAGGATCCTAGAGGGTGCTGACCATACGGTGCTCGGGCTCTGGGTCGCTTAGGATACCCACGCGTGCGTCGAGGAAGATATTGGAACAAGGAGTAAGAGTTGTTTTGTGAAACCGGGCATGGATCTGGTTGACTGACCTTGCTGGTCCTCAACGGATGAGTCCATGGCTCTTTTATATGGATCTGTTGGTTGATCTTGCTGATCTTCAACGAGAGTCCATCTTGATAAGTGATTATATTGCCGAGTATTATGGGCTAGGAACTATGGAAACGGCCTCTGTGTGGACAGGTGGTGAGCGTTCTAGTTGCCAATGATGCCATAGATACTCTGATGAAGGAATGATGGGAAATTATGAATCAACTGGATAAATTGGGAGATTGTGATCAGTGGTACTATGGTTTCATTAAAGGATTGTTTTAAAGTTAGCTGATGCTAAGAAAAAGGCAATTTTCATATTGGGTGTGTAAGTGGTGTGGCTAGTTTTATGTTTGCATGAAATTCCGGCTAGGGGGCCTTGGAACTCTTTTCCTTGGTACCCGGGACAAAACCTAACCAAATTCCAAATTGGATCCCATCACTACAGTGGTTGGGCGGTTGGCTAACCCATGGGATCGGATGGGGTTAGGCTGGACTGATGGATCCGTAAACCGAGACTCAATTTCTGTTATTACGATAGATGAAGTAAGTCCCGGATAGTAATTGTTCTATGGATAGGAATCAACGGCTGTGCCTCTTGATGGGGAAAAAAGCGTTGATCCCAATGATCCAAGTGCAAGTTTCTTCCTTGATCCGACCGAGTATCTTTATAGGTGCAGTTGGATCAACGTGATCAGTAATGATCTTGACTACGTTAGAGTAAAAAATTATCCTGGTGGAATCGCTCGTGCTTTCCGGGTAAGGGAAGTTTTTTCCGGGTTCGGTTTTGGAAAAACCGACGGATTAGTCTCTTGTCCGGATATCCGTGGACGAGGCCCCGAATGTGGGACCCCTGTCCCGTGCGAGAAGTGCTACTTCCGCTGCTAGTACCCGAATCCGTTGCTCGGTGGGAACAGGGGGATCTCACAGTTGGTATCAGAGCATTTGGTTAATAAAGATCAATTGAGAAGACAAATAGGTCAGAAATTTATCAAGAAACACAAAAAGGTTGTAATTGTGTGATATAATTCATACAATTTGATATTCAAATTGAAATTCGTAATTTGGTAATTGGGTCTTCAGATGGAAGTACCGCAATTATATAGAATCCTTGGCTTGCTTGAGGCCTAGACATGATGGTATTTACCTTATAATTCCAAGGGCCGTGACTATCCGTATATACCGAGAGTATAACTGCAGCTCTTTACTGACAGTATATACGAGTAAATCTAAGACTTGAAATTATAAGCGTTAATGCTATCCAGATGATGAATTTGAATGTGGTTGATATGATTTTTAATTCTATTTGGGAACTGATGAATTGATTGGGATTCTGATTGAAAACTGATGATTTTTGAAATTTAGTTGAAATATAATAACTTGAGCAAAACCGCAATGAGGATGAATGGGACGAGTCCCTGTAATGATAAATGATGATAATGATTTCAACAAATCACTATGAGATTAGTGGATTGTGCTGTCAAAGTACTACTGTTAACACTTGACTCGGTATATCAAGTTAAGGGATGACAAATTGAAAACTTGCTTGACTGAAATTCCCGTGGAGGAATGTTCAGAAAGAAAAAATTTCGATCTGATGGACCATTATCGTGTTAAAGATATGAATGATATGATCTGAAATGAATTTATTTAATGATGAGTTCTATATAAGGGATATTTATTCCCGTATTCTGTTGGGTTGACCAGAATATAAGGAACCCTAGAATAAATTGGATCTTAAGAAAAAGAGTTGTCCTCTACTTGGCGAGATGAGGACATCTCACACTTTTTTAAGTGGGGTAGAATGTAAGATTCCTCCCCAGCCTTCGAGGCATACAGGAGTAAGAATCTCCCTTTTTGATCTTAAAATTATTCCCTCTCAAAAATAAAAGAAAGATTCTGTTTAAAAAAAGGAAGACCCTTTCCCTAGAATACTTCTCAGGAGTCACGCTGTTTTAAGGATTCAGAACAATGAGTTCAGAAGTGAAAATCGGTGTTTTGGATACCAAGGTTTTGGTCTTCATTCGAGTACGGCACAAAAGAAGTTCTTTATCTATTGGGGAGTTTAAGAAGTTATCCCCCAGATATTGTGAGCCTTATCTGACTTCAAAGAAAGTAAGTGACTTAGCTTACGAGCTTCTTTTATCTCCTCATCTCAAAGTTCTTAATGCCTTCTATAGAAAATTGTGCCAAACCCAAATCATGGAAAGACGGTAAAACTTCAGTGGCAAGCTACCGTTGGCTTCTAAGTTACGCTAGCTCCTTCCTTTATATAAGTCATAACTTTTACTTGTCGCTCACAGTAATCTTACTCCCATCGATCTCCTTTCTTCCTAATCTCCTTCATGGCTTGGCAACAAGAATTAGTTTTATCCATAATGATTCCTTACCTTCAAGACGCAAGTGAGTCTGTGAAGAAGGATTTTATAGAACAGTATGAGCGCTCACTTTTCCCTCACTTGGGAACTTCTGTAGCGCAGACCAAATGGCGGACCTATCAAGACATAACTAGGGTAACACCCTGGGGTCAGCAGCACTTCCGTAACAATGTCCGCTTGGCCATGGTTATTGAAGCTTTGGGTTTGGGTCCCCGATACTACTACGTCATGAGATCAAGACATCCTGGGTTTTCTGAGCGGGTCTTCTTACTGGCGTGTTTTCTTCCTCATGAGAAGATATGCCTTTACCCCGTTTTTGGGCTTGCCTCTCAGAGGTCCTTTTGTTAGAACACCTCATACCACTGAGATAGGCGCAGCAATAACCCACAGAATCATTCCCATAGATGAGTTACCTTATACTTGTGCAGCTTGTGAGGACTGCTTTTGTGACCATATGATGGACGGGCTTATGGAAGTGTAAAGAGTTCCTCTATCTTTACTGTATAAGTTCCGAGAATGAATAAAGTTTAAATCTTGTTCGTATTTTGAATCTTGCTCTCTTTAAGACTTATCTTGGTGGTTAATCTTGATTAAAATTTTTCTCTAAGTCTCATATTCGTGAATCTTGCGAAATTATCACAAGTTGCGAGATGAGGACATCTCGCGTTTTTTAAGTGGGGTAGAATGTAAGATTCCTCCCCCAAACCCCTTTTTGATGTCTAGTATCTTCTTCTATAATCAATCCTTCTTCAGAAATATAAAAGACTTGTTTCTAACTGTTTTAACCTAGAGAGAGAAAATATTCTAGAGAGAGAATATTCAGATTTTTAATATTTTTGGATAGAAAATTATCTCATCTTATTAAAATAAGTTTCCCTGAAACAGAAATTCAAAAAGAACTTTCCAATGTGCAATTGGAATTAATTGGAAATGTGTATAAAGGACCTTAGTCTAAGGGTCTAGATTTTCAGAAATTTTTGGATTATGGTCCAATTAAGGTTCCTATGGACCAATAGCATCAATCCATGTGTAGGGAGGAGATAAATCCAATTTGAAAAAGAAGATACTCAAAAATGAGTAAATACTCACATAAGATGAAGAGTTGAAAATGTACAAGGTTTATTAGTAAAAAAATTATGAGCAATATTAAAAGTATGACATATGTAAGGAAGAGGAGTTCTTTAAAGGAGGTGCATATTTCACATAAGATGAAGAGTTGAAAATGTACAAGGTTTATTAGTAAAAAATTATGAGCAATATTAAAAGTATGACATATGTAAGGAAGAGGAGTTCTTTAAAGGAGGTGCATATTTCACATAAGATGAAGAGTTGAAAATGTACAAGGTTTATTAGTAAAAAATTATGAGCAATATTAAAAGTATGACATATGTAAGGAAGGGGAGTTCTTTAAAGGAGGTGCATATTTCACATAAGATGAAGAGTTGAAAATGTCCAAGGTTTATTAGTAAAAAACTATGAGTAATATTAAAAATATGACATATGTAAGGAAGGGGAGTTCTTTAAAGGAGGTGCATATTTCACATGCTTGAATGAGTTTTAAACTCATAAAAATTGAGATATTTCATCTCTCCTCTCTCCTCATTCAAGTCTAGTTCCAAAAAGTTAGCTTAACTGACCTAAAAATGGTCAAATATTGACCAAACTGATTTAGAAAATTCTAGAATCAGTTTGTTTGGTTAGGAGCTCAATTTTTCCTATAAATAGAAGCCTCACCCTTGTTGAAAAATAGATAGTGTTTATGCATCGTTACTCTACTCCACCTAAGCCAAGAACTGTGAATTCATTTAATAATTCACTAGTTTTTGGAGCTTCCCTCTTTCTTCAATCCCCATTAGTGGCTCCATCAACATACTTAACCAATTGATTGGTTGGGGGCCTCTACCGTGAACAAAGAATCAAGCAAGTTGTAAGGTAATTAGTGAATATTCATCTTTCTATAATTTCTCAATGTTTCTCTCTTCTCAACCCCTCTCAAGCTTGAGAAGTTTAATTGGTATGGTTTTTTTTAAATGCTATTGAAGTTTGAATAGTAGTGAAGAGTTACATAATTTAATAAATGCTATTGAAGTTAATTTTCATTTATGTTTAAATTCTAATGATTCTTATGTAAATTCTCTCTCTCACTCAAGAAATGGTCATACTCATGACCCATTCTCAATCCAAATCAAGCTTTTCATAAAGCTTTTCCTTAACCCAAGATTAAGCTATGCTTGAGGCCAAATTAATGGCTTTTTCTTATGCTTTTAGTTTATGTATATTGATGATTCAATCCATTATGGATTAAGGATCCAATTAGAGAATCATTTTAATTATTTCCTTAATGATAAGCTTTATCCCTTAGAAAAATTGAGATTTATCAGTCATAGCAGCGGAGCTATGGCAAAATTTTTATAAAAATTATGCATAAAAAAATTTTCATTCAAAGCATAAAAAGAGGACTTCCTACCATATTCTAGGAATCATCATCCTAGATTAATTGAAAGAATTTCATTATAATCATGGAGAAATTGAATTTTAATATTATGCATAAAGGATAAATTTTTATATCAAAAGTGTTATTTTTACCATTTTTATTTTCATGCATAGAAGTATGCATAATGGATAAATTTTTATATCAAAAGTGTTACTTTTATCATTTTTAATTTTCATGCATAGAAGTATGCATAAAGGAAAAATTTTTATATCAAAAGTGTTACTTTTATCATATTGGATTTCATGCATATAGGTATGCATAAAAGATATTCTTTTTATACTAAAAGTATGATTTTCCTCATAAATGGATTTTATGCTTAACTTAGATGCATAAGAGAAATTCTTTTATTCTAAAAGTATAATTCCCTACCAAATTGAAATCATGCATAAGAAGATGCATAAAAGATTGATTTTAATTTCGAAAGTGTTAGTCTCCTTAAATGGAATTTATGTATAAATAAATGTGTAGAGAAATCTTATATCAAATAAAAGAATTCTCTTTTTTTAAAAAAAAGATATGAAATGTGATAAGATGTGATAAGAGGTGTATGAGATGTGATAAGAATTGATAAGATGCGTATGGAAAGTGATAGGATGTGATAAGAGGTGTGATAAGAGGTGATAAGATGCTTATGAAATAAGTTAGGATGTGATAAGATGAATTAAGATGTGTATGGGGGGATGAGGTAAGAAGTGTATGTGATAGGATAAGATGTATATGGGTTGTGATAGGGCGAGAATGGATGTGATGTAAAAGATTAGATGTGAAGGTATATGGGGTTATATAAATGGGAATGTGAAAATGGATGTATGGATGTGGACATGGATGTGAATATATGATATGTGATGTGAAGGAATCTGAAGTGAAGAGATGGAAAAGGAGGTGATTGGATGAGTACACATATACATGGAATGTGGAATAAGTAATGTGGATTAATGAGGGATAATGTGGAAAAATGAGAGTTAATATAGAAACTGTATTTGTAAACTGTTTGTAAATGCTGTTTGTAAATGGCTGTTTTATGTCAAGAATGCTGGGGAAGCATTTTGACCGTCTTGTGATTAAGGTCGTGGAGATCTAACTGATAAAGTTGCAACTGCTGACGGAGAGTCAATGGAGGACGTCTCGCGTAGCAAGGTCGACCGAGGTCTTGACCAGCCTCGGTTCGATTAAAATGGTGAGCTTCCGGTACGGTGGATGAGGGACCAAGGAAGCGGCCTATGAGTGAAGCGCTAGATCACCTGCGAAGGATCCTAGAGGGTGCTGACCATACGGTGCTCGGGCTCTGGGTCGCCTAGGATACCCACGCGTGCGTCGAGGAAGATATTGGAACAAGGAGTAAGAGTTGTTTTGTGAAACCGGGCATGGATCTGGTTGACTGACCTTGCTGGTCCTCAACGGATGAGTCCATGGCTCTTTTATATGGATCTGTTGGTTGATCTTGCTGATCTTCAACGAGAGTCCATCTTGATAAGTGATTATATTGCCGAGTATTATGGGCTAGGAACTATGGAAACGGCCTCTGTGTGGACAGGTGGTGAGCGTTCTAGTTGCCAATGATGCCATAGATACTCTGATGAAGGAATGATGGGAAATTATGAATCAACTGGATAAATTGGGAGATTGTGATCAGTGGTACTATGGTTTCATTAAAGGATTGTTTTAAAGTTAGCTGATGCTAAGAAAAAGGCAATTTTCATATTGGGTGTGTAAGTGGTGTGGCTAGTTTTATGTTTGCATGAAATTCCGGCTAGGGGGCCTTGGAACTCTTTTCCTTGGTACCCGGGACAAAACCTAACCAAATTCCAAATTGGATCCCATCACTACAGTGGTTGGGCGGTTGGCTAACCCATGGGATCGGATGGGGTTAGGCTGGACTGATGGATCCGTAAACCGAGACTCAATTTCTGTTATTACGATAGATGAAGTAAGTCCCGGATAGTAATTGTTCTATGGATAGGAATCAACGGCTGTGCCTCTTGATGGGGAAAAAAGCGTTGATCCCAATGATCCAAGTGCAAGTTTCTTCCTTGATCCGACCGAGTATCTTTATAGTTGCACTTGGATCAACGTGATCAGTAATGATCTTGACTACGTTAGAGTAAAAAATTATCCTGGTGGAATCGCCCGTGCTTTCCGGGTAAGGGAAGTTTTTTCCGGATTCGGTTTTGGAAAAACCGACGGATTAGTCTCTTGTCCGGATATCCGTGGACGAGGCCCCGAATGTGGGACCCCTGTCCCGTGCGAGAAGTGCTACTTCCGCTGCTAGTACCCGAATCCGTTGCTCGGTGGGAACAGGGGGATCTCACAGCGCACGATGTGCTACTTCCGCTGCTAGCACCCCGAATCCGTTACGCGGTGGAGACCGGGATCTTACACAAAAAGCTTAAGTTTATCAAAAACTCTAGTTGGTACAGCAGCAGAAACACATCAACAAACCCCACCACCTAGTCTAGCACAAATTATTTTCAGAAACCTTTTCCCTCTTCGGAATTCCACCATATCAGATACACTTGCATCCGTTGAGTTGGGTACAGAACCACAGAACAGGAAAAGTTGCAAGAAGAATGGCACCAAAGCCAAGAAGAGGCAAGCTCATTACAGGTAGAAATCCATGAAGAACAACTGGATATAGGGAAGAGAAAGAGAAGTGAGGAGGCAACTAGCCCTAGCAAATGGCAACGACTAGATGCTGTAGTAGAGAGAATTCCAGAAAAGTCTTTTCTACATAACCTAGATTAGATTACGATAAGCTCCTCAATGAGACTGTAGAGGGCCTGTACAGTCTCTTACAGTTGCCACACTCTAAATTGGAAGGAGTGGCTGAAACAAGTGCTTCTATTTGGGAACAAGAGCAGAGGGTGTGGCGATGCCATCTTTTGACCCATCACATGCTTCAAGACACAAATACAACACTATGTAAACAGGTCTAGGATGCCACCAACCAAGTTCAGACACTCTAGGAGCATTTAACAGTAGCAAAAGCAACCCACCAAGATGTAATCTTCAAAATCTTAAAGGCTGTCGAAGAGCAAGAAGTAAGGTATCAAACACTATAAAGTAATAATCTCGTTCTCATCCAAACATTGGTACAAAGAATTAAGGAAAATACAGACTTAAAGGCACAACTAGATCAGGCCAAAGAACAAATTCAAAGAGGAGTGGCACACAATAAGGAATAAGCCAGCATCCAGGCTCAATAGCTTCAAGAGGTCCAAAATACATTATGGGCTAAGAAAGAGGAATTACAAAACATTTTGACATCAATATCCACAGCTCTTAAGGATGTTGATCACAAAGTGCTCCAACTTCAAACAGAAAGGGAACGAATCAATAACGCCAAATCTTTGGTGGAGATACAGAAGTTGATGGACACCCATAACCAAGAAATGCTACAAATTACCCAGCAGCTCCAAGGTAGTCAAGATTTGGCTTGAAAGGCTTCAGAAGATTACAAATACCCAAGAAATGGAAACTATGGCCAGACGAGCACAAGAAGTTGCCACAAGACGCTTTGAAGAATTAGATGTAGCAAGAATGATATGAGAAATAGCCATCTCAGATCTTCTAACAACCAAGGATTCTCGGATACAGGAATTCGAGTGACAACTAGCAATCCGGGAATGTAGCAAAAGACAAGAGCCTACCAACGAGTTGCATCTACTTCTTGAGCGAGGCTTGGAGATAGGTTCGTTTCCAATAACTCCTTGGGCCCCTCTGCAAACTTTGACTCTCTTTTTGTTTACACTAACACTCTCTTTACTACAATAAGAAATCAATTTGTTTGATGACTTGAGCCTAGGAGATTTAACACTAATTTAAAAAAAATACAAAGCATGATACTGACCCTACTATTATCATGGGGATTTTTAGAGGGGACCTAGTACTAACTAATCCAAAGGATGTTTTCTTCTATCCATTACACCCTATTGTGCTCAACCTTCATAGTTGGTGTCGGAGTGTTACAAAACTGAGACATCCTAGACAACAATGTTGACAAATTAGAACTGTTTGTATCAAATGATATTCCTGATACACCGGCCAATTACGAGGTTGTAGCTCATAGCTACCAATGGATCACCAGTCATGGGTGGTTAGAAGTATATAATACCCATCAACATTTAAATCTCTATGAGTCTTTTCTATCATCCTTTTGGCATTCTTAAACTTTATCACAATATACACAAACATCTAGAAGTCATGCTGACTACAATACTCTATAATTTTGATAAAATACACATTGAATATCCTACAATATCTCCTGAGGATATCTTGGAGCTACAAGAATTTATGAAGGTCAACAAACCCACCCATCCACCCCTAGTTCTAGAGAGGGTAAAGAGGAGACACCAAGCTCATCTAATCTTCCTACTTATCTTGTGTTTTCATCCATAGTAGCAAGTAAATTACTAAATCCATACCCTAATATTTCTCCTACATGACAAATCTTAGGAAGATTGTATTTTATCACGTCTTCCTTCTCTTCCATTAGAATTTCCCACTAACACTCGCCCACCACAAGGAGTTTTCGGCACCCAACCTGTCTCCACCATGGCCAACTCAAGAGATTAGTCACACTCTACCCCAAGATACTCTTGAGTCATTTACTGATGATACTATTCTTGAGTCATTGTTTACTGTAGAGTATAAAGGCTTCATCAGAGCAGGGAATCCTCTCCTAAAGCCAAAGTTAATGTTCAAAGTGTTAATGCAAATAACACCTTTTGAACCTACCTGGTAGATCCTACCACAAACATATTCTGATGTTACTTCCACAAAGCAGCCATATGTACCATACCCTCTCCGAGCACCAAAGCTAGAATTAGAAGAATTATTTCTCTTGGCTAGAGAGGGCACCTTATGGTCAAATGTAACGTGGCATACAAAGCTAGCTAACCCGCACTTGGCAGATTTACTTGACATCAAAATTGTTACATTCATGATCAGCTATACTGCTTCCACAGGTGGAGAAAGGCAAATCTAGTCCATACATGAGGGGGATATACAACCATTTTCATAGACGATTACAACCCTAAACTTGACGATTTTGGTATACAGCCAGCATGGCAGCAGGAGTACCTGACTATTCCAGAATATAGTCACATCAGTATATGTGTGCCCCGCCCATACAGAGACTGGACCCTTTGTATATGCCAATGAAAAGAAGATGGAAACCATTGGAATTCCATGAGGCCAAGAAAAGAGATTCACATGTCTGCTACAACTTTATTCTTGCCCCAGCAACATTTTCAGATACAGGACAGCAAAGGAAGTAATTACTGACTTGGATACATGCATGGCGTTGAATCCCAAACCCTACTATTGGAGTCAGTGTCCGATTTTTGAAGTTGATTGTGGTCTTAATTGATCAACCTAAAGAGAGATATGATGGATTTAATACAGATCAACTACAATTCGAAATGAATCAAGGCCCTATTGATAGATGCATGATGTTATATTATCATTGCCTAAGGTGTTTACGAGCATATATGCATGTCACATTTGAAGATATGGTAGACACCGGGCTCTGGAGATCACACTCTGGAGTTTGTAACATTATGAGAGATTGGCCACCCAAGGCCTTAGTTAGTAAGTTTTGGGTGCTCAAGTGTGAATAAGGACCAATTGTATATAAGGTATTTTCTCATAATGAAGAGACACAATCTCCCTTTGTGCTATGAGAGTTCTTTCTTTGACTTGAGAGAGAGTGTGTGTGAGAGAGTACTCAAGCACATGTGCCTTCTCTATACTTGTATGCTTGCATGGTTGTGTGGTGAAGTGAGAGAGAGAGATTACCTTCTGTGGTGGTGTGAGTAACTCTACAGTGATAGCGTGGAGGTGAAGGGGGAGGATTAGAGATTCTTAAGTGAGCTTGGAGACCTGAAGAGACATGAGCTCGGAGAATTGGTAAGTACCCTACGACAGTTATGTTCTATTGCTTCTTCCAAAGGTGAATGCATAGAGTTCCTTCTTGGAGGTGTGGTAGCCCATAACAGTTATTGTAGGGTATCGTGATGCTAGACATAACACTATGGCACACTACTGCATCTCTGCCAAGTCTCTCCCAATCCCTCATATAGTGCTCTGTATGATATTACATGATCCATCTCTCCATATCCACCTCACAGACTAACTATCTTTGCTGGCACTCTAGCTTTGATAAAAGGATCTTTTCTCTGATAAATTCTGTAGAATGAATCGAGAATCTCGATCCGATACTATACTTTTAGGCATACCATGTAACTTGAAGATATTCTTCACGAATACATTTGCCACATCCATAGCGGTATATGAACTCTTGATAGGCAAGAAATGAGCGGCTTTTGTAAGCCTATCTACCACCACAAAAATGTTGTCATAACCTCTTTTAGTCCTTGGTAGCCCAGTAATAAATTCCATTGATATACATTGCCATTTCATCGCTGTGACATAGTAATGGTAACATAGAGCCTAGTTTCTTTACATGCTCAGCTTTCACCTGTTTGGCATTTTAGATATTTTGCCACATAATCCCTTTACATAAGATTTCATTCCTGGCCAAAAGAAACTCTTTCTAGCCTTAGTGTATGTCTTCTGAAATCCTGGATGTCCTGCTATGGCAATATCATGAATGTCATGCATCAACTTGCTCTTGATCTCTCCACAACTTCAGGTATGCATAACCTTTTCTCATAATATAATATTCCATCAATCACTTCATACTTGCAAATGCATCTATCTACTCTTGCACATGACCTATATTTCTTTGTAAAACTCGCAAAAGCTATTTTGAAGAAAGAATCTCTTGGTATCTCACTCTTTACATGTTCTCTCACACTATTATGTATGACAGTGATTGCACTCATTATAGCAACTTCTGGTTTTCTTCTCAATACATCGGCCACTTTGTTTTCTCGTCCTGGTCTATCAATGACTTCAAAATCATATTCCTACAAAAATTCTATCCACTTTCTTTGCTTTGCATTCAATTCTACTCGGCTAAATAAATGCCTCAAAGCAAATTGATCAGTTTGCAACTTAACTCCAAGGAGATAATGTCCCCATACACGCAATGCATGCACAACAACCAATAATTCCAAATTATATGCTGAATAATTCCTCTCATGAGGTTTCAGCTTACATGACTCAAGCGTTATAATACTACAACCATCTTGCATCAAAAACCCACCAAGCGCTATAATACTAGCATCCGTTACAACCAGGAAGGTTTTTCCAAGCTCAGGCAATTTAAGCACAGGGGCTATAGTCAATACATGCTTCAAAATCTGAAAACTTTGCTCACATTGTACAGTCCATATGAATATTCTACCGTTCTTCAAAAGGTCCGTCACATAGGACTTGCTTTATGAGAAAACTCAAAAATGAAGATTTGGTAAAAACCTACAAGTCCCAGAAATCCACGAACTTCTCTAACAGAAATGGGAGTTGGCCATTCCACAATGGCTGCAATCTTCTTGGGATCCATTAAAATACCTTCTTTAGATATAATGTGTCCCAACAAGTACTCCACCCTTAAAGAATTCACATTTTGACCTCTTTGCATACAACTTATGCTTTAGCAATATGTGAAACACTTTTTGCAATTGTTCTTCATGCTCTTCTTTACTTTTGGAAAACACCAATATGTCATCCAAAAATACCAACACAAAGTCATCCAAGTTCTCCTGGAAAATGCGAGTCATCACACACTAAAAAATAGAGGGTGCATTTGTTGATCCAAATGGCATCACAACAAATTCATAATGCCCAAAATGTGTTCTGAATGTAGTCTTTGCTATATCACTTTCTCTGATGCGAATCTGATGATAGCCAGATCGTAGATCAATTTTAGAAAATATGCAACTCCCTGTAAGCCAATCAAAAAGCTCCCGAATTGGCAATGGGTACTTATTCTTGATCGTTAACTTATTGAGCCCCCTGTAATCAACACACAGCCGTATAGTCCCATCCTTCTTCTTTACAAAGAGAATAGGAGCACCCCATGGTGACACACTAGGCCTAATAAATCCCTGCTCAAGCAATTTCTACAATTGCATTTTCAGCTCTGCACTTTCTTGTACAAATAAACGATAAGGAGCTCTACATATAGGTTCTGCACCAGGTATGACCTCTATTTCATGATCTGCCAATTTATACTCGGAGGAATTTTAGTCAAATCATCAGGAAATAAATTCTGAAATTCTTGAAGCATAGGATGATCATCACCCTTTTTCTATTCCTTTAGACTTTCTGTCAGCAATTCCACGACATATACATGACAACCTTTTCTTGCTGCTTTAACATATTGTATAGCAGACATCATTCTAAATTCTACATCACATCTTTGACCCTGTAAGCAATAATCTTTACCATCATCTCCAATCATGCAAACCCGCTTCTCATGACATATTATTCTAGCCTTTCTCGGCACTAACCAATCCATCCCTACAATGTTATCATACCTTTCTAAAGGCAACACATGGAAATCTGCTTTTGACTTGAGGTCACCTATGATGAAAGACATATTCTTGACATAATCCTTACATGTCTGTTGCTTTTCCAAAGCAAGCTCTACCATAAGCTTCTTTTGACAAAATTCAGTTATTCATAACTATTTTGTCATGTGGGGTGATAGAAAACTATGGGTGCTTCCCGAGTCAATCGACACCTGAAAAACATTATTCGTAAAAATCTTGATAGGAATTTTTATAATTGAAGCTTGGTTTTTGGCCTTACCTGCATGAACAACAGCATTGACATGTGCATATTCTTCAATCTCCTCGGCCACAGTTGTAGCAGTTTTTCCTTTTGCTACATGAGCATTGTCATTACTTGAAAATCCACGTACACTATCCTGCACATTTTCTCTTGGTTTTTGATCCTTTATTATTCCCTCACGTTCCTCACATGATGCTAGTTTGTTTTTGCACCCATAAGTTCTATGACCCTTTTGTAAATAACAAAAACATAAGCCTTCACGTCGTGCCATTTCTACCATCTCTGGGGATAAATATGTGAAAGGATGATTACCATTCTTCTTCTTGCCAGTCTGCATTCTCCTATTCTACATAAAATTTTCCTTCTCATCATAAAACGGATTTGATCTCTTTCTTTTATTTCCAAAACTTTCTTCATTCTTTCCCATCTGTTCATATGTCATGGCACGCAGCATAGCATCTTGGATTGTAGTTGGCTTGTTACCCCTTAACCAAAAATTTGATTTGCATGGCCATTCACAAATCGGGAGGCTCTTTTCTTTTCTGATAAAATTTATCATGATATTTTGCAAACAGTAAGTGCCCTCTGTTCCAAGTTTAAAATTCATTCATTTTCTCCATATGGTATTCTGGTTGGACAGTAATGCTGAATCATATGTCTTTTTAATAGAGGCCAAGTGATGTCCTCATTCCGTAAGTCCTTGCTGGTGCGCATAATAGACTTCTACCATAATTTTGCAGAACCTTCAAAAAGAAGTATTGTTGTCTTTGCCTTAGCTTCCTCATCACTGAAGTTACATGTTCGAAAATAATCTTCAATCTACTCAATCCATGCTTCTGCTTCTTCACTCCTCTTCCCCTTTCCATTAAAGGTTGGTAGTGACCTTTTCTTCGTAACTTGTTTGAGGAAAAAATCATCTACATGTCTCGATTTAAATCATGTGCCTATAGTAGTTTTCATGGCTTGCACTATATCCTACAACTCCTTAATAGCTCGATGAACTAAAAGGTTGAAACCAACCTGTGCAGCAACTCTTGGTTGAGGACTTATAGGAATTTCACTGAGTTCTTTTTGCTGCTCATCAAAATTTCTTGCTCCTTTCCCTTCTCGTTGACCCTGTCTATCATCAAAATTTAGATGATCTTCCGTCTCCCCATCTTCTTGGTCATCTCTATCTTCTTCATTCAAATTCATGGAAGCTCGAGCACGCATGGCTCTCATTCTTTCCTCCAATTATTGATTCCTGTCAATAAGTCGGATAACTTCCTCTGGAGTTACACCCATGGGCAATAATCCTTGTAAAGGCTCCTCTTCTTGCCCCAGGTTGACTACTGAATTTGTTTGATGTGCAGCCATCTTGTGACTATACAACAAAATTGCAAAATAGTTCTCAAGAGAAAGAAACTCCTGATGACTGTATCACAAAAATAAAAAATAATATTAGTCATCCAAGACTTGCAATATCCGCAATCAAGTATGGATTGCCCAAACTAGGCTCTAATACCAACTGAAACATACCCTTATGTCTGTTCCATGATCTAACATAAAATTTGTCAAAACTTACAAAAAAACTTCAAAAAAAATGAAGAGATTTTCAATAAACCATAATCGTTTACAAATCCAAAGTAACAATAATATTCATCAATACAAAGTCTCAAAATCAGAGAGAGAATCACCAACAAAAGATCTAGCCCAATAGGGCCTTTCTCCGATGCCCCGGTTGGAGAAAGGCCCTATTGGCTAGATCTTTTGTTGGTGATTCTCTCTGTGATTTTGAGATTTTGTATTGACGAATATTATTGTTACTTTGGATTTGTAAACGATTATGGTTTATTGAAAATATCTTTGTTTTTTTTAAGTATGTGATTTTTTTGTAAGTTTTGAGAAATTTTATGTTAGATCATCGAACAGACAGAAGGGTATGTTTCATAAATATTCTCAATAATTAGGTTATTTTTCAATGTGAATTTAAAAAAAAATTGAGTGAATTTAAGTAAGGGAAGCTCATTTTCTAACCATCTTAATCAAATTTTCTCTCTTTTTCCAGCCAAAGTCTAAAACAAAGGCTGCCTATTAGGCTTAGTGTTTCACCAAACCTAGAGAGTATGACATTTGTCAAGTTATAGTAACATAGTCTTAGTCCTACATATACATGCCACAACATATGGAAGAGAGGCCACATAAGAATCTTACCATCTAATCATGCTCTATTGTTAACAAGGTCAACAAGGTTAACTCTGCCTACATGACATTTCACATCACATGCATATCGATCATCGCCATGTAATGAAGAATGTCCATGTCATCTCACAACCTCAGCACAACTTGCCTAAATTGCATGGCACATTAGATACATGCATGGCATTGCTACCTCATCTTTGAGTATGAGAAATGCCAATGTGGAGGTTCCGTGTCAACAAATATTATTACATGGAAAGCACCTCCTCACCATTATTTTCTTGGTTTTTAATTAAAAAAATAAATCTTATTATTAAATTTTAAAAATAAATATATGTAAACTTTATTTATGAAAAAATATTATATATATATATAATTTATTTAAATTAAAAAAAATCTCAATTCTAAAAATTGTTATTGTCTGTAAAAAGATCAGTTCAATTGAAAAATTTCTAAATATTATCCATAATCTAGTAGCTTTCAACTAATCAAATGCTTACTGGCTTAGTATATATAGCCTAATTTTTTGAGTTATTCCCACTCTTGGAGCTTCACCAATTTTGGAGTTGTGTCCATTCCAAACATATGTTAATCTTGTTCTAGCATTACTTTGATCTTAATTATCTTTTAATTTAATCTTAATCTCTTTATGCCTACCTCTTAGCATAGGTTCACAAAGTCATAGGAGTAAAAAAAGTAATAGCCAAGAGGATCCCCCAATCCACCTTACTCAATCACACACGAGGAGCAAGCAAGGATTCACATAGAGGATGAGAGGAGAAGAGATCATGAGCATAGAGCAAGGGCTTGAGCATTGATGAGTTTGAGGCATCCCACCCATTCTCCATCTCTTCTCCATGACCCCACTTCCTTCTCCTCATTCTCCCATGATTCTTTCTCTACACTATTTTGAGACCTTTTGCTACTCCTCCCTTGTATATTTCCCCATACAATTACCACTCCACCCTTGGGCACTACCCATGGAGGTGACACTCCTATCTTTGACACCTCTCCATCTTTTCACATGCCCTTCAAGTTTGGCAATGCTCTCTTGGGTTTTAGCCAGGAGCTAGCCACTCCTCTGTTTTGGGAACCTCTCCATCTTCGGGTGCACCCTCTAAGCTTGTCACTCCTTTCTTGGGTGCCTCTCATGAGCTTGCCACTCCTGTACTCGGGGTGTGGCCCTCTAGTTTGGCTTGCCTCTCTTGGGGCGACACCTATGAGCTTGTCACTCCTCCATCTAGTGTTGCCCATGAGATTGATGCCACTCCTCCTCAAAGTGGGTGACCATGTGCTTTTTATTGCTCCTCACTTTAGCACTAATGGCATTATCGACCATGTTCTTACTACTCCACCCCCCTGTGTCACTCATGAGGCATCTTCTCATCGGAAAACCCCTTTCCAGGTCTAGTGCATGAAATCATGCTGTTAGCCCGTGTATGCATGCACTTCACGTGCACACACCCTTGGTAGGAGGGTAGTATCCCCTTACATTAGCACTAAGATAGAGTAGGATTGCTTCATTGGGGATACTTGTCCATTCTAAAAAAGAGGTTACAAGCATGAGGAGTGGTTGGAGGTTACATAGGAGAGTGGGGAATACCCACATGCTTGGGGGGGTTACACTAGAGAGTGAGCTAGTGGGGTAGCCCAAGAGCCACTCATCCATTTCTATATAAGCACCCATTGTATCTTGTATGAGAAGGAGAGGAGATGATAGTGTGATCCTCTCCTTATGCCCCAATTATGTGTGTTCATTAATCGTGTTATATCTTAATTAAGAGAGGAAGCTTTAATGGAAACCTCTCTCTTTCTTTCTTCCTTCCTTTTTTTTTTTCTCTCTCTTTCTTTCTTTGCAATTAATTCCTTGTTAGGGCCGTGGCTACCACGATCTAAGAATCCTTGACTCTCTTACCCACACTGGTTTTCAATGAATGTTCTTTCTCAATGATGGACGTGGCTATATTTGTTTTGCTGCTGCTGATGGTCTCCTCATGGTTCCACGGGCATGGAAGGGAATGAAGGATTCATCTTGTAACGAATCCCTTATAAGTGTCAATGTTGTGCGACCAAGATCCAACAGGAGACGGCCCAAGTGTTCCATGAGGATCCCAGCAGATAGAAATGCCAATCTCCTCAGTTCAGAGCCAGCCTGGTGGCTCAAAAGCTCCAGTATGTGGAGGCCCAAGCTGCAGGATCGGCGTCTCCTCTGACTGGGGATTGTCGCTGCTCAGTTTGCTGTGAGAAAGCTGATGATTGTGTGTCAAGATTAGAAACTGAGATTTGTTCCTGCCCATTAGCTGTGCCAAAACGTGTTCCATACGATTCACATACTGAGACACTGTTCTTACCAAACAGGTCTAAATCATCATAAGCCTCAGCAGTTAAAGGAGTGTCCGAGGCAAGCTAGGACAGCGGTGCCATTGTATAACTCTCTTGTCTCCTGAGGGATAGGTAATCCATTCTGACACCGACACGTACGTGTTCCAGGTAAACACGTTTGCCGCAGAGTGCTGCTCAAGATATATGATTGTACACACCAAGTCAGGGCCTTGGGTGCTTGAGGAAAAGCACAAAATGCCACGACATCATTCTTAGAGGGATGATTGGCGGAAATGTAACTTTTGGTGAGGAGGAACGGATCAAACTGTCCGGAGACCACAGAAGAACAGCTGAGATCTGGAAGCTCTTCTTCTGATCTCCTGCCTCCTCCGCAGTTAGCTACAAAGTTTCAAAAAGGTTACCTCTTCTCTGATTTTCTTGGCATATCTTGTGACTCTCTATTCATCTGCTTTTGGGAGATCTTCAAGCTCTTTGGTTATCCTAGTCAGTTTATATAGGGGCATTGCCCAATTCAATTGTAAAAAGGAAGCCATGGTGCATCATTTGTAAGAAAATTAATAGGCCGTGGGCCAAAGGAAGAAAAGGGAAAATAGATAAAAGAAAAAGGAAAATGGACAAAAGTCAAAATGTCCGCAAAAATGCTTTTCAACACTAGCTCATATGTGGGAGTGCCAACATTGTGGGAGTCTAAAGCATAGCTCCTCCGAAGATTGCTCCCGAATGTGGTGGATTCAAACACAGATCCAAGCATGTCGTGGATTTAGACACAAATCCAAGCATTGTTCGATTCTGACTTTCTCCAATGTCAGCAGCATGGCCAATGCAAAACAGATTATCCATTCGTGTTTTGCAAGGAGTGCAAGGAAGTTGGCCACCATGAGGATAGTTATTGTCCTAGTGTATTTGAGGAGGAGGTACTCTACATTCCCACGATGCTCTAAAAGTTTCCATCTATGCATGGGAAAAAGCAACGCTAGAAAATTTTGAGGTAAGGCTACATAAGCTATGTGCATTGAATGCTAAGTATGGCCAGTGTTGTTGTGACCGTGAGAAGTGAGCATTTTTTACCCATGAACATGGTGGAACAAAATAGGGACCTTGATAGCCAAGAGATCAGGACGGGTTTCGTGGAATTTGAGGGAGCATGGGAGGACAAGAAGAGCCACAGGAGCTAGGTGGCCTCGAATGTCCCTAGCCTCGTATCAGATGGGTCCAGTGGTGGGTGGGCGGATGGTCTAGACAATGGTTCAAATTGTTAGAATTAGGGGTAGGGTTACAACAATGCACACACATAAGATAGAGAAACTTGAGAGCACACAAACTCACTAGATTAGAATGGACAAATATGAGCCAGATACAAAAGATAAGTACACACCCCAAAATGAGCAGATAAGAGTGTACATATGCGCGGGGGAAAAAAACCTCCTACTGATAGAAAAAGTACCCCGGCGGTCCTAAGTGTGTTCACACACTTCACTACCATATAATGCTACAAATTTTCCCTGGAGTGATGATGTGAACATGTACAGGGTATGGCTGATCTATCCTGAAAAGGCAGTAAGCCCAAAGCTTTACGAAAAGCTTCGAACTTTTCTCACGAGGAAGAGCCTTCGTGAATAAATCTGCCATGTTGTCATGTGTAGGCATATAGACCAAGCTGATCTCTGCTCTGCAGCAGAGAGTCTTCCCCTGACATAGTGGTAATGCACCTCAATGTGCTTAGTGCAAGCATGAAGCACTAGGTTTCTCGCAACTGCTAATGCGCTATGGCTGTCAGAAGTGAAAATCGTAGCTGTAGACGACTGTCCAACACCCAAATTAGCCATAAGATGTCTGAGCCACACACACTCAACTATAGCTATGTAAAATCTGCCCCTGTACTCAGCTTCACAGCTAGAAGTGGCCACTATAGGCTCCTTCTTGATGAGCCATGATATACGTGAATCACCAAGACGAAAGCAAAACCCACTAGTGGACACTCGTGTGTCATAACATCTAGCCTAATCTGAATCACTAAAAGCATGCAGCTGTGACTCACCCCCTTTTGGATAAAATAATCCAAAATACTAAGTGCCCTGTAAATAGCGAAAAACCTGCTTAATACCCTACCAATGCTTCGTACAAGGGCTATGCATAAATCTGCTCAACTGTGAGACCGCATATTGTATATCTGGCCTCATGTTGCATACATAAAGAAGAGATCCAACAACCTGCTGATACTAACTACTAGCATCAAAAGAGTCTCCTTCATCTTGAAGACTAAGTCGAGTACCTGTCTCCATAGGTGTCACCACAGGTTTACAGTCTTTAAGATTAAACCTCTTAAGCAGCTTCTGTATATATTTAGACTGCAGCATAACAATGTCATCATTGCGCTACATAAACTGAATCCCCAAATAGTAATGCAACGGCCCCAAATCTGACATCTCAAATGATGATTGCAAATCAGCCTTAAAGGCAGAAATTTTATCTATATCGGGTCCCGTGAAGAGCAGCATGTCATCAACGTATAGAATGATGACCAAAAATGTGTCCTTACTCCTCTTCGCATAGAGAGTACTCTCTGTTGGACTGTTGCAAAAATCATTTGCAACCAAGTATGTATGAATCTTCTCATACCATGATTTAGAAGCCTGCTTAAGGCCATAAAGAGCCTTTTTCAACTTGCGTACTTTAGACTCTTCTCCTTTCACAACAAAACCACAAGGCTGCGATACATACACTTCCTCAAGTAAATTAACATTCAAGAATATAGTCTTAATGTCCAACTGATGTACATTCCATCCATGATGTGCTACCAAAGCAATGAGATACCTAATGGTAGTCATACGAGATGTGGGTGCAAAGGTCTCATCATAATCAATGTCCTTTTGCTAGGCATACTGTAACGATCAATGCTACCATCTACTTTGTGTTTTAACTTGTAAACCCACTTAGTACCTATGTCCATCTTGCCATGAGGTAGATCTGTCAAATACCAGGTGTCATTCTTGAGTATAGAACTATATTCAAGAGTTATACTCATCCTGCATAGCATCCAATGATCATCATCCTGTGCTTCCTCAAAGAAAATAGGTTCCTCCTCATACATAAAGTAGAAATGAAAGCAAATTAATTAAATGAAGAAAGTGCGCGGGGTGGGGGTCCTGCACACTCGGGGCCTCGCCCGCGGGGATGTCCAGGACGAGAGGCTAGCTTGGGGGCGGTCCCTCCGAGACCGGGGCCTGGAAGACTCCCCTCACCCAGAAGGCACGTGCGATTCCATCAAGAAGGTGAAAAATCTTTTAACTAGGAGTTTACTCTAACGAGTCAAGTCTTGACTAAATTAAACTGATCTGACCAAGCCTGAAGTCACATGGTCAGATCAAGAAACTGATTAACGTAACAAATCGTATCTAGTTGTTTCTCATGAATCCTCCGATCCAGCCTAACCCCATTTGGCCCATGGGTTAGCCAACCACCCGACCACTGAATTGGTGGGATTCCTTTATAAAGATTTAATTGGGTTTTTGCCCGGGTACCGAGGAAAAGAGTTCCCAGGCCCCCTAGTCGGCGATTCATACAAAAATCAAATAGGCACACCACATACACACCCAATATGAAATTGCCATTTATAACAAATTCGATTTCCTTTAAGACAATCTTTGAATAAAATCATAATATTTTCGATCATCATTTTCCAAAATTCTAAGTCCATTGTATTACAAAAATGCATCATCTGAACTCTCCGTTGAAGACCAGCTGGCCAACCAACGAGATCCAGTATCAAATTTTTGTTCCCAAAAACCTTTCCTTTTTGTTCTCATCAGATATCTTCCTCGACGTACACCTAGGTGTCCTAGCAACCGCGAGCTCGTGTATCACCTGGTCAGAACCCTCTAGGATCCTCCTTAGGTGTCCTAGCACTTCACTCAAGGACCGCTTCGTCGGCCCTCGCCCATCGTACCGAAAGTGTACCATTTTAATCATACCGAGGCTGGTCAAGACCTCGGCAGGCTTTGCTGTAGGCGACGTCCCTTGACGACTCCCCGCCACCAGCTGTTCCAACAAACCTCCTTTAGAAAAACATAAGCCAAATGCTTCCTCCAGCATTCTGGTGTAAAACAGTCCTTTGAATGAAAAACAGAGTTTCCAATGCAAGTGAGATTCCAGTTTGAGATTGGTTCCAAAGACCCTTTTTCGAATAAATCCCAGTTTCAATAATGAGGATCCTTGATCTCTCATGAGGGTAATCTACCCACGTCAATTTATCCATTTATCCAACTAGATTCTTGGTGACATTGGTTAGGGAAAAACTAGATTAGTTCTGGTAGTCTATTCTTTGGATTTGGTCACGAAGTTTTTTCTGATTCCACTTTTTGCATCTAAATAATTGAATTCCAATATAGTAAGAATTCCTCTTTTATCATTTAAACTTATCTATGCAAAAGATAAATTTAGCCGACGTCGCTTCTGCCGCCGGGGGAAGGAGCCCAGAGCGGGCGGGCGGGGACCTCACATGCTGGTATCAGAGCATTGTTGAAAGCTAATAAGGATAAACAAATTCTTATCAAAAATTGATAATAAAAAATCAAAAAAAGCATTTTTCATAATGTATTTTTATTCCGTTAGCTTCTTTAATGAAGAATTTTTAATCAAAGAAATTATTTTTATAGATGGAAGTTTCCTATTTATCTGGTATTCCCGACCTCAACCAGTCTCAAGATATGACTGCGTTCGCCTTCGAGCATCTCATCTCTTCCGCTTCAACTTGAACAAGCCGAGCAAGACTCCCATGCCATTTCAAGGATTTATATTTTCCTGACGACCCAGCGGAGAGACGACATCATAAGTGGTTTGCAGGGCAGTATGTCCACGCCTCTTGTGATCGGCGTGCAATGCTAAGGCAGAACCTCTCATTGGCAATGATTCTGTTAAAGCTGAAAATGGTGCATGGTGTCATTCTGTATCATTCGACGCCTCGGATTTTTAGACTTTCATGCCAAGTCTACAGACTCCTTAGTTGCTATGTTCTTAAGGAGAAGATAATAGCTCCCTTTTCAGTAAGTGAACGTTTGTATCAGGACATGGCTATGGCCCAGTATTATCATCTTATGCGTCTTCCGAGGAGATTAGGAGATTTTAAATTCTGAAGCCGAGCTGCTCTATGTACATATTGCAACTTTTAAATAAATAAAGAAATGTTTTTTGGAGAAAAATTCCCTGTTGTAGAAGTGATTGCTTATGGACAAACTGTTAAAGAAAAATCTGTTATCAGACATATGTCATAGATCTCCAATAAGATCATTGTCTTGTTTAAGAAATTTTTTTTCGAACCTCTTAAGTCTTAGGATCTCGTGGACGATATCAAAATAAAAAATTAATAATATATAATTTTTGGCAGAATCATGAGACGAGGAAACCGTGGCCGTCAGCCAGACCCTCTCTCTGAAGATGATGAGCTTGACCCTGATGTTCGCAAGGCTCTTCTCATAGGACTCAGCCACCAGGACCCTTCAAAGGAGAAGGGGAGAACCTGGGCAAGGCTATGGAGAAATGGGTGGAAGCCGTGGAAGAATATTTTGACGTCACAGGCTACAATGAGCAGAGAAAAATGGCTCTTGCCAAGATGAAAATAGTGGAAACACCCAGGGTGGCATGGAGGAACCACTGTGTCACACACCGACCGTTTGGACAGAAATACTCAGTCATGGACCGACCTTAAAACCTATTTGAGAAAGAGATTTTGTCCCCTTGGATTTTTGGAAACCAAAATGAACGAATCCTTAGAGCTAAAGCAGCAGGGGAGCAAAACCATCGAGGAATATCACCAGGCCTCAAAATGAACGAATTCTTAGAGCTAAAGCAGGGAAGCAAAACCATCGAGGAATATCACCAAGCCTTTTCTCTTCTACTCAAATATTCACGACCTCTAGATGAAGAGCACCTCATGGCCAGGTTCATTCGGGGAATGAACGAACCCTTGGATACACTGGTCAAAAATTCCAAGCCAATGTCCATGGCTGAAGCTGTCAGAATGGCGAAGGACTTTGCCAAAGCCTTCATCATAAAAGTCCCGCCAAAGCCAGCTCCCTCATCCTTCAAGAGATTTCAAACACCGGGAAGTTCTTCTGATTTTCCACCTCCAAAGAGACACCAAGGTCCTAACGAAAATATGGAGACGGGAAGCTTCAGAAATGAAGGAAGACCTTTCCCCCAAAGTTCATTCTCAAGAACTCCGGCTCTCTGCAGAATGCAAAGGGAAGACCTTCGAAGTGAGAACAGATGCTTCGGATGTGAGGGACTTGGGCACCAGCTCAAGGATTGCCCATCTTCTTCTGTGGGCCAAGGAAGCCAGGGTCCCAGAGTTCTGAGGTAGACTCCTTCATATCAGTCCAATCAGGGTTCCCAGCGCCAAAATTAGGGTAACCTCTGAAGAGTGCCAGCTCTGCCTCCTGCAGCCTCCATGATGCAAAGCAGTCTCCGAACTCCCTCCTAGAATTGGAATAACCAAAGAGAGAGAGTTCCACCTCAGACTGCAGCAACCAAAGCAGTCACCATAGCTGAGGAAGTGGAGGAAGAGAAAGGACAGATCTATGCAGCAATTGAGCATCAGGGGAATAACCGTCATTCTCAGTCCTCCAGACTCTAGCAGAGTACCAGGGTAAGAAATTCAAGCTTTTTGATTGATTCAGGCAGTAATCATTCTTTTATTTCCCCAGGATGTCTGCGTAAATTAGTCCTAAATTAAAAATCAGGGAAACCTATGGAATTAGCCAGTGGTGGTGGGGGAAGACTCTTCTCACTCACCTTGAGACTGACCTTATTCAGTTTAACTTAGATGGGAACGTAATAGAGTGCCAGTTTAGAGTCCTACCCCTAGGAATATCTGACGGAATCCTTAGAATGGATTGGCTCCAAAAGAATCAGGCTGACATTCATTGTCACAAAGGAACCATCTCTTTCCTAGACCTTCACGGGAATAAAGTTCAAGGAATTGGAATTTTTGGATCCCCAGTGCTACAATTAGTCAAGGCTTCCAAATTATTGAAAGGGCTCAGAAAAAGGCAAGCTATGTATGTTGTTAAAATGAATCCGATAGACATAAAATGCAAGGCTAAAGAACCAGAGTGGTTAAGTGAGTATGCAAATGTATTTCATGAAGAGTTGACTGAGATGCCTCCGTCTCGTGAAGTAGATCATGAGATTGAATTAACCCCTGGAGCTCAGTCGGTAGCCCAGCGTGCATAGAAAATGCCAGTCCCTGAAGCCATAGAACTTAAGGAGCAGTTAAGATAACTGTTAGAGCAGGGATTCGTCAGACCCAGTGTCTCACCTTGGGGTGCGCCCGTTCTCTTTCAAAAGAAGAAAGATGGAACGTTAAAACTCTATATTGACTACAGAGGATTGAATCAATTAACAATTAACAATAAGTATCCTATTCCTAGGATTGATGAACTTCTGGATTGGTTAAGTGGTACCCAAATGTTTACAAAGATAGATCTCAAATCTGGGTACTACCAGATCAGAATCAAGGAGAAAGACATCCCAAAGACAGCATTCAATACTCGCTATGGGCATTATGAGTTCACAATCATGCCATTTGGATTAACTAATGCCCCAACGACATTCAATCATCTTATGCAAGATATTCTCAGAGAATACTTGGATGATTTTGTTCTTGTCTTCTTTGATGATATCTTAGTATACTCGAAGAATGCTGCAGACCATGAAGATCATGTGGGCAAAGTCCTGGAAATCCTAAGAAAACACCAACTCTTTGCAAAGAAGAACAAGTGTTCCTTCTCTATTAACCAGGTGGAATACTTGGGATTCATAGTGTCAAAGGATGGGATTTCTCCTGACCCCGCAAAGATCCAAGCAGTAGTTGAATGGCCAGAACCCAAGTTAGTAAAGGAAGTCAGAGGATTCCTAGGGTTAACCGGATGGTATAGGATCTTTATACCTAGGTATGCTCAGATAGCATCCCCTTTAACTAACCTTCTCAAGAAAAGTACACTTTTTCAGTGGACTGCAATGTGTCAGAGTGCCTTTAACAAGCTGAAGACAACCTTAGTAACTAACCCTGTCCTAAAATTGTCAGATTTTACCAAACCCTTTGAGGTAGTTATTGATGCCAGTGGATTTGCCTTAGGCAGTGCTCTAATGTAGGAAGGTCATGCAGTGGTCTATGAATCCAGAAAACTCAGAACACATGAGAGGAATTATGCCGTCCATGACTTGGAGTTACTCTCAGTAGTATATGCTCTGAAGTTGTGGAGACTATCTTTTGGGACAAAGATTCACCTTGATGATAGATCATCAAAGTCTGAAGTGGATCTTCACCCAAAGGGATCTCAACATGTGTCAAAGGAGATGGATGCAGACCCTGCAGGAATTTGATTTTGAAATAAAGTATCGGCCAGGGAAAGAAAATGTGGTTGCAAATGCGCTCAGCAGAAAAGTCCCCTTGCTTGCAATAGTGGTGTCAAATCCATTGATCAATGAAGCAAAGGAGAAAATCATGCAGGACAAATTCTTTGCCCCTTTTGCTACCCTTCTGATGATGCAGGAAAGCAAGACTCCTCAGGAAATGAGTCGAGTTCTTGGATACAAACTGGATGAAGGATGCATGTATTATAATAAGCAGCTATGTATCCCCAATTATGCGGGAATAAAGGGAAGAATTCTGAGAGAAGCCCATGATAGCCTGATAGCTGGACATCCAGGGTTTATAAAAACCTATATGTTTGTGAAGAAAAGCTTCTTCTATGGTGGCCAAGACTCAAAAAGGATGTACTTGATCATGTAAGGAAATGCTTAATGTGCCAAAGAGTCAAGGCAGAGAGAGTCAAGATGCCAGAGAAACTGCAGCCTCTAGACATTCCATAGATGAAGTGGGAATACATTAGTATAGACTTTGTCACTGGATTACCTTCAATACAATCAGGTTACAACTCCATTTTTGTGGTAATAGTTGTTGACAGGCTAACCAAAGTTGCCCATCTGATTCCAATGAAAGAAACATACTCTGCAGTGAATGTTGCCAGAGTTTTCCTTAAGGAGATCTTCAGATTGCATGGTTTACCCAAGAGGATAGTAAGTGACCAAGATCCCAAATTCACATCGAAATTTTGGACTGCATTCTTTGAAGCAGTAAGAACTTTCTTGGATCTCAGCACAACCTACCACCCCGAAACAGATGGCCAGACGAAAAGGGTGAATCAAGTAATTGAAGATATCCTTCGGTCATGCTACAGCAGGGAACCCAAGAAGTGGTTAAGTCATTTGCATCTGGTCGAATTTGCTTACAATGCTTTTTATCATTGGAGCATTGGGATGAGTCCTTTCAAAGCTTTGTATGGGGACAAGATTGCCTTACACCATTGACTTGGTCTGACCCATTGATCAGAGTCGAAATGTCCAGACAAATGCTTGATGACATGGACCAGCAAATGCAATCAATCCGTAAAAAGTCAATATTAGTAGGTAATTTGGAAAAAATCTCACATTTTGGGAATCAATTACTCCATATAGTTTTGGACATATCTTAAACATACTAACTCCAAATTTGTCGGAGATCATAGATTTAGATTCTACTCTTCAAGATCTTTCCGATGATATGTCACATGAGGGGGTTTTGACAAACTTTTGGACAAGTTCACCATGCTCCCATTTTTCAAATGGGAATGGGATTTTTCCCACATTATCTAATATGGTATTTAAAGATATAAAGGCGGCCCAAGACAGGCAAAAACAGTATGCAGATAAAAAGAGATCTGAGAGAGAGTTTAAAGAATCAGATATGGTCTTCATTCGAATACGACCAAAAAGGAGTTCCTTATCCTTAGGGAAGTACAAGAAGCTCTCTCCCAGATACTGTGGGCCATATGCTATCTTAAAGAAAGTGGGCGATCTAGTCTACAAACTTCTTCTGCCTCCCCATCTCAAAGTACATGATGTATTCCATGTCAGTTTGCTTAAGAAGTATGTATCTAGTCCAAATCACGTGCTGGATGATGAGCGATTGATCTCTCTGACTTAAGGCCAGATAGTACTCCAACCTAAGGAAATCCTTGACGTTCGGGAGAAGATTCTCAGGAGCAAAGTCCTCAGAGAATTCTTAGTAAAGTGGAAGTTCTTCCCTCTAGAAGACGCCACCTGGGAGAAAGAAGAAGAGTTGGCGAAGGATTACCCTCACTTTGCGAGATGACATCTCGTGTTTTTCAAGTGGGAGAGAATTTAAGATTCCTCCTCAGCCTGAATATTAAATAAGCCTCTACTTCAATCCCTTGTAATCATTCTATGTTTCTGAATACAAGAAAATATCATTTTTCCTTGTTTTGCCTATTGAGATAAAAAAAACTCTAGAGAGTGGTAAATCAAAATTGGGATATTTTTGGATAAATAGATTCTTCAAATATCAAAAAAAATTTCTCTGAAACAAAAAATCAAAATAGATTTTCCAAGGTGCAATTGAAATTAATTAAAATTGATTCAGAAGACCTTAGCCTAAGGGTCCAGATTTTCGAAAAAAAATTGATTATGGTCCAATTAAGGTTCCTATGGACCAATAAGATTAAACCAAGTGTTGGGACAAGATAAATCCAAAGAACAAAAGAAAATACCAAAAATGAGTAAATGCCCACATAAGATAAAGAGTTGACCAAGTACTAGGTTTATTAGTTAAAAATTATGGTGTATTAATTAAAAAATGAGATATTTTGGAGTAATCATTCATTTTTTACACGTGTAAGAAAAAGGGAGACCTTTAAGGAGGCACCTATTTCACATGCTTGGATGAGTTAAAAACTCAAAAATAATTGGATATTTTTGTCTCTCCTCTCTCCTAAATCCAACCAAATCAAAAAGGGAGCCAAACTGGTCCAAAACGTGTCCAAATTCAGTCAAACTAAAGCTGGAAAATTCTAGAACTCAGTTGGACTCAGTTAGTGGCCTCCCTCTCTTATAAATAGACCCTCATTCCTTTGTATTATTATCTGTGAATTAAAATATACCGGCATTACTCTAAACTAAGCTTAATTTCTATTATCCTCTAAAAACCTCTACAAAATTGAAGAGATTGGAGCTTCTCTCTCTCTTTAATCTTCCTTGGTGACTCCTATGACATACCAAACTAATTGATTGGTTGGGGGCCTCTATAGTGACTAAAGAATCAAGCATTTTAGGAGGTAAAGAGTGGTTATGGTCTTTTTTTTTATAATTTCTAAATGTTTCTTTCTTCTCAACCCCTCTCAAGCTTGAGAAGCTTTAATTTGAATGGCTTTTGAATATTATTGAAATGTTTTAATGTATTGTAATAAAGAAACACAAAATTCCATTTATGCTTAATTTTAATGGTTTTTAAACATTTCTTTCTCTCCCCCCAAAGAAAGGTCATTCCTATGACCTATTCTCAATCCAAATGAAGCATCTCATGAAGCATTTCTCTAATCCAAAAGTAATTTTTATGCTTGTTTAATTGGAGGCCAAAATAATGGCATTTTAATGCTTTTATGATATTTATTTCATAGAGAAATTATGAATCAATCCATTATTGGATAATGATCCAATTAGTGGTCATTCTAATCATACTAATAATATTAAACTTCATTCTCTCAATTAAATTGAGAATTATCAGTAATAGTAGTAGCGGAGCTATGGTAAAATTTCTGAAAAATAAGCACATAAAATATTTTCATTCATAATACGAAAAGAGGACTTCCTACCATATTCTAGGAATTATCATCCTAGATTAATTGAATGATTCTCATTGTAATCATGAAGAAATTTACTTTTATGATTATGAATAATTAGTTTTTTAGAAAAAAGAGAAAATTTTAATAATTTATTTTTATGTTAAAAGAGTAAATCCCAAGACATTGGAAATCCAGGTATTCCAATGATTTAGAAAATAAAATTGGAATGCTAAAATAATGTATAATTTATGAAAGATTTTAGTTAAATTTATCTTTTTGTATAGATAAACTTTTATGATAAAAGAGAAATTTCCACCATATTGAAATTCAAATATTTAAATAAGAAAAGTATAATTCCTAGTGCAAAGGAATTAATGAAGATTTTTATTTAATTTTTAAGAGAAAATATAGTTAAATTTATCTTTTTGTATAGATAAATTTTTATGATGAAAGAGAAATTCCCACCATATTGGAATCCAATTAATTAAATGAAGAAAGTGTAATTCCTAGTGCAAAGTAATTAATGGAGATTTTTATTTAAATTTTAAGAGAAAAATTTAATTAAATTTATCTTTTTGCATACATAAGTTTAAATGATAAAAGAAGAATTCCTACTATATTGGAATTCAAATGTTTAGATGAGAAAAGTGGAATTTTTAGCTTAAAGGAATTAATGGTTATTGGAATTCAAATGTCTAGATGAGAAAAGTGGAATTTTTAGCTTAAAGAAATTAATGGTTATTTTTATGTAGTTTTTAAGAAGAATTTTAATAGATTTAATTTAGGAAAAAGAGGAATTCCCATGATAATTGGATTGCACTCATTAAAATGAGAAAAAGAAAGATTTCAAGTTTATTCAAAAAAATAGGTATTGATATTCTAGTTAAAAGATGAGTTTCCATGATAATTGAGAAAAGATGGATTTGAATTAAAATCTAATGTCAAAAGATGAATTTCCATCATAATTCTACCTAATGAATTAATGTTGAGAATTTATGTGGGAAAAAGAAAATCTTGGATAATTGAATTGGAAAAATCACTAAATAGATATTTACCCAAAAACTAAATGTTTAGTTGAAAGGAACCCCGGTAGAGCTAAACTGAATGAATATAGTTAGACTACGTGAGGTCGGACAGTAAACCTAATTGTCCTTCTCTCGAACGAAATCAGACAAAAACTTCGTGACCAATTCTAGTTACTAAATCCAAAGAATAGACTATCGGAACTAATCTAGTTTTTCCTTGACCAAACTCACCAAGAATCTAGTTGGATAAATGGATAAATTGATGGGTAGATTACCCTCATGAGAGACCAAGGATCCTCATTATTGAAACTGGGATTTATTGGAAAAAGGGTCTTTGGAACCAATCTCAAACTCGAATCTCGCATTGGAAACTCTGTTTTTCATTCAAAGAATTGTTTTACGCCGGAATGCTAGAGGAAGCATTTGGCTTATGTTTTTCTAAAGGAGGTTTGTTGGAACAGCTGGTGGCGGGGAGTCGTCAAGGGACGTCGTCGGCGGCAAAGTCTGTCGAGGTCTTGACCAGCCTCGGTACGGTTCACAATACTTGCTAGACCTCCTTACATTAGTATGCAATGTCACTTATCACTACTAAACTCTAACTTAAGGAGGTCTAGAAAGCATTGTGATGACTATGTCTATACACATGTAAACTCTATGAATAGAGAGAATACACGTGTAAACTCTATGAATAGAGAGAATACCTTATGCATAGAAAAAGAGAGCATAAGTAATATATGCTATATGCATAAGAGAGTATAAACATTCAAAAAGCTTATACTGTCCATCCATGCATAGCACTCCACATCAAAAAAGCTTTATGCATAAAAACATAACACATGAAGACTTATGCATAAAGCTCATCCACAAGCTTTATGCATAAAACCATATGTACTAAGCTTTATGCATAAGAACATAATGCAAAAGAATAAGCATAAAGCCATATGCATGCTCTATGTGAGTGATGTATGCTTTATGCATAAACATATGCATTACGATGCTCACATAAAGCATGAATAGAGCTTAATGCAAAAAGTTTGCACGCATTAAGCAATGCATAGAGCTTAGTGCATGAATTAAGCTCTATGCATAGAGATTAATGCAAGAAGCATGCATGCATTAAGCTCTATGCATAGAGCTTAATGCATGCATTAAGCTAGATAGCTACCAAAAATAAGAGACATAAAAAAGACCAATACATATTAAGCAACAAAAATAAGAGACATAAAAAAGACCAATACACATTAAGCATGCTCATAAAAAGGATAAGGAGAAGAAGCTAAAGGAAGGTTAGTACTCTAAACTTTAATCCCAATCTCATTATGTTTCCTATTAATCATTAGGTTAAGCATAATAGAAGAAAGCCTTCACTAGGTCACATCATCACTTGGTAGAGTGATGATGTAAGATTCCTCCTCAGCCTAAATAATGAATAAGCTTTTACCTCAATCCCCTGTAATCATTCCCTATTTTAGAATACAAGAAAATATTATTTTTCCTTGTTTTTGCCTAGAGAGAAGAAAAAATCTAGACAGAGATAATTCAATATTGAGATATTTTAAATATAAAAAATTATCCTAATATCTAAAATATATTTTCTTGAAACAGAAGTTGAAAATAAATTCTCCAAGGTGCATTAGGAATCAATTATAAATGATATAAGGGACCTTAGCCTAAGGGTCTAGATTTTCATTATGGTCCAATTAAGGTTCCAATAATGGGCCAATAGGATTAATCCAAGTGTTGGGATGAGATAAATCCAATGAATAAAAGAAAATACCCAAAAATGAGTAAATGGTCACATAAGATGAAGAGTTGACTGAGTACAAGGTTTATTAGTTAAAAATTAAGAGATATTACTAAGAAAATAAGATATTTTGAAGAAATGATAAGTTTTTGACACCTTGGTAAGGAACGGGAGACCTTTGAGGTAGGCGCCTCCTTCACATGTGTGGAAGGGTTTTTAATTCAAAAAAATTATGATATTTTTATCTCTCCTCTCTCCTGGATCAAACTCGATCAAGCCAAATTGGTCCAAATCTTGTCCAAATTTAGTCAAACTGAAGATGGAAAATTCTAGAACCTAGTTGGACTCAGTTAATGGCCTCCCTCACCTATAAATAGACCCTCGTTCTTTTGTATTATCATCTCTGAGCTATACCATGCCTGTATTACATTAAAATAATCATATTTTCTATTATCCCTTAAAAATTCCTCTACTTTTGGGGAGCTTGGAGCTTCTCTCTCTCTTCAACAACTCTTGGAGCTCTCTTCTCCACTTGTTGCTGATTGGGGGCTTCACTTCTCAAAAAAGAAGCAAGCTAATCCTTGAGGTAAGAATGAATTTTATGGTTTTTTGTTAATTTTCTCAAATGACTACTCTTCTTCTCAACCCCTCTCAAGCTTGAGAAGTTTTCTAATTGGTTGTTTTAAATTCAAATCAAGCTTTCCCTAAGAATCTTAAGTGTAATCAAGAAAAAGTTAATCTTTATGGTTATTTAAAATGCTTTCTTATGTATATCTATATCTCAAAAAGAATAGTCATTCCTATGGCTAATTCTTTAGCAAAAGAATGCTTCTCATTGATAAATTCTTATTTCAAAACCAAACTCTAGGCTTGTTAAGCTAGAGAATAAGATAATGGTATTTTTATTATTTTGTCTTAACAAAATAATGGTTAATTCTTTTAGATTATTTATAAGTAGTTAAAAACTACTTTGATTCTAAATGAGAAATAGACTATCTTATCAAATTGAAAAAAGAGGAATAATGGAATTAGCTTAATCTAGTGGAATAATCATAATTAATTTTATGATTATGACTAAAATTATGATTTAAATTCATAGTTTAGATTTAAACTTAAAATTAGATTTTCTATCATATTTTCATTACAATGTTTTATTCTTTTAAGAAAATTAAAAATTATCAGTAATAGCAGCGAAGTTATGGTAATTTTTTAGAAAATAATACATATCTTATTTTTATGCATAATGCTAAAAGAGGAATTGCTACCATATTCTACGATTGGATATCCTATGCAAAAAGAATCATTTTCATCATATTCATAGAAAATATATTTTTAGTATTTATGCATAAATATTTAATTAAAAGAAAAGAGGATTTTTTGGTAAATTTATTTAATGCATAAGAAAGTTTTTAAATGATAAAAGAGGAAATTCCATGACATTTTGAATTCAATCATTAAAATATGAAAAGAGAAATTTTTGCCATATTCAAAATAATGGATATTTTTATTTAATTTTTTTAAAAAAATTAATAAATTTATTTTATGCATAAAAAAATTTTAAATGATAAAAGAGGAATTCCAATGACATTTGTAATTCAATCATTTAAATGCAAAAAGAGAAATTTTAAGCATATTCAAAAAAATAGATATTTATATTTAATTAAAAGAAGAATTTTTATGGTATTTTATGTAGAGAAAGGTTTAAATTAAATTTTGGTGACAAAAGAGGAATTTTCACCATAATTTCCCCTACAAAATTAGGGTTGATAATTAAATTAGTAGAAAAAATATTCTTAGATATTTTATGTGGATAAATCACCAAATTGATATTTACCCAAAATCAGATTAATGAAAAAAGAGTATTTTTATAAAAAACCGATATTCTTGTATAGAACCATTTCTTAATTTATTATGGTTAGGAAGTAATGAAATTCATAAAGTTAGAATTTTTCTTATAGTTAGAAGTACAATAGATGTTTATCTAAAGAAAATCCTTCGGAATCAAAGATAGAAGTAAACCGAATAATTTTGGTTAAACCACGACTATGAGAATGGTGGCCAATAAATTACTTGCCCATCTCTTGATCTAAATCAAGAAAAAACCTCGTGATCAATTCCAATTCTTGACACAAAGAATAGACTACTGTTGAATTAGCGTAGTTTTCCCTTAACCAAAATCACCAAGAATCTAGTTGGAAATTCATTCAAATGATGGGTAGATTACCCTAATGAGAGATCAATTACTCTCATTAAGAAAATATGGATTAAGGAAAAAGGGTTTTGTGAAACCAATCTCGAACCAGGAATTCTACTTGCATAGAACCTCTGTTTTCTTTTAAAGGACTGTTTTACGCTAGAGGAAGCATTTGGTATGTGTTTAACTAAAGAGACACTCGTTTTGCAACAACTGGCGGGGAGTCGTCGAGGGACGTCGCTCGTATAGCAAAGCCTACCGAGGTCTTGAGACCAGCCTCGGTATGGTTAAAATGGTGCACTTTCGGTATGATGGGAGAGGACTGATGAAGCAATCCCTAAGTGAAGTGCTAGGACGCCTAAGTAGGATCCTAGAGGGTTCTGACCATGTGATGCACAGGCTTGCGATTGCTAGGACACCCATGCGTACGTTGAGGAAGATACACATGAATTGAACAGAATGACTTTTGTGAACTGAATTTTGATATTGGATCTCGTTGGTTGACCAGTTGGTCTTCAATGGAGAGTCCGGATGATATATTTTGTAAAACAATGGAATCAATATTTTGGAGGATTATGATCAGTAATATTATGATTTCATTGAAAGATTGTGATCAGTAATATTTTGATTTCATTGAAAGATTGTTTTAAAGACAGCCGAATCTGTTATAATGGCAATTTCATATTAGGCGTGTAAGTGGTATGCCTACCTTAAATTTTGCTTGAAGCGCCGGCTAGGGGGCCTGGGAATTCTTTTCCTCAGTACCCGGGAAAAACATAACCAAATGTTTATAAAGAAATCCCACCAATTTAATGGTTCAGCCTAACCCATGGGCCCCGGTTGGGGTTAGGCTGGATCGGGGGATTCTTACGATACAAATAGTTACAAATTAAGTTATGTTAGTTAGATTAAGTCCTAGTGGGAAGACCCTTGTTCTATGGGAGGGAATCAGCAATGGCTGTGCCTCGCTAAAGAAGGAAAAAAGCGGTGATTCTATGGACCAAGTGCAAGTCTCTTCTTTTATCTGACCATGTGACTTCGGTTCAGTTGGATCAGTTTGGATAGTTAAGACTTTGACTCGTTAGATCAATTCTCCCGTTAGATGATTTCCCTAGTGAAATCGCCCGTGCTGCCTTCCAGGCGAGGGAAGTATTTTTGGGTTCGGTTTCAGAGGAACTGCCGGGCTAGTCTCTTGTCCAAATATTCGTGTGGTGGGTGAGGCCCCAAGTGTGGATCCTTGCCCTGCGTGAGAGGCTGACGTCGCTTCCGCTGTGCCAGCACAGAAAAAGGATAGATCTATGCCGCAATTAAGCATCATGGGAATAATCGTCAATTTTCAGTCCTCCAAACTCCAGCAGAGTACCAGGGTAAGCAATTCAAGCTTTTGATTGATTCAGGCAGTACTCATTCTTTTATTTTCCCAGGATGTCTTCGTAAGTTAGTTCTAAATCAAAAATCAAGGAAACCTATGCAAGCGGAATTGGCCAGTGCAAAGATTCTTTTCACAAACCTTGAGACAGACCTTATTCAGTTTAGTCTAGATAGGAACGTAACCAAAGTGCCAGTTCAGAGTCCTACCCTTGGAAATCTATGATGAAATCCTTGGAATGGATTGGCTCCATAAGAATTAGGCTGACATTCATTGTCACAATGGAACCATCTCTTTCCTTGACCTTCACAGGAATAAAGTTCAAGGAACTAGAATTTACGGATCCCCCCAGTGCTACAATTAGTCAAGGCTTCTAAATTATTAAAAGGGCTCAAAAAAATACAAGCTGTTTATGTCATTAAGATGAATCCGGTAGACATAAAATGCAAGGATAAAGAACCAGAGTGGTTAAGTGAGTATGCAGATGCGTTCCGTGAAGAGCTAACTGAGATGCCTCTGACTCGCGAAGTAAATCATGAGATCGAGTTAACCCCCGAAGCTCAGCCACACAGTAGCCCAGTGCACATACAAAATGTCATTCCCTGAAGCAATAGAACTTAAGGAGCAGTTAAGATAACTATTAGAGCAGGGATTCGTCAGACCCAGTGTCTCACCTTAGGGTGCGCCCGTTCTCTTTCAAAAGAAGAAAGATGGAACGTTAAGACTCTATATTGACTATAGAGGATTGACTCAATTAACAATTAAAAATAAGTATCCTATCCCTAGGATTGATGAACTTCTAGATTGGTTAAGTGGAACCCAAATGTTCACAAAGATAGATCTCAAATCTAGGTACTACCAGATCAGAATCAAGGAATATGACATCCCAAAGATAGCATTCAATACTCGCTATGGGCATTATGAGTTCACAGTCATGCCATTTGGATTTACTAATGCCCCGGCAACATTTAATCGTCTTACAGGATATTCTCAAAGAATACTTGAATGATTTTGTTCTTGTCTTCTTTGATGATATCTTGGTGTACTCGAAGAATGTAGCTAATCATGAAGACCATGTGCGCAAGGTCCTGGAAATCCTAAGGAAGCACCAACTCTTTGCAAAAAAGAGCAAGTGTTCTTTCTCTATTGACCCGGTGGAATACTTGGGATTCATAGTGTCTAAAGATGGGATTTCTCCTGACCCCGAGATCCAAGCAGTTGTAGATTGGCCAAAACCCAAGACGGTAAAGGAAGTCAAAGGATTCCTAGGATTAACCAGATGGTATAGGATCTTTATACCCAGGTATGCTCAGATAGCATCCCCTTTAACTAAACTTCTCAAGAAGAGTACCGTTATTTCAGTGGACAGCTATGTGTCAGAGTGCCTTTGATAAGTTGACTTTGACAAGGGGTGTTCCCATGCATGTGTTATAAGCCTTTAAAAAGACATGTTTTGGGCATCATGTTCGTGGGTGAAGGTAACTTGAGATTTGTGGTTCCTCTCTCCCTAGAACTTCTTATAACAAAATGATTGTATTTTTCACCCATGATTATGAGATGGGTAACCGTACCCAAGCTTGAAGCCCAAAACGAGATGTGTATTCACCCATGGTATGAGGGTAACATACCTGAGCTCACCGAGAAGCTCAAAATGGTTGTTGTGATGTGTGCATGAGCGATGCATGTGTGAGGTGCATGCGCATGGGTTGGTTCCCACACCCAAACTTCCATGTTCACTCAGTAGTTCCGCTGTGAGCGAGTCAGCTTAAAATGGACTTGGTGTCTAAGATGGTAGACACATGCACACATGTTTGTTTGATGGACACTCCAATGTATCATTGAGGGGGAGTGTTGAGAGTTGAGAGGTAGCGATTGCGTTTGTGCAATGCTACATTGATATGGATGATGGATGATGGTGGGTGAGTTGTAGAACACCTCGATTAAGAGGGGGTGTTGAGAGATGTAATCGTGGTGTTGTGTGTATATGGGAAAGCACCCTAAAGATGCAAGATATTGTGGCAAGATAAGAATGCCACATGTAATATTGAATGGTGTGTGAGTGTTGACCAAAAGAGTGGAAAAGGGAGTGCCACATGGATGATGACATGTAAAGTGGGATAAGGCTAGAAAGCCTAGATCATTGTATGGTTCATTGTGAATGCAATAGAGCAATAGAGATCAAGTGTTGAATGTGCAATCTGTCTCTCTCATGGAGTTTTTAGTGTGGTTTAATCCACCTTAGGTTTTATGCTTAATCTTGTGTCTACTATCACCATGATCAATCCCATTTTTGGATTGTTAACACCAATGTCAATCTTCTAGACTCTATTAAACCGCTTTTCATGCTTGTAAGTGTTGCCCTTCCCTCTACACATGCTAGTTTTCAATATGATGTAATAGATTTCTTGTGATTTTTATTGCTTCATGTCCAGACTCCATAGCAAAAAGATGGGTATTCTTGTGGATGGAGGACCTAGATACATGCAAAATACATGTTGGACACTTGTTTTTATTTTGAAAGACCAGACATTGTAAGTTCAAACACCCATTCATTAATAATGACACTATGCATTGATCAATATAGGATCAAAAAGTAAGTAAACTTCATTAATCTTTATTATAAGTAAACTTCATTAATCTTTATTATAGCTTGATGAACACAATTACAATGCAGAGTTTGTGGACAGTTTTAGGGCCAAAACTGTAAGTTCTCTCCTAGACCATGCTCACAAAGCACAAAGAGAAGAGGTTCTTGTGCTAAAAAAAGGAGAGACCTCTCAGGTGAGAAGATCAAAGAGAAGGAAAGCATGGCATTTGATCTAGAGATAGGGAAAAATTTTGAGGAGGATACCATCGAAAAGGAGCCTGCTCTACTGCAGAAGTGGGGATAATGGAACAAGAGCCTGCTGAAGAAGAAGGCACTAATGACAAGAACTTGCTGCAAAAGAGGATCCCATGGTATTGGAAAATGCTACTCAAAAGGCATTCATGGAAGAGGGAAAGTCCTTGGAGCATGAAATTCTGACACAACTTGAACCTCTATCTTCCTTGGAGCATGAGCCTATGTGCCAGGAGTTGAGCTTTTGACCTCCTCTCCCACTGTGCCAAAAGAAGAGCCTCTACCTAAGGATCAGTCCGTGCCTTTTCCCATGGATCAGCCTCTCCCCTCTGCCTATGCCCATGGATCAACCTCTCCCAAAGGATTTTCTTCTCCCATCATCTGCATAAGTAAAGCCACAATATAATGAGCCTGTCCAATCACCTACTCTCATGTAACTACTTTTGTAATGATGTGTAAACAACAATGTAGTTGATCTTAGCAAATTTTGACAATCATATTAGGCAAAGTGTTCCATGCACCTGAGAATGTGTAGGCCCCTTGATGAAAGTTTGTCTTTTGCAGTCTACCTTTGCTACGTGCATGGAGAGCCAGAAGAGCTCTCAGAGCAAGCAAAAGAGGAGAAGTATCTAGAGGAAGTGTTGAGAGAATCAGGGGAGTTAGATGAGGCTAAAAGTCAAGATGTAGAGGCTGAGGAAAAGGATGTAGAGGAAGACATCAACATTGAGAAGGAGAAGGAAGAAGTTTCTGCTATGGACCTTATTACTTTAAGGTCACTGACATTGAAGACAACAATTGATGATCAACCTTTGGACATTGACAACTTAATCACGATGTTCCACTACTCCCAACTTTTAGGATTGGAGACGTGGAGGAGTAGGTTTTGCTATATGATATACAATGTATATTGAATTTGAGGGAGGACTATGCACTTACAATGATTGCCCAGTCTTGCATGATGAAGATGATCCCTACATCTCTCTGGAGGACAACTTTAACTCACAAGATTCATTGGCTTTCTGTTTTGAGGAGGCTGCCAAATTTGAGAAGGGTCAAGAGATCGATGATGCAATATTTAATCAAGTGCAAAAGGATCTCAAATATGACATGCTTGGCAAGGACTTAAAGACTAAGGAACCATCAGAGGACTCTTCTAAAAGAAGCATTTTTCTATGGTTAGACAAGCAATTGGAAGAAGCAGATGAGAATATGAAGGTTTGTCTTTCTATATTTGAAGTGTTAGGTTATCATGCTACAATATTTGTTCATTAAAGCTTTGTTTTCTTCATTTATGTTGCTAATTAAAGATGAAAGCTTCTTTCTAAGATCATCTGGGAGCAAAGAGAGAGGCCTTGGTCAATCATCTAGTTTTCACACTACATCAGCAAGCTATCCTCTGCAAAGATACTAATTTATCACTAGCATTTCAACAATGATGGGGAAGTTGATGTCTTCTTCTTAAAAATTTATATTAATTTCTTGGAGGACATCCGATAAATAGCCAAAAGGACAAGATTATACTGATTGAGAAGCTCTACACTCTTAATATTTTTTACTATTATCCAAGAAAGCAATGCTCTAGAGCTAGATATTATCTAAGGTACACTGCCTATGCATTATCAAGTGGCATAAAAGACCCTTTAATGTTGGATGGTCATGGTAAGCATCACCTTATCAAGTACAGAGAAGCAGCTATACCAAAGCTAGAGATTCTACAGAGAGTAAAGGAGATTTATTACATAAAAAGCTAGATGATCCTATTTTTGAAGAGCCAGAAGAGCAAGGCCTTTTGAAAAAAAAGAGGTCACCAATCAAAATAACAAAAAAAGAGGTCACCAATCAAAAAAGAGGTCACCAATCAAAATAACAAGAAAAGCACCAACTCGTAGGCTGTGTGAAAAATGTAGTAAAATTTCACATGTAATCACTCTATATAGACAATTATAAAAAAAAAGTTTATATTTAGAGACAAATAGGAACGTGAATATGGTTGTACATTGCATTTTAATATGCAGCTGAATGTTCAACTCCCTATCTATTAACCCAGCGATGGTTGAAGTACAATTTTGTTTGTCTCCACTCTACATGCTTGTGTACAGTTGTTGAGTTATCAAGAATTTTCCTTTTACAGTTTTGAATACCAATTTCAGTCGTGAGCTTTTAAGTGCCCTCTTGATGTGCAATCTTTTCAGGATTCCTTGGTACAACCACCATTGGAAAACTTGCTTCATACTATTTGCTTTTTGAGCTCTCCCAAAATGTTGTGTATGTCTAAAGAAAGCATTATGTGCTATATGTAATGAGACTTTTCCATCCCTTGTGTAGACCAAATTGCAGGGCATCCATATTTTTTGACAAAAAACGACAGGTGGTTGTAGATTATATGTTGCACAAATAATACAAAACATGTTACTTTGTAGCGTGAATTATTTACACTATGTGGCTAAGGAAAGTTTCTAAAATTTATTACCATGTAATGTGTAATGTTAGAGTCTGTTCAAGTTTGTTTCATGTATTTTCCAAAAGTCTTCAACTCTTCTTCAAATGCCCGATCGTCATCCTTGCTCCAAGTGTGCTTGTCACCAAAGTATGAAAAGTTCATCTCTCAAGAGCCTCCCACACTTGTGACTTCACATTTCTTGCAAGACCATCTGCTTCATGGTCTTTTACTGCATTGTGTACCTGCTTCTACAATTCATACTTTACTTTGGAAACATACCTTGATTGTCTTTTAAGTCTTCTTTTGCACCTGAGGTTTTGATAGAAACCTTCTGGCTTTGACCGCGCCGATAGATGGCTTGACAGGAACTTCTTTACCGTTTGTTGATTTCTTTAGATCCTTTGTTATATGAACATCTCCTCCATGAAGACCAATGTCAGACAAGACCCTCTCTAATTCTTGAATAGCCTACTTCTTTTGTTTCTCAAGACAAAGCTTCCAAGCAAATCCAATAAATAGAAACACCAAATTTTTGATAATTTAACATAAGGCATGCAATGTGCATATGTGAACATTCTACAAAGGGATATCCAACAGAGCTTTTAAACTTTTAGAGTCCTTCTTGTCACTATTAGGTTCTCTCTTCCATAACTTAGGGTCTAAGACATATGCTGGTTTGGTGCAGCACAAGCATGGAGTCTTTGAGTTCCCTCATTTGCTTATGGTGTACATGCATTTGTGGATTTTAAGGTCACCTGCCATATGCCACTCGACTTGAAAATCACCTTTACCTTCCACATGAAGATGCTCTCCTTGCACCTTATTTTTAATTATAATTATTATTTATATTTTATTGAATAAACCCAGTCAAGTGTCTCATGGTCCTCTATCGAAACCTATCATTGACAATTGTAAGCTTGCGTTAATAAACTAACATAGACATCACAACAATAGTGTATCAATTACAAGTGTTTACTAACCTCAAATGCTCGTAACCACCAAATCTGCTTTTCTAATTCCACACTCAAATATTTTGGGTTACCTTTTGTAAATTGATGGGTCCAGTACTCTATTCATAAGTGTGATTGTCACACGCTCAATCTTTTTCTCTTTAACAATTTCACATTCATCCAATTTTATAACAAACGTCAAACGTCCTTAGCACTCTTCAAAAGTGCTACAATAGAACTCAACCATTCTTCTTTGAACTTTTTGGAGATCAACAAAATTGTTGTTCGAAGGATTATACATAGTACTCCCCTTCTTACCCTCAAACAATCCTTCAATATGGAAGCGTTGGCCAATCCAGTCATCTACTGCTGATTTACTAGGCCTCTCAGCTTCCATACTTCTGCAAGTAGCTTCCATACTTCTGCAGGTGTAGGCAAAATCACACATTTGATTCTTTGATCTTTCAAAGTCGATGACATAGCCTTGAAGATAGAGATTTAGCCTTTTATGCTAACTGCACTCTCATCTAGTGCCTCTTGAATAGCATTTACATCAAATTTATTGGTGTCCACAAATTGTTGCACAACATTCCATTTGACGGTCTTGTACTTCTTCTCTTCAATCATGTTTTTTGCAATGTTACTTGATAGCAAACCTTTCATTTATTTTGGAAGGATATTAGGATTGACATTTTGTTTATCAGGCTCTACTAAAACGTTTTTGCAATTTAAAGAGTAGTTTCCTCAATTTCTATTTTAAATCTATATCATCATTACATTCAAAGTAATAAATGCATAAGCAATCTTACCTTGCTTGCTTGACCCTGCGCTTGCATCCTCCACTACTAGGTTTGAGTTCAACAATATTGTAAATTTTTTTACTTCTCTGTCTGTCTCCCAATGGGGTAGCTTTTGTCCTTTCTTACTTCAACTTCAGTTGGGTCATCCTGAGTTCGTCAACATCATTTTGAAGTTGTTCTTTCAGTTGTGAGTGCTCAACAACCTTCTGAGATTTTTCCTCTACCTCTTGTTGGTATAGACACCTATAAATATCAGCAATAGTAGATTGGCTAGATATAAAAGCTCAACTCTGAAGCCGAAGTAATGGTGGCTCTTGGATCAAAAGGAAAGCTTGACTCCAAAGAGATAGTAGCTCCAGGGTCAAAAGGGAAACTCATAAGCCCATCCTCACGCCCACAGCGTGAATCTGGCACGAAAGGTATCCATCGAAGAAGCTCAAAACTCCTGACTAGAATGTCGAATAGTCTTGGTAAGAAAGAATAATCGTGTAGGCCAAGACAGAAATATGTCATAGATGCATCTCAATGTCTAGCCACATATCAAAAAACTGTGCTCCTCAAATGGAAAAGAATGCATGCAAAGGCAAATGTCGTGGCTCCAAAGAACGTAGGCTCTTGTCAACATCCGTATAGGAGCCAAAAGAACATGTCTCAATGTTAGCATCATGCGAGGGTAAGAGTGAATCAATGCTGTCATCCCATGTAGCCTCACTTAAAATGTTGAAAACATGATCCATCATGCGAGGGTAAGAGTGAATCAATGCTGTCATCCCATGTAGCCTCACTCAAAATGTTGAAAACATGATCCATTACATCAATAGTTATATGGGCATGAGCCAAACCATACACTACCTCCTCATGTGTAAAACCCTCTATGTGTGTATAATGAGCAGAGTACCCTAACTCATCTAGCACTATAAACTTAGGTCTATGCTCCTCATGCACTAGCATATGCTCATCAACATGTGAAGTATCATCATCTCGAATCTCACACACTGCAATAGATGAATCACTAGTCAAGAATTGAACCCCATGATAGTCTAATGTATCACACTCTCCTAATGCATCAGTATGATCCACTAGAAGGTAGGTAGAACACATAGGCGTATCACCAATCACAATGCTCAGGATGCTTACTGCCATCCCTCCCATCAAGATCATGCCCACATGATCTAGCTCACACACATCACTCTCACTATCACCATCACATACATCATCATCATGTGCATATGTGTCAATGGCAACATGTGCATGTGTATCACTATCATCATGTGTATGTGTGCACAATACATCATCATAGGTATGTGGGTGTGATACATCAATGTCATCACATGTGTGTGTATGATCATCACCATGTGTACGTGTCAACATCAAATCAATATCATCATCAACATGATGATTATCATCACTATCCACATCATCATCCCCTGAATGCATGTCATCATGATACCCATCCTCATGTATATAGTCCTCTCTGCTCACGAGTGTAGGGCACTCAATCAAGTCCCTACCTACATCATCCCATGAAAGCAACAATGCCGAACCATCCATGTAAAGATAACCACATAGATCCTCAACAAAATCACCATGTGTAGAATGTTTGGACCATTTGGCATAGACATCCTAGGCAACAACATTTGAAGCTCAAACATCCATATGTGACATGAATATGATGTGTCATCATAGCATGATATCGGTGAAGAAGGATCTAGAGGTCGAAGCTACAATGTGCCAAATGTATGTATGAACTCTGATATGTATCTCCACACTTGAAATGGTAAATCATAATGACGAGCATATGATAGGGTATGAGTGGATACCACATGATCAGTGTCTAGGATAGAATCGTAATGATGTCGACGACGATGATGGTGGGTAGCACGACGATCATAAGTAGGGTAGAGGTAGTAACGGATCCCCATGTCATCCACCAATGCCCAAAAGTGTAGAAACACCCCCAAATGTGCTTAAGTATACCAGACCGTGTGTGGAAAAAATACCAGTATGCTCAAATGGCCAAAAAGGTGGGTGTGAATGCTCAAAAATACACCAAATGGCCAAAAGTGTGCACGTGAATGCCCAAAATGCACCAAATCAACCACATGGCACACTAACCATCTCCATGAGACTCAAAACATGTGAACAAGCCCCGAATAGCCAAATAAATCCAAAAGCATGTGAATAACACTCACAATGTATGTGAACTACACACATGTAGCATGTGATCAATGTGAAAAGACCCCAAATTAGCATGTGAACACCCAAAAATGTCCACCATGCACCAAGATCTCACACAATGTGTAAACAATCTCAAAAAGCTTAAGGGTGAGGGAGAGTATGGAGTGTGGGTAAGGGTAAGTGGTCAAAAGCACTAGAGAGTGTGAGCTTGACAAAAGTGAATGGGCATAGGAAATGGCCAAAGGTTTGGACCCCATCCAAAATGGAATGGGAATAGCCCGACAATGTGGAAAGGGTCAAACCCTCCTAAGTTGTGAAGTAAAAGGGAAGAAAAACAAAATGAGTCCCCTCCTCTTGGCACCCAATTTTTTTTTTTATAAAAAAAATTTACTCTCTCTTTCTCCTTCCTTCTCACAAGCATACAGCCAAACAATCTGACCCAGCTTTTGGCATAAAAAAGATTGACTTGGCTATTGGTTTGAAATGATATCCAGCCTTTGTAGCCTGAGCTTGCACGCAATGAAGTGTTGCCTTATATGCTTAAACAAGATTGAATCTGTTTTGTTAAGCACTCTTAGCATAGAACAACATTATTGCAATGTATCTTAATCCACTACTTCCAAAGCACTTAAGGTCTTGTTAATTCTTCATTAACTCACAAAAGCATGCTATCATTTTTCCATCATGGAGTTCCAAACCATGCTGTAGAGGCCTTCTTGCAGAGATAGATGTAAGATTCACCAACTATTTGATGTCTTGCTAGATATCTAACAAGATTCGCCAATCTTTGTAATGGTGTAAAGATATGCAAAGATGTGCATCAATCTTTCTCTAAACATTAGAATCTTCACTTTGCATTGTTTTTTTGGTAATCTTTATGGATTTTTTGCACAATCTTTGCACTAAGTACTATTTTTTCCAAGGAACTCTGCACAATAGTACAAACCTCTACACTAACTTCAAGAAATTGCACAGATTTCAATGAATTTGAGTAATCTATAATCTACACAGCTTTTGCAATTGTTATCACTCTACACCACTTTTGTGTTAAGAAAACACAATTAGTCTTCGAATCTTCTTCAAGCTTGATCAATCTTGTAATATTGAACAAACTTCAATAAGATCGCTATAATAGCTTCATAAACTCCACCAAATGTACCAAACTACACAGAAAATCTTTAAAATCTACACTGCACTTTTCTAATGATGCATTGAAAACCAAGATCCCTTTATGTAATGGAAGCACATTGGTATAACCATTGGTCTCGGTTCAAATCTGAGAGGGATTTATCAATTTTATAGCATTTTGCATGTATTACAGCTTTAGCATGTGTCTTAACATCTAATCTTTCACCATATCAACATGCATGTTGTATTTTCAATATGATAGATGAATTCAATTAATCAATAGCCTTGAAAATGCTTACAGAACAGCAATAAAGCCAAAGATTAATGACTCTCTTGGTTTTGTTGTTGTTAAGCTATTACTATTGTATGTTGATCTTGGCCCAAGAATGTTGAACCAAGATTTGCTTGAAATTGTAGCTTGAAAATCTGTTCAAAACTGCAATGAATCTGCACTCAACACAATAATCTACAATTCTGCAAAACAGAAATCTAAGAACTCTGCATAGCAATCTGAATTCTTTGCACAATAATCTGAATACTCTACACAACAATATGAATATTCTGCATAGTAATCTGAACACTTTGCATAGTAACCTAGATTTTCTGCACCACAATCTTCTTCTTGCAATGCTTCACTAAGAACTCAAGATCTGGGAATCTAAGGTTTGTTCTTGAAGAAATAAGAGCTTAAAGAATTAGTATTTGAAACTGTAGGCTCTCTAATTAAGATAACGCAAGAAAATCATTCCAAATTGGTTGCTAAAATCTCTACAAATCCAATTCCAAAACTCAAGAAAATCAAGATCAAGAAGATCAAGAAGTTCAAAAAATCAAACAGTAAAGTGGATTAGGATTCTGAAAATAGTGATTAATACAAATTCAAAAATAATTAATTAGGATTTTGAAAATAGTGATTAATACAAATTCAAAAATAATTAACAAAAATTTCATTGGTTGCTAATATTGTCAAAATAAGAAACTAGAAAAATTTGAAAATAGTGTAAAAATCAATTCCAAAAATGATTAACACTAATCAATATTAATAAAATACATTTTACAAAACTAGATTAACAGTAATTCGAAAATGATTATCATTAATCAAGATCAAGAAATTGCATTCTAAAAATTAGATTAAGCTTGATCCAAAAATAATTATCACTAATCACTACCTGAGTAAGGATCTAAGCCAAGAGCTTTGATACCAATGACTACATGAGTAAGGATCTAAGCCAAGAGCTTTGATACAAAAGAAAGGTGCATCTAGATTATCCTAGTAAGCCTGGATTAGAAAAAGTAAGAGAGATTAGCACTAAGGAGCATGGAAAGTAAATGTAATGAGTATCACAAGATGTCAAAAAAGGTTCAATACTCCTAGAGCACATGCCTTTTATAGTCCCAAGGCCCATGTGCCCAAAATCCACATGTAAATGACCCTAAGCACATGTGCCTAGGCCCATCCCATCCTAAGAACACTTTGTTACATATGTGACTTCAATTAATTATTTAACTAATGTCAATCATGTCTGGTGGTGAGATTCGTGAGGGTACTAATTGAGGTGTCAGACTATACGAGGGTATTGATTGAGGTATCATCGTGTGTGAAGATAAAGATCATATGTAAATTATGTTATTAATTATTTCGTAGCCTATTATGAGGCTAGAGTTTATGTGCACATGTGCAAAGGATAGTTTAATTTTTGTATGAGCACAAATGAATTTGTAAGTAGTGATCCATTTGTATACATTGTTGGACCATGGTTTGATGATGTGTAAACCTTAGAACTTTAGACAAAGTTATTTATTATAAAGCAATGAATAACTTTAGACAAATTTTTTTATTGTAAAGAAAATTCCCAAAAGTAAAAATAGGTGCTATTCATGGCTCTATGGACTAAAAATATGAATATGACTTAAATATCATGTATGGGAGAAGAGCCACACAGTCTGGAGGGAGATTGTAACCAATGCTTTTGTTCTTGGTATTGTTAGATTCTAAGTTATGGTGAATTATAAATTTTATTTGTGTAATTTTCATGTTTTTATTTGAGTGAGAAAGCTTTTGTAATTTCTTGGAGAAAAGATCATGTTACAGGGTATCTGAGCCTTGGCCAAGTACAACAAGTAGGGCATAATTCAAGATATTTGGAATTCTTTCAAAAAACAAGGTAAGCATTTCAATATTTACTTTATTGATTTTATGCTTTGTTGGATAAAGCATGAAAAGTAATTTTGGTAGCCTTCTAAAAGACTACAAATTCTTCCGTAAAGAGTACAACTCAAATCTTAAGGGCTATAGACTCTTGGGCAAAGAAAAGAGATTCAAAAGGCTTAATTTTAAGGCTAAGGTTGTTTTTTACCATTGTTTTTCTCTACACTAATCCTCTTCTTAATCGAAAGCCATAGATGGGATTAGAAAGCAAAGGAGACTTCAAAATCGCTTCAATCTAATCAAAACATGCTATTCTCCATCAATTTAAGGGCTCTACATGACTTACATTCCTCCTTAAAAATGGTTTTTATAAGCATCTACTATTAAGAAGCTAAAAGCTTAATTACCATTAAGCCTACAAAATCTAAAAAGCCCAAAATGCTTTAAAAGGCTCAAAATCTTAATTTTTAGAGTTTTCTAAGGTCAAATGGATTAGTGTAAATTTTGGTGGCTTCCTAGAAAATCAGCCAAAAATTTCAAATTTTTAATATTTTTGGGGTAGAAACTCAATTTTTGGCCTATTTCGAGTATAAAAAACTAAAAAAATAGCCAGAAAATACCAATAATCCCAAATACATCCAAACAATTTTAAAAAAATATTTCATCTTTTTTTCCTAGCTATAACTTATTTCCAAAATATATAATGAAAAGACATCACTCTTGAGACCAACAATAGTTGTAATAAGAGACCTTTCACATGACCCCCTTTATATTCACAAGGCTGGACTCTCCATATAATTTTGGTGATTCAAAATTTATTACCAAAACTCTACAAACCTTTGAACACCCTAGTCAAGAATGCCAAGCCAGTTTGCATGGCTAAAGCTGTAAGAATGGCGTTGAACTTCGCCAAAGCCTTTATTGTTAAAGTCCTGCCAAAGCCAACACCCTCATCCTTTAAGAGGTTCCAAATGTCGAGAAGTTCTTTCAACCTTCCGTCTCCAAAGAGACTCCAAGGTCCCAATCAGAATCAGGAGACAAGAAGTTTTAGAAATGACGGAAGACCTTTTCCATGGAGCTCTTTTTCAGGAACTCCGACTCTTTTCTAGAATGTAGAGGAAAGAGATTCGAAGTGAAAACAGGTGTTTTGGTTGCCAAGGGATTGGGCACCAGCTCAAGGATTTCCCATCTCCTTCTGTGGGCCAAGGAAGCCAAGGTCCCAGAGTTCCAAGATAAACTCCTTCGTAGTATCAGTCCCCCCCGTGCCAAAATCAGGGTAACCCCAGAAGAGTGCCAGCTCAGCCTACAGCCTCCATGCAAAACAGTCTCCGAACTCCCTCCTATAATTGGGGAAACCAAAGAGAGAGAGTTCCATGTCAGACTTTGTAGGCAGCTAGAGCCTCACTATAGCTGAGGAAGTGGAGGAAGAAAGAGGACAGATCTATGCCATGATTGAGCATCAGGGGCAGAATCGTCAATTCTCAATCCTCCAAACTCTAGCAGAGCAGAGTATCAGGGTAAGCAATTCAAGATTTTGATTGATTCAGGAAGAAGTACTCATTTTTTTATTTCCCCAGGATGTCTATGTAATTTAGTCCTAAATCAAAAATCAGGGAAACCTATGCAAGTGGAATTGGCGAGTGGAAAGATTCTTTTCACACACCTTGAGAGACAGACCCTATTCAGTTTAGTCTAGATGGGAACGTAACAGATTGCTACTTCAGAGTCCTACCCTTAGGAATCTATGATGGAATCCTTGGAATGGATTGGCTCTATAAGAATCAGGCTGATATTCACTGTCACAATGGAACCATCTCTTTCCTTGACCTTCACGGGAACAAAGTTCAAGGAACTGGAATTTTCGGATCCTCAATGCTGCAATTAGTCAAAGCCTCTAAATTGTTAAAGGGACTCAGAAAGAGGCAAGCTATTTATGTCATTAAGATGAATCCTGTAGACATAAAATGCAAGGCTAAAGAACCAGAGTGGTTAAGTGAGTATGCAGATGTATTCCTAAAAGAGCTGATTGAGATGCCTCTGACTCGCAAAGTAGATCATGAGATCGAGTTAACCCCCGGCGGAGCTGAACCAGTAGCCCAGCATGCTTACAAAATGCTAGTTCCAAAATCCATAGAACTTAAGAAACAGTTAAGACAACTGCTAGAGCAAGGATTCATCAGAGCCAGTGTTTCACCTTGGGGTGCGCCCGTTCTCTTTCAAAAGAAGAAAGATGGAACGTTAAGACTCTGTATTGATTATAGAGGATTGAATCAGTTAACAATTAAAAATAAGTATCCTATCCCTAGGATTGATGAACTTCTAGATTGGTTAAGTGGAAGCCAAATATTCACGAAGATAGATCTCAAATCCAGGTACTACTAGATCATAATCAAGGAACAAGGCATCCCGAAGACAGCATTCATATCAATACTCGCTATGGGCATTATGAGTTCACAGTCATACCATTTTGGATTGACTAATGCCCCGGCGATGTTTAATCATCTCATGCAGGATATTCTCAGAGAATACTTGGATGATTTTGTTCTTGTCTTCTTTGATGACATCTTGCTATACTCAAAGAATGCTGCAGATCATGAAGATCATAAGTGCAAGGTCCTGGAAATCCTAAGGAAGCACCAACTCTTTGCAAAAAAGAGCAAGTGTTCTTTCTCTGTTGGACCAAGTGGAATACTTGGGATTCATAGTGTCTAAAGATGGGATTTCTCTTGACCCCGCAAAAATCCAAGCAATCGTAGATTAGTCAGAACCCAAGACAGTGAAAGAAGTCAGAGGATTCTTGGGATTAACTAGATGGTATAGAATCTTTATACCCAGGTATGCTCAGATAGCATCCCCTTTAACTAACCTTCTAAAGAAGAGTACCCTATTTCAGTGGACTGCTATGTGTCAGAGTGCCTTTGATAAGATGAAGACAGCCTTAGTAACCAACCTTGTCCTTAAATTGCCACATTTTACCAAACCTTTTAAGGTAGTTAGTGATGCCAGTGGTTTTGCCTTAGGCGGTGCTCTTATGCATGAAGGTCATGCAATAGCCTATGAATTGAGAAAGCTCAAAACACATGAGAGAAATTATGATGTCCATGACTTGAAGTTACTCTCAGTAGTTTATGCTTTGAAATTGTGGAGACGTTATCTTTTGGGATAGAGATTCACCTTGATGACACATCATCAAAGTCTGAAGTGCATCTTCACCCAGAGGAATCTCAACATGTGTCAAAGAAGATGGATGCAGACCCTGTAGGAATTTGATTTAGAAATTAAGTATCAGCCAAGGTAAGAAAATGTGGTAGCTGATGCGCTCAGTAGAAAAGTCTCCTTGCTTGCAATAACATTGGCATCAAATGGCATCAAATCCATTGATCAGTGACGCAAGGGAGAGAATCATGCAGGATAAATTCTTTGCCCCTATTGCTACCCTTCTGATGCAGGAAAGCAAGACTCCTCAGGAAATGAGTCAAGTTCTTGGGTATAAATTGGATGAAGGATGCATGTATTATAACAATCGATTATGCATTCCCAATGATGAGGGAATAAAGGGTAAGATTCTAAGAGAAGCCCATGATAGCGTGATAGTAGCTGGATATCCAGGGTTCATAAAAACCTACGTGTCTGTGAAGAAAAGCTTCTTCTGGCCAGGACTCAAAAAGGATATACTTGATCATGTGCAGCAATGCTTAATGTGTTAGAGAGTCAAGGTAGAGAGAGTTAAGATGCCAGGAAAGCTACAGCCCCTAGACATTCCACAGATGAAGTGAGAATGTATCAATATGGATTTTGTCACTGGACTACCTTCAATGCAATCAGGTTACAACTCCATTTTTGTGGTAGTTGATAGACTAACCAAAGTTGCCCATCTGATTCTAATGAAAGAAACCTACACTGCAGGGGTGGATGTTGCCAGAGTTTTCCTCAAGGAGATCTTCAGATGGCATGGCTTACCCACCAGGAGGATAGTAGTGACAGAGATCCTAAGTTTACATTTTGATTCTGGAATCCATTCTTTGAAGTAGTAGGAACTTTCTTGGATCTCAGTACAGCCTATCACCCCAAGATAGATGGCCAGACTGAAAGAGTGAATCAGGTAATAGAAGATATCCTTCAGTCATGTTGTGGGTAGGGAACCCAAGAAGTGGTTAAGCCATTTGCACCTGGTTGAGTTTGCTTACAATGCTTCGCATCATCGAAGCATCAGGATTAGCCCTTTCAAAGCTCTGTATGGACAAGATTTCCTTACGCCATTAACTTGGTCTGACCCATTGATCAAGGTTGAGATGTCCAGACAAATGCTTGATGACATGGACTAGCAAATGCAATTAATCCAAAAAGATATTAAGGCTGCCCAAGATAGGCAAAAGCAGTATGCTGATAAAAAGAGATCAGAGAGAGTATTTAAAGAATCAGATTCGGTCTTCATTCGAGTATGACCCAAGATAGGCAAAAGCAGTATGCTGATAAAAAGAGATCAGAGAGAGTATTTAAAGAATCAGATTCGGTCTTCATTCGAGTATGACCCAAAAGAAGTTCCTTATCTTCACGGAAGTATAAGAAGCTCTCTCCCAGATACTGTGGACCGTATACTGTTATAAAGAAACTAGGAGATTTAGCTTATAAACTTCTTCTGCCTCCCCGTCTCAAGGTACATAATGTATTCCATGTCAGTTTGCTTAAGAAGTATGTACCCAACTCGAGTGACGTGCTTGATGATGAACAATTGATTTCTCTGACTCAAGGCCAGAACCTGAAGAAATCCTTGATATTCGGGAGAAGGTTCTCAGGAGAGCAGATTCCTCAAAGAATTTTTGGTCAAGTGGAAGTTCTTCCCTTTTGAAGACGCCACTTGGGAGAAAGAAGAAGAGTTGGAAAAAGATTATCCCCACTTTGCGAGATGAGGACATCTCGTGTTTTTTAAATAGGAGAGGATGTAAGATTCCTCCTCAACCTGAATAATGAATAAGCTAAATTACCTCAATCCCCTATAATCATCCCCTATTTAAGAATGCAAGAAAATATTGTTTTCCCTTGGAGAGAAGAAATATTCTAGAGAGAGGTAATTCAATATTGAGATATTTTCGGATATAAAAATTCTTCTAATATCTAAGATATATTTCCTTGAAACAGAAGTTCAAAATAAGTTCTCCAATGTGTATTAGGAATCAATTAAATATGTCTATTAAAGACCTTAGCCTAAGGGTCCACATTTCAAAAAAAATTAGATTATAGTCTAATTAAGGTTCCTATGGGGGGCCAATAGGCTTAATCCAAGTGTTGGGATGAGATAAATCCAAAGAATAAAAGAAAATACCCAAAAATGAGTAAATGCTCACATAAGATGAAGAGTTGACTAAGTACAAGGTTTATTAGTTAAAAATTAAGGTATATTAGGAAAAAAAATGAGATATTTAGGAGAAATGATGAATTTTTGACATCTTGGTAAGGAGGGGGAGCCCCATCAAGTAGGAACCTTTTTCTTCATCATCACTTGGGTTTTTTAATTCAAAAAAATGTGATATTTTTATCTCTCTTGGAACAAACTAGATCAAAAAGCAAACTGGTCCAAATCTTTTCCAAATTGAGTCAAACTGAAGCTAGAAAGCTCTAGAACACAGTTAGACTTGGTTAGTGGCCTCCCTCACCTATAAATAGACTCTCATTCCTTTGTATTCTTATCTTTGAGCCATACCAGGCCAGTATTATCTTAAAATAAGCATATTTCTATTATCCCTTAATTATCCTCTTCTCTTAGGGAGCTTGGAGCTTCTCTCTCTCTCCAACAACTCTTGAAATTTGCTCTTCTCCTCTTGGTGGCCAATTGATTGGTTGGGGGCTTCACTGATAATTAACGAATCAAGCCAAACTTAGAGGTAAGACTAATTTTTCATGGTTTTTTCAATTATCTCAATGACTTTCTTCTTCTCAACCCCTCTCAAGCTTGAGAAGCTTTCAAAATGATGGTTTTTATTCAAATCAAGCTTTCTCTAAGATTCTTAATGTCTAATTAGAATTAAGTTAATCTTTATGCTTAATTCTAATGCTTTCCTTAAGTAAATCTCTCTTAAAAAGAGTAGTCATCTTTATGGCTAAATCTTTAGCAAAAGAATGTTTCTCAATGATAATCTCTTATTTCAAAACTAAACTCTAGGCTTGATGAGCGAGGGATTAAGAATTAATATTTTCATGATTTGTGTTAGTAAAAATAATGGTTATTTCTTTTTAGATTGTTTATGACTAGATAAAAATTACTTTAACTCATTCTAAATGAGAAAAGGATTATTCTAACAAATTGGGAAAAGAGGAATGTTTAATTTTGCTTAATCAAGGAGAATAATCATAATTATGCTTATAATTATGGTTAAAATTATGATATGTATACATAGTTTAATTTTAAGCTTAAAAGAAGAACTTCTATCATATTTTCATTAAAAAGTTTTTATTCAAGTAGAAAAATTAAGAATTATCAGTAATAGGAGCAAAGCTATGGTAATTTTTTAAAAAAATACATATCTTATTTTTATGCATAATACTAAAAGAGGAATTCCTACCATATTCTAGGTTTAAAAATTTTAAGCAAAAACAATTATTTTTATCATATTCATGAAAGAATACTTTTTAGTATTTATGCATTATTATTTAATTAAGAGAAAAGAGAATTTTTTCATAAATTTATTTTATGCATAAGAATTTTTAATTGTTAAAAGAGGAATTCCCATGACATTCGGGATTCAATCATTTAAATGCTAAAAGATAAATTTTTGGCATATTCTAAAATATGGATATTTTTATTTAATTAAAAAGAGGAATTTTCATTGTAATTAAATAAAAAAAGGTAGAAATTAATTTTGATGATAAAAGAAGAGTTTTCACCATAATTTCACGTCAAAAATTAGGGTATACTAATGTTGAAGATTAAATTGGTGGAAAGAATATTCTAAGATATTTATATGTGGATAAATCAACAAAATGATATATACTCATAATTGGATTATCGGAAGAAGAGTATTTTTATAAAATCCCTTTCTTAATTCTAATGTGGTTAGGAAGGAAGGAATTTCATAAAGTTAGAATTTTCCTTACGATTAGAAGTTTTGTTAATTTATCTGAAGAAAATCTTTAGGAATCCAAGCTAGAAGTAAACCGAATAATTTTTGGCTAGACCACGACCGTGAGAATGGCGGTCACTAAATTACTTACCCATCTCTTGAATCTGAATCAAGCAAAAACCTCATGACTAATTCAAAATCTTCGATACAAAGAATAGACTACCGTTGAATTAGAGAAGTTTTTCCCTTAAACTAAATCACCAAGAATTAAACTAGAAATTTAGTGAAATTGATGGGTAGATTACCCTAATGTGAGACCAATGATTCTCATTAAGAAAATCAGGATTGTGCGAAAAAGGGTTTTGTGAATCAAGCTCCAGCCGGGAATTCTACTTGCATAGAAATTTTGCTTTTTTTTAAGGACCGTTTTACACCAGAATACTGGAGGAAGCATTTGGCTTATGATTTAAAACTAAGGAGAGATTCATTGCAACAACAGCTGGCGGGGGGAGTCGTCAAAGGATGTCGCTCCGGGCAAAGCCTTCCAAGGTCTTGACCAGCCTCGGTACGGTTAAAATAGTGCGCTTCCGCTACGATGGGCGAGGACCGACAAAGCAGTCCCTGAGTGAAGTGCTAGGACACCTAAGTAGGATCCTAGAGGGTTCTGACCAGGTGATGCACGAGCTCACGCGGTTGCTAGGACACCCATGCATATGTCAAGGAAGATTTGGATAAATTGGAAGGGAATTATTTTTATGAACTGGATTTTGATATTGGATCTCGTTGGTTGACGAGCTGGTCTTCAATGGAGAGTTCGGATGATAATTTCTATAAAACAATAGACTGGATATTTTGGAGGATTATGATCAGTAATACTATGGTTTCATTGAAAGATTGTTTTAAAGAGAATCTGTTAAAAAGGCAATTTCATATTGGGTGTGTAAGTGGTGTGTCTACCTTGAATTTTGCTTGCAGCGCTGGCTAGGGGGCCTAGGGACTCTTTTCCTCAGTACCAGTGATAAAATATAACCAAATTTTTATATAAAGGAATCCCACCAATATAGTGGTTGGGCGGTTGGTTAACCCATGGGCCGGTTGGCTGGATCAAGGGATTCCTACGATACAGATAGATACAATTAAGTTACGTTAGTTAGATTAAGTCCCAGGAAGACCCTTGTTCTCTGGGAAGGAATCAGCGGGCTGTGCCTCGCTAAAGGGTAAAAAAAGCGGTAATTCTATGGACCAAGTGCAAGTCTCTTTCTTGATCTCACCATGTGACTTACGAGTTCAGTCGGATCAGTTTGGTTAGTTAAGACTTTGACTTGATAAATTAATTCTCCCGTTAGATGATTTTCTTGGTGGAATCGTCTATGCCTTCCGGGCGAGGGAAGTTTTTTCGGGTTTGGTTTTCGAAGAAACCATTGGGATAGTCTCTTGTCCGGACATCCGTGGTGGGCGAGGCCCCAAGTGCGAGTCCCTACCCTCGCGGGAGAGGCCGACGCTGCTTCCGTCGCTCGCCGATGCCCCGGAGGAGGGGGAAATCACGGCTTCCGTCTCGCCGATGCCCCGGAGGAGGGGGAAATCACGGAGGGGGCAGGGGTCTCACACCATTGATAAGAACATTGATCATCTTCCACACAAAGTCCCTTCAGTTTGGCCTATGGCACACGATACCAAACTCTCAAAAGATGAGGTTGATGCATTGCTTCTTGTAGGTTTCAATTTGCAAATGAAGAAAGTGGAAGGAAAGATATCCTCTTTACAATACAAAGAGTGAGCCAGGAGATTCGAAAGGAGGAAACAATAGCAGAAAATGTCACTCTCGAGAGGGGCAGTGCATGAGATATAGGACTAACATCTCAAAGCAAGCATCAACAAGAATTAAAAGAGCTCTCGAAATGAAAGGTAACACAAGAAATGGTGATTGATTCTAAACAACATGAGGTTTTCACTATAGAAACTTTTGGGGAAGGCATAGAAGTTGGTGTTTATGATATACATATCAAAGGCCATCCAATATACACTTGTCTTGATTTCATGGATGGATTGAAAAGAGGAAGCCATATCTTACATGCAAGCACCTATACTTAGAGCCACAGATGTCGGGGAGGAGATTGTACCCAATGCTTTTGTTCTTGATGTTGTTGAGTATTTGTCTTCTTTATGCTAGGTAATGGTGAATTGATAATTTTTGTGTATAATTTTCATGTTTTTATGCGAATGAGAAGGCTTATGGAATTTCTTAGAGAAAAACTCCTATTATAGCTGGAGCAAGATAGTTAGTTCGTGAGGTGGATATGGAGAGATGGATCGTGTAATATCATATAGAGAACTATATGAGGGAGTGGACGAGACTTGGCAAAGATGCACTGTGTCATGCAGTGTTATGCCCAGCATCACAATATATCCCCTAGAGGCAAACTTAGACCTTAGGAGACCATGTGCACATAGCTAGACAGATTGTGCAGTGTTAACCTTAGCAAGTTTGACACATGGGGGTAGTACACATTAGGGTGCCACCACCGCTTTCATTTATACTATGTTGTCCTCTCATTGGCAATGACTACCAAGTGTCTGTTGTCATGTCACCACCATGTAGGCTTTGTTTTATATCGCCTTTGGGGGAGAGATGACCTATATCCTAGGTCAACAATGATAATAGATCTTCACACACGGAGACCGATTGTTGGTTGGTAGCATTGACCAATGGTAGGCTATATTAGTTTACACCTTTGAGGGATAGATGACATGTACCCTAGGTCAGCAACATCAGTGATTATAGTGGATCTTCACACATGGAGACTGATTTGGTAGCATTGACAACAATCGGCACGCTATATTAGATATCATTGATGTGGATGGATATGTTGCAGAGAATTGATGAATTTGAGAGACTAGTACATATGGATATGTCACCGGAGGAGGAGGTGGCACAAAGAGCATAATGGGTTTGCATAGACAAGTTTATTGAGGAGGCTAGAGAGGTGCCATTAGCATGCCACCCGAATCAAGAGTTTGTTGGACACATTGCTCAATGATTGTCTACAATCAGTGTGGAGGAGACTACACAGGGCCGTTTCACTATGGGATGAGAGCAACCCCATGGACCCACTTGCTAACTTTCAAGTTTCTTGTTTCGGGTTTTCTGTTTAAGGTTTTGGGTTTGGGTGTTAGGGTTTTGGATTTGGTTTTGGGTTTGGGTGTTAGGGTTTTGGATTTGGTTTTAGGGTTTAGGACTTTTGGGTTTAGGTTTTGGGTTTTTTATTTTTTAAGGTTTTTAGGGTTTTGGATTTAGGGTTTTGGGTGTTTGGGGTTTCAAGTTTCAGGTTTTGGGTTTCACTACAATATATCGGGGGTGCAACAACGTTTTTTAGCAGTGCAATGTTTTCAGAAGGGAAATGTCGGGGCTTTTAACGCCGCTAAGCAACGAAAAAACGTTGCTCCAGCATCGCTTTTTGGTGTTCAGCAAAGTTTCGAGCAGTGAAAAAACGTAGCTACAGTGTAAGAAATAAAATGCTGCTCAGCAACATGGCCTGCAAAAAGTAATCCCACTTCTTTTGCTATCGTGTCGATTTTAACTCTTTTGAATGTCCTAAACTTGATACTTTGGGTTATTTGTAGATTTATATCTAATCTATCACTTCTACCTCTACAACCCTATCCTCCTCAAGCTGAAGCAAGGTATGTCTTCTCTTTTCCTTCATCTCCTATGCAAACAAGCTTTCCATGATAGCTTTCTTGTGAGTATTACCTTCTCTTCCTCTCTTTTAAGTTTTCTTTTTCTTTTCCATTCTCATTGAAGCTAACCCTACATTGAAACCCTAATAACAAGCTCTCCATTAAAGCTCTTTATTAGAGTTTCAATGTAGAATCTAGGGTTAGGATTAAGCTTCAATGAGAAGGGAAAAAAAGATTTAATAATTTTTCTATGTTATGCAAAAGCTTTCATTAAGATTTCTATTAAGATTAGGATTTTGTATTTGCTTTCTATTAGGGCTAGGATTACGATTACTAATAAATTTTTTTCTTTACTTGGTTTGATTTTGTAGGTTATCGACACATACAAGCCTTATAATGTAAGAGATCTCTTTCTTTAATGTTTCCCTCTATGGATAGCCTTTTGAGAGCTATGCTTCTTTCAAGAGGTGGCCATATGCCTTAGCCTCATGCATGAGGCTAGGGCATAAAGCTTATGCAGCATGAGGCTAGTGTTGTGCCTGATGCACGAGATTTATGCATTAGCTATATGCAAAAGGCGATATGTGTGAGATCCCTCTGCCCCCTCCGCACACCGGCGGATTCCTGGTAGGCTGACAGCGGAAGCAGCCCCCTCATGTGCGGGGTAGGGTTTCTCACTCAGGGCTCGCCCAGGAATGTCCGGGCACAAGACTAGGCTGGTGGTCACTCCGAAAACTGAAACTGGAAAAATTTCCCATGCCCGAAAAGCGGGGACGATTCCACCTTTTTGAATTTTTCTTAACGAGTTTTCTAACGAGATCAAAATCTAAACTATCCTCCACCTGAATAAACCAGATAGAAGGAAACTATCACTGACATAATTTGATCATCTGAGCAATTCAACGCTTTTTTCCTAATCAAGATTAGGCACAACCGTTGATCCACTCAATCGAGAAATTTATCAGGGAATTAACTATCTACTCGAATCCTAGTGTAATCCTAAGATTTTTCAGTTTGATTATTAAAACTCCACTGATTCCAGCCTAACCCCATCCGGCCCATGGGTTAGCCACCACCCTACCACTGGAATCGATAGAACCAAACAAGTACTCACCCACCCATAATTGAAATGCCTTTCTTAACTTTAGCTTTAGAAAACAGATACGCACACACTCCTCTTTAAAACTTTCATATAAAATAATCCATTGACAAAACAAATATGGTCACAGATTTCATAATTTAAAATTTCCATTCAATCCCTTGTTTCACAAAAATAGTACCACTCTAGACTCTCTATTTAGCAACGAGATCCAGTAACAGATTACAATAATCATTTCGTCACTATACATATATATATCTTCCTCGACATACACATGGGTGTCCTAAGCACCGTGAGCCCGTGCATCTCTTGGTCAGAACCCTCTAGGATCCTCCTTAGGTGTCCTGGCACTTCACTCAGGGACCGCTTTGTCAGCCCTCGCCCATCTTACCAGAAGCGCACCATTTTTCGCCATACCCAGGCTGGTCAAGACCTGGGCAGGTTTTTGTCGCGTGATCTGTGTCTCGAACACTCCTCGCCGCCAGCGTTGCAACCGAGCTTCCCTTAGATAAACATATATACCAAATGCTCCCTCCAGCATTCTGGCGTAAGACAGTCCTTTAAGAAAATAGGGTTTCTATGTAAGTTTTTAGTTTTGATTTTGTTTGAATATAAATCTTAAATCCGTATCCCAATACTTCTAGATCGAGGTCTGAATTCCAAAGAGAATTCCTCGAATTCTGTTAACTTGATCCTCAGATCAAAATCAAATGTCTTAACTAGTTTCAGATTCGGTGGGTGTTTTGAGTGCATTTTTCCTGAATTGATCACATCGTCATTGACGAGGAATTAGATCTTGGTCAATAGTCTGAATCAGAGTTTGGGTCTGAAAAGGTTCTTCCTAAACTATCTTTCTCGAAAGGTACTATTTCAATTTCTCTTTCTCTAAATTTCGCTCACGAATATTTGCTTACAGATTTCTAAAACATGGATTTCTTAAGAGGATAAAACAATCATTTATCTCGATCTCCGACTTTGATAGTTTAATTGAATTTTCTCATTACCATCTTAGTGAATATGAAATGGTAGAATTTCCTCTCACATATTATCTACCTATTCATTTTTCCAATTTTTACGAAAATTAACAAAAGATTAAAGAGAACCCTTATTTAATTATAAAGATTCTATATGCATCTAATTATGCATAAAATCCAATTCTGATGAAAGTCACACTTTTATCATCATAAAAATCATTTATGATGGAAATCACTCTTTTAATATGATGTTATCAGATATGGCCCACAATATCTGGGGGATAACTTCTTGTACTTCCCAAGAGATAAAGAACTTCTTTTGGGCCGTACTCGAATGAAGACCATATCTGCTTCTTTGAATTCTCTGTCTGTCCTCTTCTTATCTGCATACTGCTTCTGTCGATCCTGGGCAGCTTTTATATCTTTACGAATTGCCTGCATCTGTTGCTCCATGTCGTTAAGCACCTATCTGGACATCTCAACCCTAATCAATGGGTCGGACCAAGTTAATGGAGTTAAGCAATCTTGTCCATACAAAGCTTTGAAAGGGCTCATCCCAATACTTCTGTGATAAGAAGCATTATAGGCAAACTCGACTAGGTGCAGATAGCTTAGCCACTTCTTGGGTTCCCTGCCCACAGCATGATCGAAGTATATCTTCGATTACTTGGTTTACCCTTTCAGTTTGACCATCGGTCTCAGGGTGATAAGCTGTGCTGAGATCCAAGAAAGTTCCCACTACTTCAAAAAATGCAGTCCAGAACCTTGAAGTAAATTTGGGATCTCGATGTGTGTTTTGAGTGCATTTTTCCTGAACTGATCACATCGTCATTGACGAAGGAATTAGGTCTTGGTCAATAGTCTTTGGGTCTGGAAAGGTTCTTCCTAAACTATCTTTCTCTAAAGGTACTATTTCAATTTCTCTTTCTCTAAATTTCATTCGACGCGAATATTTGCTAATAGATTTCTAAAACATGGATTTCTTAAGAGGAATAAAACAATCATTTATCTCGATCTCCGACTTCGATAGTTTAATTGAATTTTCTCATTACCATCTTAGTGAATATGAAATGGTAGAATTTGCTCTCACATATTATCTACCTATTCATTTTTCTAATTTTTCCAATATTATCTACCTATTCATTTTTCCAATTTTTACGAAAATTAACAAAAGATTAAAGAGAACCCTTATTTAATTATAAAGATTCTATATGCATCTAATTATGCATAAAATCCAATTCTGATGAAAGTCACACTTTTATCATCATAAAAATCATTTATGATGGAAATCACTCTTTTAACATGAAAGAATTTTTTTTATGCATATATTTATGCATACAAATCATTTATGATGAAAATCACACTTTTAATATAAAAAATATCTTATATGCATATGTTTATGCATAAAAATCTTTTATGATGAAAATCATACTTTTAATATAAAAAAATATCTTCTATGCATATGTTTATGCATAAAAATCTTTTATGATGAAAATCACACTTTTAATATAAAAAATATCTTCTATGCATATGTTTGCATAAAAATCTTTTATGATGAAAATCACACTTTTAATATAAAATATATATCTTCTATGCATATGTTTATGCATAAAAATCTTTTATGATGAAAATCATACTTTTAATATAAAAACAATATCTTCTATGCATATGTTTATGCATAAAAATCTTTTATGACGAAAATCACACTTTTAATATTAAAAAAATATCTTCTATGCATATGTTTATGCATAAAAATCTTTTATGATGAAAATCATACTTTTAATATAAAAAAATATCTTCTATGCATATGTTTATGCATAAAAATCTTTTATGATGAAAATCACACTTTTAATATAAAAAAATATCTTCTATGCATATGTTTATGCATAAAAATCTTTTATGATGAAAATCACACTTTTAATATAAAAAAATATCTTCTATGCATATGTTTATGCATAAAAATCTTTTATGATGAAAATCATACTTTTAATATAAAAAAAATATCTTCTATGCATATGTTTATGCATTAAAATCTTTTATGATGAAAATCACACTTTTAATATATAAAAAATATCTTCTATGCATATGTTTATGCATAAAAAACTTTTATGATGAAAATCACACTTTTAATATAAAAAATATATCTTCTATGCATATGTTTATGCATAAAAATCTTTTATGATGAAAATCACACTTTTAAAATAAAAAATAGATCTTCTATGCATATGTTTATGCATAAAAATCTTTTATGATAAAAATCATACTTTTAATATAAAAATTATATCTTCTATGCACCCATTTAAGCATAAAAATTATTTATGATAAAAGTAACACTTTTATAATAAAAAAATTATCTTTTATGCATACTTTTATGCATGAAAATCAAATATGATAAAAGTAACACTTTTATAATAATAAAAATAATCTTTTATGCATACTTTTATGCATAAAAATCAATAATAATGAAAGTAATACTTTTATAATAAAACTAAATTTCTTTTATATAAATAATCAAAATGCATCTTCTATGCATGAAAATGACACTTTAGAATATAGAAACCATAAGGATTACTCTTTTGAAATAATAAAAGATAATACTTATTTCTAAATTTTTGAAAAATTTTGCCATAACCTCCCTTGTATGGCTGACCATTTTTTAATTTTTAAGTCTCTAAAATTAATTAAAAGTGCACCAAGAGTATTTAAACTATTCTAAAGTAAACATTTTTCTACTTATTTAAGAGAAACATTATGAAAAACTTGATTTTATTCATTAATCATTCATCTAGGATAAAGAATGGTTGGATTTAGTAGAGAAGAGAGGGGAATGCCTTTTTGTAATGAGGCATAACATCATTTTTAATTTAGAGAAGACAAAAATCATTAAAAACCATAAAAACCATAAAAAGAATAGAAAAGAGAAGAATCTCCAACTTACATAGATAATTTGAGAGCTTTCCTTTGGCTTGATGGTTTGAGGGTTCAACTCTTGTTTGAAACAAGAGTGGCTACCAATCTTTTGGGAAGAGGGAAGGTCAAAAACTAATGAATTATAAGTAAAATTCACTGTTTTTGGCACTTGGGAGAGGCAGGGTAACAGCACAAAACACTATTGAGTTTCAACAAAGGTGAGGGCTTCTAATTATAGAAAAAAGTGAGCTTCTAACCAAGCCAATTGATTTTAGAATTTTCCAGATCAGTTTGGTCAATTTTTGACCATTTTTAGGTCAGTTTTGCTCACTTTTTGGATCTAGTTGAAACAGGAGAGAGAAATATCTCATTATTTGGGAGTTTAAAACTCATTCAAACATGTGAAATAGGCGCCTCCTTCATAAGGGAAATACCCCCATGTAGAGGTGTCAAAAACGCATCATTTCACCTAAATATCTCTCTTTTTTAACTATTAACCTTGTCCTTAGTCAACTCTTCATCTTATGTGAGTATTTACTCATTTTTGGGAGATTTTTCTTTTATTCTTCTATTTATCTCCTTCCTACATTTGGATGGATCTTATTGGTCCATAGGAACCTTAATTTAAAATTTTGAAAAAATCTTTACCTCCCAGGATAATGCCTCTTGATGACAGATTATACTTAATTTCTAATGCACCTTCTGGAAATCTTTTTGAACTTCTGTTTCAAGGGAACTTATTTTAATAAGATGAGAATTTTTTCTATCCAAAAATATTTAAAATTTGAATATTCTCTCTCTAGAATATTTTCTCTCTCTAGGCCAAAACTGGTAGAAACAAGATCTTTTATATTTCTGAAGAGGGATTTGATTACAGGGAAAGATGCTGGACATCTTGAGAGGCTGGGGAGGAATCTTACAATATGCATAAGTCTTATGCATGAGACTTATGCATAAGGTTTATGCATGAGGTGTATGAATAAGCCACATGCGTGAGACTTGTGCTGAAGAAGCCACATGCGTGAGACTTGTGCGCAAAGCCTCAAGCATAAACCTCATGTATAAATCTTATGCATGAGGCTTATGCATTAGCCATATGCATCTCTTAAGAGGTGGCCATATGCCTCATGCATTTACGTTTATATGAGGCTAATACCTAAAGATTATGAATGCATAAAGCTTATGCATTAGCCATATGAATAAACCTCATGTATGAGACTTATGTATTAGGAATATGTATAAGCCTCATGCATGAGGCTAATGCATAAGACTCATATAAATGGGGCCTCATGCATTAGGCCTATACATTAGCCATATGCATAAGCCTCATGTATGTAACTTATACATAACTTTTATGCATAAGACTTATGCATAAGCCTCATGCATGAGGCTTATGCATTAGCCATATGCATACCGCTCGTGCATAAGGCTTATGCATTACCCGAGTGCTACCGACATGCCTAGGTAGCTTCCAAGGCATGCCGGTAGTTACCTAGGCATGCTAGCAGCTACCGATATACACTGGTAGCTCCTAATGCATGTCAGTAGCTATGTAGGCATGTCGGTAGCTTCCAAGGCATGCACTAGTAACTTTTAATGTATACCAGAGGTGTGCTACCTAGGCATGCACTATGAGCTAATAGTGCATGCTGGTAGCTATCGATATGCCAGGTGCTACCTAGGCATGCCTGTAGCTTCTAATGCATGCCGATAGTGCATGCTGGTAGCTATCGATATGCCAGGTGCTACCTAGGCATGCATGTAGCTTCTAATGCATGCCGATAGCTTCCAATGCATGCCAGGTGCTATCGGCATGTCTTATGAGCTTCCAAGGCATGCATGCAAGGTACTACCTAAGCATGTCGGTAGCTTCTAATGCATGCTATCGGCATGTCCTATGAGCTTCCAAGGCATGCATGCAAGGTACTACCTAAGCATGTCAGTAGCTTCTAATGCATGCTAGGTGCTACCAACATGCACTATGAGCTTCCAAGGTATGCGGGGAAGCTACCAAGGCATACCGGTAGCTTCCAAGGCATGCACTGGTAGCTTCTGCATGTCGAGTGCTACCGGCATGCAATAGGAGCTTCCAATGCATGCCAAGTGCTACTTAGGCATGCCGGTAGCTTCCAATGCATGTCAGCAGGTGCTATTGGCATGCACTATGAACTTCCAAGGCATGTGGGGAGAAGCTACCAAGACATGTCCGTAGCTTCCAAGGCATGCACTAGTAGCTTCTATCTAATGCATATTGGGTGGTACCAGCATGCACTAGGAGATTCCAATGTATGTCGAGTGCTACCTAGGCATGTCGGTAGCTTTCAAGGCATGCTAGTAGCTTCCTAGGCATGTTGGTAGCTTTCAAGGCATGCTGACAGCTTCCTAGGCATGCCTGTAGCTTTTAAGCCATGCCGGTAGCTTTCAATGCATGTAGCTACTTACCTAGACATGCTGATAGCTTCCTAGGCATGCAGATAGCTTTCAAGGCATGTCAGTAACTTCCTAGGCATGCCGATAGTAGCTACTGACATGCACTGGTAGCTCCTAATGGATGCCACATACTACGGGCATGAACTAGGAGCTTCCAATGCATTCGAGGTGCTACCTAGGCATGCTGGTAGCTTCCAATGAATGTAGGGTGCCTCCAATGTATGATGGTAGCTACCTAAGCATACATACATACATATATATATATATGCTTTATGCATGCATACGAGTTTACCCTATTTATGTTTATGCATGGATAAATGGCAAATAACTTGCAGCACGATGTTACACATGAAAGATGAGTAGATATCCCCATAATCTTTAGATGTAACATGTCCATATTTAATAATAATTTATGTCCATTTAATAGATGAAATTATGGTTTTTTTTATAGTGTAAAAATCAAAAATTTTAATAATTGAGCTATTTCCACTTGGAATCTTAAAATGTTGAGTCCAAATTTAAAATTTGCGTGCAATTTTACCCTCATATAGAATTTTACAGCACTCAAAACGAACACCGGGTATAAGCCTCTATGTAAAATTTTAGTTAAAGTATGGTAAACTTCTGACCTTAATAAATGCATATACGGGTGTCCGATTGATGAACGGATTGTGCCCCTACTACGACTAGGGAAACACCCTGGATAATTTCACTAGAAAAAATTCTTGCAGCCCTATCGGCACGCATATTGAAGCCGGCTCCCCAAAAAATAGGTCCTCATTCCAAAAGAAGCCTCCTTGGGAAGCGTGCAAGAACCTTACCCCTGGACCGTGCATATACCAAGGCACCTGCATATAGACTGAAGGCTAGCCACCCTAGCGTATGGTCTCCACACCACGTGGAAACCCATGCAGCCACCACTACCCTGGAAGGTACATGCGTATCCCACCTTTGGCCTACGTACAAGAACCACCCCTTTCCTCAAACTCATGCATCCACAGATTAGCATACTTTCACCGTACACCATCCTTTACACCACTCTTTGCTCTCTCCTTAACCATACTCGTACCCGTGCTGCCAACCCCTATATGGACCCCCCACCTAGTGCCCCTATGCCTGGGGCCGCCTCTATGCGTGCAGGCTCTCCTGGCTCTCTGACAGCAGCCAAGCTCTGTTCAGGAACCCTCTCAAGCTAAGCTCTCTCTAGTACCCAATATGTGGTTATGGGAGAACCCTTCTCCTCCCCCCAACCCTCTGGTTCAATTTCCACCCAACCCTTTCTTTCAGCTTAAGGACACTCTACTATTCCCCCCCCCCATATAAAGAGACTTAAGCAAGCACATTTTTTCTCTAAGAGGTGGTTTCCATAGAAGAATCTTTTGCTCATAAATTGAGCAAATGGACTCCAATCGCAATCTGTCTAGGGCGTTGAGTTCGCTATTATGTGAGCTACAAGAAGGTGGGTAGTATGGATCCTCCTCGAAGAGTAAAAAACCCTCCCTTTCGTACGACAACGATGCAAGAGGTAATGTTCCGAACACGATCCTAACTCTTCCCTTGGGAGTCCCTCATAGAATAAATGGCCAGGTTAGCTTAAAATTCATTTAAAAAGAGGTTTTTGATTAATCCTTAATGTTAGCATTAATTAATAAAGTTAAAGGATGTAATTTTTTTTCCTTGTTTAAAAATATCAAATCTTTTGTAGAATTGTTGCTTTCTAGAAAAGATAATGTGGTTTCTCATATCTTATAAGGTTGGATTAAACTATTATGTTGCTATCTAAATTAAAGTATAGGTACATTTTCTCCCCACCTTGATGCTAATATTATTCTTGTGCTTATGTAGCCCCGGGAGGCTAGAAGTTGGCCCAAGTTATCCCTCATACCATTGGGAAGTTGGAACTCTCCAGTTTGGTTAGAACTATGAATGCTACCTAGTTTTGGGGGGCCAATCTAGTATGGTAAATAAGCCCACCCTAGCACATAGACATCCCTTTGAGGAGCAGGAGGATCAAGCGACGGAGCTTGAGAGGGCAACAAGTCAACTTGAGTCCTCACTAGCTATCAACAATGAGGTGTATGATCCCTATCATGGTTTGTCCGTTTGTCTCTCTATGGTTAATTGGGGATGCCTAATTACCACTATGTTTGTAGCATTGCACTTGGGTGATTCTAAATATTCTATGTGTAGGACATATGAAATTAGGGATGGCTGGAACGAAGTGTCAGATATAATGTTTACATGTTGTCGTATAACTTTAGCATGCGTTGCTAATGTGAATGTGTTTGAATGGACAACCTTGTGTAGGTTGGTGAGATTCATGGGCTTTGTGCTCGTAAGTTGGAATGGTTGGGACGTGATGGCAGTGATATGGCAGAGATTGGACCCAACATTGTGTACAAGGTGATGTCTACTCTATTTTCATGTGATGTTATCCTATTTCTCTTGTTTTATGCTATGTTATGCTCTTTTCATATCAATTTGAATCAAGTCTATGCTTTAATTTATGATGTATTGGTGAGTTTTTATATTATTCTTCAACAAGTATTTTAAAGATCCTACATCAGTGTTATCAAAGCATAGGATACTTAATTTTAAGAATAGAGGAAACTTTCTAAAATTCAAACGGTAGAGTAGTGAAAGACTCAAGGACCTTTGGACAAATAGGAAGATTCATGGGGAATTGTGGACCCTTACATGAAGTCTTTGATCAAGGGATGAGAGTAAATCATCACCTTCGTCTTGAAACCACCCTGCACAAGTACAAAACCACGCTTCAAGATTGAAAGTGGTTTTACTTTGTGCTCTATCTTCCTCAAATACAACCATATAGATGGATTCACCATAGCCCAAAACCCTTAGCCCCACTCTCTAATATTCAGAAGATTGATGGAGCAAGAATTCTATCATGGACAGATGACAGTTGCCAGATTTATTTTCTTCTTTTAATTTATCTTTTTGCATTTTCTTTCTTTCTTCTTAATGCACTGAGGGCTAGTCGCTTTTTACCAAGTTGTAAGCAAAGTTTATATATATATATATATATATATATATATTCTTCTTCTTCTTCTCTCCACCCTTCCCTGCTCTGCTGTGCTGGTGACCGGCCACATCCTCTTTGTTTACCAAGACGAATTGTGCATTGTTCTTAGGTTGTGGGATAGCCTCTTTACTTTTTTTCTTTTTTCTTTCTTTATTAAAAATAAATCTTGGTTATAAGCTTTGATTAAAGCTTTTTTAAAAAATTTTAATTAACCCCACTCTATACGCGGATGGCTAAGTTGTTTAAAAACAACTTTAATTATACCCCACTCTATACATGAGCGACAGCTTTTTAGAGATTCAAATTAAAAGCCTTAAATTTAAAACTTTAGTTAAAGCTTAAGATATTTCAAAATTATGAACTTTATGTGTGTGTGTGTGTGTGTGTGTGTGTGTGTGTGTGTATTCTTTTAAAATGCCCTTTGGGCTGGCTAACGAGCAGTAGCAAGCCATGAAGAAAGCCTTAATAAAAATCTTTAGATTAAAAAGCTTTAAAATTAATCTTTCTAATAAAGTTTTTAGCTTAGGAATTTAAAAGTTTGAAAGGGAAAAGAGAATAGAGCTTATTTAAAGCTTATACAACTTAGTTTAAACCTTACGTAAAACTTTAGTTAAAACTATAAAAATCTTTAATCTTTGGGTGTAAGAGAGAGAGAGAGAGAGAGAGAGAGACTTATGTACTTCTTTATTTGGGATGTTTTTATAAAAGCTTAAAAAAAAGCCTTGACTAAGCTTTAATGATTAAGCTTAAATTACTAAAAGTTTCTAACTTAAAAGTACATGTACAGGGACCAACAAGACTTTAACACGATCATGTTTTTTTAAAAACAGAGCTTTAAGCTTATTAAAGTTTATTTATGTTAAACTTTTTAAATTTTAAAAGCTTTATAAACTTATATTGAGCCAATGCATGAAACCTTGTTAAAATTCAAGACAGTAATGCATATTAGAGAAAGTTCTATTCTAGTTGACCTTGTCTCATCAATGACTAGAATTCTTAAATCCAACATTAAATTTATGTTTCTTACTTACTCAAATTTTATATGCAATCTTTTAAAAGGTTTCTAGTTTATTTCATTGAAACTTTTTTTTGAGAATATTGTCTCGATCTTCCACAAAAACACTTTTGTTCACAAGTTAATTTGCCAGGAAATTATGACAAAGCTTCTACCACCTTTTCTTGGACTTTATATCGATAATGGATAATCCATCTTTGATCCGGATACTTCTTTTGGCCCTTAGAGAGACATCATGACCACACATTTATCTCTTGGTGGAGAAACTCATCGACCACCACGAATGTCCTGGTTGGACTTTCCTTGTTGGGGTTCTCTTATCTTATGGACGTGTGGAATCACTTGGGATTTGGCAACAAAAGTTATGGATTTTGACATCTCAGCCCCGTAACTCATAACGCTTTCCCAGATGCATTATCCAAATTACACATTCTATTCTTCTTTAATGTGGTGTCCAAAATATGCATCCACATCCCTGATTTCGTAGGACAAATCCGGATAATAGCCATTACCACTCTTATGAACACTTTTCCTCGTCAACTTTTCAGATTGTATGAATAGGGCTCTTGGCATCCTTGGCCCTAGGCGAAATTCCTTACTAGCACCTCGTTTTATCAAATATTTACTTCAATTATTTTTGTAGCCTTCTTTTGAATATTTATAGTTTTTTAAAAAAATATTTTCATCAATTCACGTTGCATTCTCTTTTTTTACTCTAATTTTCAATGAGGTATTCTCAATGTAGAACGTCATTGTAATCAAATCCATGTAAGGTGCTATATTCTCACTCTGGACTCAATCTTATGATTGCCAAGTTTCATATTTATTATTTAAGACTATTTTAACTTCAAATGTGAATTAATCTTATCATCGTGATCTATTTGAGATTAAGGTAACTATATAGATTTAGACTTGTTATTTGAAATGTTTCAAAACACAAGGTTACTTTCTTCAAATTTGATAGATTCTTGCTATAAATATCTTATAAAGCTGTTTATACAAACCTCAATGAAATTATGCCTTACATTTTGTGCCAGTTTATTTTGTTCAGCTTAATTTGACCTATCCTTCTATTATGTCTTGAACTTTATTATTTTCATTCATAAGAGCGATTTATTATGAAATAGTTAAATTTAAGTTTTCATTTATATTAATCAAGATTGTTAGAATTGTTACTAGTCATTTATATTTATATTTATGCTTAAAATTTTGATGTATTGAAAATTCAATTCTATCTATTGTTTATTTATTGATGTATTGAAAAGTCAATTCTATCTATTGTTTATGTATAATCTCACACCCTCTCAAACAACTTTTCAACTCGAGGTTAGTACTTCCTATCATTATATCCATAATCAATTTATCTTTTATTCTTATTATGTTAGATTTCTTACAAATTATGTTCAAGAACTTTATATTGCCTATCCATAGAAAGCATAACGATTCACATCTCTTTGGAGTGTTAAATTGTTTTGACAGATAATTTCAATCACACCACAATGTGGAGGTTTGTGTTGACTTCATTTTACCAACCATTCACATTTTCAAAAAATTCATTTAACTTTTCTTTTATTTTTATATAATAAGATAAGCATTCTCTTCAAGAACAGTTATACTCTATTTGTCAATTCTTTAATGGATACCTCAGTGGTTTTTTCGCACCTATCCCGACCTCACCCAATCTTACTTTCAAACATAGGCCAGTTAATATGATGCAACTAAGGACATTGTTATCCCGAGCAGGAGGGATGTCATGGTTTGTCCGTCTGTCTCTCTGTGGTTAATTGGGGATGCCTAATTACCACTATGTTAGTAGCATGGCACTTGGGTGATTCCGAATATTCCATGTGTAGGATATATGAAATCAGGGATGGCTGGAACTAAGTGTTAGATTTAATGCTTATGTGCTCTCGTGTAACTTTAGCATGTGTTGCTAATGTGAATGTGTTTGAATGGACAACCTTGTGTAGGTTGGTGAGATTGACGGGCTCTGTGCTCATAAGCCGGAATGACTGGGACGTGATGGCGGTGATATGGTATGAGTAATTACTGAGAAGACTATTCTCAATTTTGGTATTTGGCCATAGTATCTACTATGAGATTTTGTATCATAGTTGGCTGCCCACCTTTGTTATAATTGGGTGTGGACATAACAATTTGTTGCATGTGAATTAGCCCTTGAGGTTCCTTATATATTTCTCATTTAGTGGTTTAGATAGGAAAGGTTTATCTTGGATTTTGGTTAAATCAACTCCCAAAACTCCTACTTTTGTAAAAGGGCAAGCCCATGCATAAGCATGCATCTATTTTTGGCATGTGGCCTAATTTTATGAATAAAACATAAATACCCAAGAAGTGGGAGGATGCCAACACTTCTTGGGGGGGAGATTTGACCCAACATTGTGTACAAGGTGATGCCCACTCTATTTTCTTGTGATGTTCTATTCTCTTGTTTTATGCTATGTTATACTCTTTTCATATCAATTTGAATCAAGTCTATTCTTTAATTTTTGATGTATTGGTGAGTTTTTATATATTATTCTTCAACAATTATTTAAAAGATCCTGTGTAAGTCTCGTAGGGATTGCCTAGTCTATGGAGACTAGAAGGCCGAATTCTAAATTATCGGTGGAATAAAACAAGGAATAAGAGAGCCTAGATCTGGCTATAGTTGGATTTAAACTTTTGTAATTAATTTTGATTGTTTTTTTTATAGCATTGTTGTATCAAATGTGTTCTAATTCCATTAGGGGAGAATGGAGCTCATTTTGAGGCCTTTTGCCCAAAACGAAAAATCTCTCTCCACCAATCAAAGAAAGTCGTAACGATGGTGGAGAAATTATAAAAACAAAATAAAATTCACCAAAAAAAAAAGAAATAAGAAACATATTTTATTGAATATACAATTGTTTTCATTCAATGAAGAGATGCTTTTCGATTTTGATAGGATTATTCTATTGTGAGTACAGTTATATCATCAAAGACACAAAAAAGGTTCCCTCCTAAACCAGTTTTTCCGCTTGAACTGTGTCTTCCTTTAGCTTCTTCAATTTTCTACACTTTACATCCTATTAAGAATGACAGCTCTAGTAGAGTGTATTTTGGGACTATTGGATGTTCTACATGGTAGCATTAGAGAGTTACAGTACCAGAATAGATCTGCCACACCCAGTTAGCCCAATCAGGTATTTTCTTTTACGATCATTTCTACCAATTCCTGGATAAAGAAAACACCTATGGTGCCTTGAGAAGGCTAGATCTTCCAGAATGACATAGTATGGATTGGTCTATTCCTCTGCCACTATTAAAGAGACTTATAGAGCTAATCTCTTCTCAAAAGTGCACTGTCCTCTATGGCCAGACAATGCAACTAGAATTGTCAAAATAAATATTTGCATGCCCATTAGAGTTTTGTGGACTTGTTCAGTAAATATGATGTGAAGGTATGTAGAATAATGCTCAGCTATACAAAGCCAATGCTACTATAGATAATTTTGACTTTTTGGATGATGGCTAGGATAGAAAAACCTACAATAAAGTCTATTATGAAGTGGTACCAAACTCAATTGCAATTGAATACATGATTGCAACTCATAATTTTATATTCTCTTTTTACTACAAACGTAGTAGGCTTATTCAAAATCAATTGGTCCCAATGGATCAAGACCTAAACTCTTTAGGTGATGATAATGAGTTGATTGATATTAAGGTTTACGAAGATGGATTGTTGTTAGTTGTTATATCGCTAGACAGTGCTACACATTTACGCAATTACATTATGATGTGCTCCTAGAGATAGCAGGCAATGTTTCAGGATGCTTCTCATTTATTCTAAACAACAAAAAGGTAAATGAAATAAATTAAGCTTGCTTAATATCTAAGTTTGTCATACATACAACTGAAACAACATCACAACAGGTACTGCATCGAAGGGAGAACAAGATAAAATGCAAAGATAGCCCAAATATGATTGTCAAAATTTTCTAAGATCAACAATTACAGGTTTGTTTACACATCATTACGAAAGAAGTTACATGAGAGTAGGTGATGGGACAGGCTCATCAGATTATGGCTTGTGCAGATGATGGGAGAGGCACAAGTGGGAGAGGAGGTCAAACGCTCAACTCCTTGCACCATGGAAGCCTCTTCTACACCAACAGTCTCCTTCTCTCTGGTCTTCTCCTCAAAAATTTCATGTACCATGGAATCTTCTTCACTATAGTAGTGCCAATAGGCTCTTATTCTAGCGTGCCCTCTTCTGTAGCCTCCTTTTCTCTGGTCTCATCCTCAAAAATTTCCTCCATCTCTAGAACAGATGCCATGTTTTACTCCTCTTTGATCTGCTCACCTAAGGTCTCTCCTTTTTTTGGCATAGGCACCTCTTCTCTTGGTGCTCTTGAGCATGGTCTAGGAGAGAACTTCTCTTGGTGCTCTTGAGCATGGTCTAAAACTATCTACAAACATTGCATTGTAACTGTCCTCATTAAGCTATAATCAAGATTAATAAAATTTAGTTACCTTTTAATCCCATATTGATCAGTGTACAATGTCATTATTAATGAATGGGTGTCTGAACTTACAATGTATGGTCTTCCAAAATCATAATAAGTGTCTAATACGTATTTTGCATGTATCAAGGTTCTCCATCCACAGGAATACCCATCTTTCTGTTGTGGAATCTAGACATGCATTAAAAATCATAAGCAATCTATTACATCATATTAAAAACCAGCATGTGTAGTGGGAAGGGCAACACTTACACGCATGGAAAGAGTTTTAAACAGAGTCTAACAGAGTCTAGAAGAATGTGATCAAGAGCATTGAACAGTCTCTTCAAGCATCTACAAAAGAAAGATCTACTTATAAATAATTCCAAAATAATCTTACCAAAAAATAACAAAACTTGTAGAAGGAAAATATACAGACTAAGCTCTTGATGGGTCCCATATAAGGAGTTGAAGAGCAAGCATTCATGATCTGGACATCAATGCATACAAAGATCTAATGCCGACTGCAAGAAAGACAAAAATCAATCAGTCTTCAAGTAGACATGGTGAAAAGATCAAGATGATAGGCAACATTCACTTACTCTGAGTGATATTAGGGAAAAACGATGGTATTGACCCTATGAAAGTTGTAGTGTGTAAACCATTTGGCTAAGCTTGTTACTGGCATTCTCAAATTCCTTACATCCTGAGAGAAGTGGGGGTCCAGAATATACACCATTGGTTGGATGTCTATAGGTAACTTGGATCTCATCATGCTATCAAAAAAGTTTTGGTCATAGTAGGCTCTCAAAAAGGTATTGCCAATATTGTACTAGACAGTTAGGAACTTACCATAAATAAGCAAAAATAATTGAGTCTGAAACCTCTGCATGTTTGTTCCTCAAGATCCCTACGCATTCTTTTGACAAAAGAATCTCTCTATCAGCATCAACCTCCTCTATTTTGATCATAATTCTAGACCCCAAGTCTAGCAATCTCTGTAAGTTCTTCACATCTTGAATGGTAGTAGCATGGGATAGAGCCTAAGAACTAGCATCCTTTTGGCTTTTTACTGACTCCTCATAGGCAGACTTTGCCCTTGTGTCTCTATTATGTGTTACCTCTTGAGTCTTTGGAATTTCTTCATCTTTTGGCTTCCTTGCTGCTGCTAGTGGTGCCATGAGAATATCCCTCATCTTCACATCTACCCAATCAGTGTAGGATGAAGAAGCTGGTCATATCTCCAATGTACCCTCTTGAGGGTTTCTAGGTCTTTGAGCATAATTGTACACCTATGGGCATGTGCAGCAACAAGCATAGTGTCTTACAAGAACTCAATAAGGAAGTCCTCTGCTACTTCGTGGAGTGTGTAAATATAGCAAACCTCTGCCACCTCTTTCTCCCAATGACCAATTATCACAAACCTCTCTCACAATCCTCTAGAAGGGTGCCTTGGGGATAGCAAACTCAATATCCTTCTATGCTTTTCTTATCTCTCTGAGGACTATCACTCTTTGGCTGAATCTCCTTGCCTTTGCTTACTGAAGGATGTGCATGGGCTTTCCTTTTTTGGAGGCTCTAGACTTGGATACTGCTAGTGCCCTTTCTCTGGAAACTTTTGTAATAGGAGGACCCTGTCACTCCTTCCTAGCTGTTTGCTTAGTCCTTACCATTGACCAAAAAATTAATTATACTAGACAGAGGAACTATGCCGAAGAACGCAATATGCCTATATGACTGAAATCCAGATGCAAAAATCACTTTCTATGGTGTCTTTGTGGAAACACGCCAAAGAAGGAGATTTTAGTGATTGAAGGACCTTGCATGTGCTTTATCGCATTCTTTAGCACTTTTGAACCTATGCATCCTACACCAAAACCTAAAATCAACTATGCATTTCACCAATGTGTGGCCCCTTATATTGTGTTCTCTGATAGATTGTGCAACCATTCTAGTGCACCCAAGAACACCATGAATACATGCAACAAGTAGATCTTACCTATGTCTTCCTTGATAGACACATTGAAGTGGTGGATGTCAAGCTAGAGTTAATCAGGGCATTGGGAGGTGGATGTCCAGTGGTATGCTAGAGTCTACCCAGGCATTGGGAGGAGGATGTCCAATGGTGAGTAGGATTGATGGAAGAGTTGCAAGAGATGTGAGAAAGAGTGACCTGCATGCTAGAATAACAGCATCCATCCAAATGGAAATCATGACAAGGTAAGTGCAAATCAAGGCAAAAAAAGAGGTTGACACGTGAGGGAATTAAATGCACTTTTTACCATTAATCTCGAGAAATGTGCCTTTTTTTGTTTTGCATATGGCTATTTCTCCCACACTTGCCGTTTTGTTTTGCATGTGGCTAGTTCCCCCCACACTTGCTAGTTCCTCCCTCACTCCCTATTGGCTACCATCAAGGAGGTACCTTGTCACTAGTTCTAGGAGCACATGCAACAAGCAGGAACCCTGTCATCACAGTTCTTGCTAGCATCCAGAGTAGGCAGTCACCTTGTCACCCTATCACCATTTTAAGGTACACTTGCCAAGCTAGACATCACCAACAGAAATGGAAAACTAACAAGGTATGAAACCTCATCCTTCCTCATGATATTATGTGCCAGTCAGGGTTGTAGCTTGTTGTACCTTGGTATATTTGTTGAAACTAGAAGGGTTAGCATTTGTTGAAATATAACATGAAGTGATTTAAGGCCCTAGGACTTCCTCAAGCTCCTCTATCGCATTGTTTGGCTTTTTTCTTGAGAAAGTGTAATATAACGTGATTTGGGATTTTGGGCAATCCTCCAGGCTCCCTGAGACCACATTCTTTGGCTCTTTCTAAAGAAACCTATTTTTTATTATATTGCCATTGATTTTTTTCCCTTCTCAGATCCTGGAGAGAGCAAAAGGTCTGTAAGCTTTGCTCATGAGAGGCATTGCTCCAGGTAAGCTGTAACTACCATACCTCAAACTAAATTGTTAAGATTCCTAAGTATTGTAGCTTACACAGATATGAAAAGGTCCCTCAAACTTGAGGGTACAAATCTTGAGTAAGGTAGATCTTGTCATGTTCTTCTTATATTTTGTCTCCTTCTCTGTTTGTTTATCTTCTAAGGAGTAGGGATATATTTCTACCATATAAGAAATCATGTGACATGATGCTCTTTGAGTTCCTTCATAGAAGCAAAGCATATGAAGAGTTGGCATATATTCTATGAGATGTTCAACAAGGAATTGGACTATGCAAAAATACTGGAGCAGCACAAAGACTTCTTGGTTGAGGAGACCAAAATTTTCCAAAGTCTGATAGAGCAAGGAAGGGTTTGTCTTGAGGACAAAGCTTACATCCACATCAAGGATATATTGACATATATGAGATATAAGAATGCAGTTAACAAAAGGTATGAACAATTGCCACAGACTACCAAGGCAAAGTGTTCCATTCACCCCAGAAAGTGCAGGCTCCTTGATGAAAGTGTGGCTTTTGTAATCTACCTTTGGTATGTGCATGGAGCACTAGAAGAGCTCTCAGAGGAGGCAGGAGACGAGGACTATCTTGAGGAATTGAGAGAAGCAAGGGAATGAGATGAGATTAAAAGTCAAGATGAAGAGGTTGAGGAAAATGATGTAGAGAAAGACATCAACATCGAGAAGGAGAGGGAAGGAGTCACTACTATGGACCTTATTAGTTTAAGGTCAGAGACATTGAAGACAATAGTTCATGTGATCAAGCTCTAGACATTGAGAACACTAATCATGGTGTTCCTTTGATCCCAACTTTTAGGATTGGAGATGTGGAGTATGTTTTGCTTTATGATATACAATGTATATTGAATTTGAGGGAATACTATGCACTTGCAATGATTGCCCAGTCTTGCACTCTGGATTCTGGGTTCATTGATGAAGATGATCCCTACATCTCTCTAGAGAATAACTTTAACTCACAAGAGACATTGGCTTTCTATTTTTAGGAGGCCACCAAGTTTGAGAAGGTTCAAGAGATGGATGATACAACATTTAAGCAAGTGCAAAAGGATCTTAAATATGACATGCATGGCAAGGACATAAAGACTGAGGAACCAACAGAGGACTCTACTGAAAGAAGCATTTTTCTTTGGTCAAACAAGAAATTGGAAGCAGATGAGAATATGAAGGTCTATCTTTGAAGTCTCAGGTCGTCATGCTACAGTATTTGTTCATTAAAGATTTGTTTTCTGCATTTCAGTTGCTAATTTAAGATGAAAGCTTCCTTCTGAGATCATTTGGGGAGCAAAGAGAGAGGCCTTGGTCAATCATCTAGTTTGTCACACTACATCAACAAGCTATCATCTGCAAAGATGTTGATTTATCATCGATATTTTAGCAATGATGGGGAAGTTTTTATTTTCTTCTTGAAAAGATTATCTAAATTTCTTGGAGGACATCCAATCAATAGCCAAAAGGATAAGATTATATGATTCAGAAGCTCTAGGCTCTCAATATTTCTGGCTATTATCTAGGCAAGCAGTGCTCCATAGGTGGATATTATTTGAGCTACACTGCCTATGCACTATCAAGTGGCATAAAAAACCCTTTAATGTTGGATGGTCATGGTAAGTATCATCTTATCAAGTACATAGTAGCTACACCAAAGCTAGAGATTTTACAAAAAAGTGAAGGAGATCAATCATATAAAAAGCTAGATGATTCTATTGTTGAAGAACCAGAAGAGAAAGGCCTTTTGAAAAAACAAAAGAGGTCACCAATAAAAATATCAAGAAAAGAAGCCACTCGTAGGTTGTGGGAATGTGTAGTAAAATTGCACATGTAATTACTCTCAGTAGACAATGATAAAAAAAAGTTTGTATTTAGAGAAAAATAGGAACTTGAATATGCTTGTACATTGCATTTTAATATGTAGCTGAATGTTCAGCTCCCTATCTATCAACCCAGCGATGGTTGAAGTACATTTTTGTTTGTCTCCACTCTGCATGCTTGTGTGCACATGTTGAGTTGTCAAGAATTTGCCTTTTTCTTTGCTTTTGGATAGTTTTGTATGCCGATTTCAATCATGAGCTTTTGAGTGTCCTCTTGATGTGCAATCTTTGCAAGATTCCTCGATAGAACCATTGGAAAACTTGCTTCATACTATTTTCTTTCTAAGCTCCCCCAAAATGCTATGTATGTCTGAAGAAAGCATAATGTGTTGTGTAATAAGACTTTTCCATCCCTTGTGTAGACCAAATTGCAGGGCATCAATATTTATTGGCAAAAAATAGCAAGTGGTTGTAGATTATATGCTCCACAAAAAATAGCAAGTGGCTGTAGATTATATGCTCCACAAAAAATACAAAACTTGTTACTTTGTAGTGTGAATTGTTTACACTATGTGACTGAGGAAAGTTTCTAAAATGTATTACCATGTAATGTGTAATGTTACAATCTGTCCAAGCTTCTTCCATGGATTTTCCAAAAGTCTTGAGCTCTTCTTCAAATGCCCGATGGTCATCCTTGCTCCAAATTTGCTTGTTGCAAAGTATGAAAAGTTTGTCGATATAGCCTCCCACACTTGTGACTTCACATTTCTTGCAAAACCATCTACTTCATGATCTTTTATTGCATTGTGTAGTACTAGCTTCCACAACTGATAGTTTACTTTGGAAACATACCTTAATTGTCTTATAAGTCTTCTTTTGTGCTGAGGTTTTGATAGAAACCTTTTGGCTTTAACCCCACCGATAGATGGCTTGACAGGAACTTCTTCGTCTTTGTTAATTTCTTTAGATCCTTTGTTATATGAACATCTCCTCCATGAAAACCAATGTTAGACAAGACCCTCTCTAATGCTTGAATATCTTAGCTTGATTATTTTGTTTCTCAAGATGAAGCTTCCAAGAAAATCCAATATATAGAAACACCAGCTTCTCGAAAATCCGACATAAGGTATGCAATGTGCATATGTGAACATTCCACAAAGGGATATCCAGTACAAGACCCTCTCTAATGCTTGAATATCTTAGCTTGATTATTTTGTTTCTCAAGATGAAGCTTCCAAGAAAATCCAATATATAGAAACACCAGCTTCTCGAAAATCCGACATAAGGTATGCAATGTGCATATGTGAACATTCCACAAAGGGATATCCAGCACAGATTTGAAATTAGAATCCTTCTTGTCTCTATTAGGTGCTCTCTTCCACCACCACTTAGGGTCTAAGACATATGCTGGCTTGTTGCAGTGCAAGCATGGAGCCTTTGAGTTCCCTCCTTTACTTATGTTATACATGCATTTAAGGGTTTTAAGGTCACCTGACATATGCCACTCAACTTGAAAATCACCTTTTCCTTCCATAAGAAGATGCTCTCCATGCACCTAATTTTTAACTGTATTTGGTATTTTTGTTTTGTGGAATACCCATTCAAGTGTCTCCTGGTCCTCTTTCTTAACTTGTCATTGACAATTGTAAGCATGTGTTAGTACAAACATAGACATCACATCAAAATAATGTGCCAATTACAAGTGTTTACTAACCTCAAATACCCCTAACCACCAAATGTGCTTTTTTGATTGCACATTGAAATATTTTGGGTTACCTTCTGTAATTGATGGGTCCAGTGCTCTATTCATAAGTGTGATTATCACACACTCAATCTTATTCTCTTTAATAATTTCACATTCATCCAATTTTATAAAACAAACTTTAGACATCATTGGCGATACCATAGTACTCAACCATTCTTCTTTGCACTTGTTGGAGATTAACAAAAATGTTGTTCCAAGGATTATACATAGTGCTTCCATTCTCACCCTCAAACAGTCCTTCAATATGGAAGCATTAGCTAATGTAGTCCTCCACTTTGCTGATTTAGTAGCTCTCAGCTTCCAAACTTCTGCACAGGTGTAGGCAAAAGCACACGTTTGATTCTTTGATCTTTCAAAGTCAATGACATAGTCTTAAAGATAGAGGTGTAGCCTTTTCTGTTAACTCCAGTTTCATCTAGTACCTCTTGAATAGCATTTACATCAATTTTATTGGTGTCCATAAATTGTTGCACAACATTCCATTTGACTGTCTCGTGTAGTTCTTCTCTTCAATCATGTTTTTTGCAATGCTGCTCGATAGCAAACCTTTCACTTGTTTGATTGGAAGGATAATAGGATTGACATTCTCTTAGTCAGGCTCTAAAACATTTTTGCAATAAGCGTGGTTTTGATCAATTGCTAGTTTAAATCTATATTATCATTGCATTCAAAGTAATAAAGGCATAAGCAAATATTACCTTGCTTGCTTGACCCTCCACTTGCACCCTCCACCACCAGGTTTTAGTTCAACAATATTGCGAATTGTTTTACTTCTCTGTCTGTATCCCAATGGGGTAGCTTTTGTCCTTGCTTTCTTCAACTTCTGCTCTGGGTCGCTGAGTTTGTCAACCTCTTTTTGAAGTTGTTTTTTCAATTGTGAGCACTTAGCAACCTTCTAAGCTTTGTCTTCTATCTCTTGTTGGTATAGACACCTATACATATCAGCAATAGCAAATTTTCCAGATATGTATCCAAGCAAGCCTTTTGGCCATCACCTGCAAACTTCAGTAGTTGTGTTGGACTAGAAAAAGGAGGAATGGATTTGTGATTGGGCATTTGGGGTAGACTGTTCCATCACACCATAAGTCGATATGGTGCAAGCCTTCTCTCCTCATTTTTTTCCCTATGCATTGCATCTATTCTTGGACCTTTCTTTGTTTTTGAAGAGGAGCATACTCTTGTTGTAAGTCCATGTGAAGATGGTATAGCCTCTTCTTATTAGATTCTTTAGTCACTTGATTTCATGTTGCCATTATTTTTCTCTACGTTCTCACAATGTATCACCTCTTCATGAATCAAAACTTTGTAATGGTGGTAAAGGTCTAAAATGTTCAAAAGAACCAAGATTTTGGATGACATATCCGAAGGTAGTTATGAACACGTGGAGTCTTAAATGCGACGTGAGTTACTCCCTTGTCACGTTAAATGCACATTAGTTTCTTTATTCCTCTAGAGATTCATTTTTTGCAGTAAGTGCACATATTTTATTGTTTTTGTTAGATGCACTTTTCGATTTTATGGATTTTGGAGATGAGAAAAATAAAGTAATTAAGAATTTCTTACAGGGCCCCAAAATGAGTTCCAAATTCTTCTAATGAAATGACTTTTTTAATGAACATCGTGTAAGATTCCTAATTACTATAAACTTTTCTATATATGTCATATAGTGTGGTAGGATTGATTAGAAAACAAAAATGATGCGTGAGTTGGGTGTGGAAAGTGAGCTTGAGAATTTGTTTGTTGGCAACAAAATCAACGACTAAAGTGTTTCTCAAGAAAAAGTATTATGGCCTTAAAATGAAAGAATCTCATACATATCAAGAGTAGCTCAGCAATCATAGGGTCACTTTTGCAATCATAGGGTTAATTAGAAAACAAAAATGACGCGTGAGTTGGGTGGAAAGTGAGCTTGAGAATTTGTTTGTTGGCAACAACATCAATAACTCTAAAGTGTTTCTTTAAAAAAAGTATTATGGCCTTAAAATGAAAGAATATCATACATATCAATAGCAGCTAAGCAATCATAGGGTCACTTTTGTAATAATTGATTGCACTATCAGCATAAGTAGATGACGATGATAAGAAAGCAATCTTGTTTTTAACTCTTGAAGAAATTACCAAATATAAAGAGGTCTTGTCTACACTCCGAGTATCACACACCATGCATGGTAGCAATACTTCTCGATAAAGGCCATAGACTTCAAGACCAAGCTGACTTTGCTTTTGATCTAGATAAGGCTTTCTTCTCTAGGGATAGGAATCCACCTAGGGGAAAAGCAAAAGCAATAAATGCAAATTCTGAAAAAAAAACTAGGACACATGAGGACTGATGCATTAAAAAGCTAGCAAAAGAATAGGAGAAGAATGAATGATAACCTTGTTTTGATAATTCTGACTTGTCCATAGAAGAAGAAGATTTTGTAGATACTATGGACAAGTCAGAATTATCAAACGCACCTAACAAATCCTACACTGCAATGGTGGCTCATCTCTAGCTGAGAGAGACACAGAATAAGATTTTGAATTTATGTGTGAGTTAATAAGGGTTCTTTGCCTGGGTTGTCCCCCAAAATTTGATTGTATTTATTTGTGTATCTGTCTCACCTTATGTTGATAAAAAGGATTCACTATTCCACTCGAGTGTTGTAAAAACACGTATCAACGGTGTGGTTTCTCTTTCCACATTGCGTGCTTTTCATCTGACACTCTTGAGGACTTTGTAAAGCCATGGTTATTACACTTCGTGCAACAGACATCCGGTCTAGATCCTACGTGTCCTCCGATAAGCTTGGCTAGGGCGGCCTTCAGTTCTTCTTCAACATCCACTGCCGGCTTCGTGTCTTTCTTCTTTTGGGCTTTTTCTCTTTGCCATCCGACTCCTCACTTGAATTTGATTCTAAGGTGTCTTCTCCAGAATCTGACTTGGAAGTTTCTTCTTCCTTCTTCTTTCTTTTGTCCTTCTTTTTCTTCTTGGGTCTTTTCTTGTCTGCTTCAAGATCCCCTCAGCTCTAGTTGCTCCTGTCTCCACTTGTTCAAAGGTGAGGGTCTCCAAATCATATGAGGCTATCGATGTCTAGAGCTTTTTCCTCAGTCCTCTCATAAACCACTGATGCAACGTGGCTGGGCAGGTTTGTTGGGCTGATCCACACGCATTAGCAATGCTCCGAATTCTGTCGCATAATCCTCTATTGGCCTCTTCTTCTGAGTCAGCCTTTGCAGCTTTTCCAATACTTCTGTGATAGTCTTGTCTCTCCTAAATCTTTTCAAGAAAGCCTTCTTGAGATCATCAAATGTTTAGAAATGTTCCAGACCATATTGAGCAGACTAGCTGGTTGCCTTGCCACCTAGAGTTATCGCAAAGTACTCTGTCTTTTGTGGAAATGCAACTCAGGTGGCCCAAGAAAGTAGTCTGAAAGGCAAAGATGTGAGCATCTGGGTCCTCCTCACTCTTGCCCTTGAACTTCGGGTATTTGAGATACATCCTTCCCCAGCTCTACCGGTTCTTCTTCTTCTTCTTCTTGCCTCTTGTTTTAAAGTTCGTGGTGTTCTTGCTCTCCCTCTTGATTCCTCAGAGGTTCCTAATTCCATTATTGTTGTTGGCACAGAATCCCTTTCGAAAGTCTTCTTGGACGATGTGGTTGCCCTTCACTTCTTAAGGCCTCAAACAGCCTGGTGGTACCATATTGCGCTAGTTAAGCTTTCTTCATTCTCCATGCACTGTATATTACGCTCCTTTGACTCCCTTATGAACATACCTGACATAAGGACGTGCACAGTTCCTCTCTTGATCTACCATAGCTAGTTTTTCTATGTCAGAAGTTTTCCAGGTGAATATGCATGCTATGCGTAACTCAGACACGCTTCTTGTATAGCCTTAACTCTAGAACTAGCCTCTACCTTCCTACTCTCCTTCCTAGAGTACCACTCCCTAGCATGATCGCCAAAAGTGTCGGGATCCGGGCAAGACATGGCACTTACATGGTTCAGAACTGCCTAGTTGGCTCCTGAAGAGCAACGACTAATGCAACTATACCCAATGTGACAAGTTAGCGCTGGCGCGTTGACTTGCCGGTTTGCCTAAACTTGGGGAATGACTACACATAGGTTAGTTCCTAGGTCCTTCATGATTTTGGATAGGAGTTCCTGTCTACACAGGCATGCAATTAACACACAATGGACACAAAATAGACGGAGCTATGTCGTGTAGAATAGAGACAGAGACAAGTCAAAGACCAACCCATGAGACATTCTTCAATATTAGCTTGGACTCTCAATAGTACAATACACTAGCAATCACTTAGGTCATGAACTCTTGAGCTCAACTATCCATTCAGTCATTTCTCTATTCCCCTCACTTGGGAATAATGCCCTTAGCTTCTTACATCCATTCAAGTACTACCCATTTTCAAGAAGCCATTACAAAGTTGTTACAAAGCAAGAAAGCTTAACCCATAATAGTTTATTACAAAACGAGATAATATGGGCAATGATGACCAAACGGGCTAGTTGGCCGACAATAGTATAAGGGTCAGTTTGAGAATGGTATATACGAAAGTCAATGCATGGAAACAAGGGGATTATAAGAAAGGCATGGGATCACATTGAACTAGGAAGGGTAATAATTTGAGAATTTATACAAAACAATTCCTCACAGGAGCAGGACAATGGATAGATAGTTCTAGAGAAACCCAACTAGATCCTAGATGTTTACAAGCATGTGGACATTTTGAAGGAGGTTAATATGATGTTGAAGCATCTCAATTAGAAAGAAATGTCAACATCAACATTTAGTAGGATCTCAAATACAAAATTGAAGCATGTTAGCCTTGCCAAAACAAGTGAGTTTTTAAAGTGCACTAATGCGGTGGCATAAAGGATCAGTTGGGAGCCACAAAGTGCCAAGATAAATTTAATTGAATTGATGCGTCAAAGAGAATCCCACATGTTACAGCAACTTAAGGAACCTCTACCATGCTTGGAGAATGCTCTCACAATTAAAACCTTATAAGTACTTATGCATAATACATGATAAGATGGACCAAAAGAAAATAAAAATCTCGAGATTCAAGGTATGTTCCAAGGAAATTGACAAGTTAACACAATTGCAAGTGTCACTAATGGAAATGATAACCCATGGACATGGACAAAGGCAATATGTATATTTTGCTATCGGCTTATGGCCATCTGATCCAAATTTCACAATAGATTCTCTTGCCTTGCCTAAGAAACCTTGAGAGGTGTGACAGATATGAGTGTGGAGATTCTGCAATGAGATGATATGCCCAGACCTATTAGCACATTTTTGAATGATTTAAACTCCATAAAGGCTCTTTATCAACATTAGCCACATGATGGTGGATACATGGATGCTTGTTTAACTACATTTAAGGATGTTGGGATAGCAACATAAGTGTTGAGAACATAAATCCTAGTTCAGAATTTAAGAAGTTGCCAGAGAATTTGATGTTACAATTAGACAATTGTGCCTTAAATAACGAGAAAATTCACCTATCTATCATTGATGGTTTGCCAAAGGATTATTTAAGATTGTCCAGTTAGGATTTTTGATGGTTGGTCACATACATGAGGATATTGATGCAATGTTTAGTAGTTTTTTTTGAGAAACTGAGGATTAGCTAAACATTTACCTTCCCACATTTAATGAAAATATTCAAGCATAGCCAGGTATCTGCTCCAACCCCATTCTTGATAACAATATGTCCCGGACTTCAAGGGATTCATTGATGGGTACTTGTCTAATGGACAAGATATACTAGTGGGTCATTCAAGACCATTACAATTTCAGATTCTTCATGAAGGAAAAGGTTCCAATCATATTTAATATAAAGTGCATCCTAAATCCATTAAATGGCTGCCAAAGGATGGTGGTATTGAATTATGGAAGGACAGTGAGGGTAACACAATACTATCGATAGGGGTTTCATGTGTTATTCCAATGTTTGAGTACATTAAAGATCACTTAGAGGTGGTAAAAGGAATTAAGGATTATACAAGATATTAGAAAAGATGGGGTGATATTCAAGGATCTAATGTTGCTTTCACCTTGTACATCTACCTAGTGATTGAGTATTGGGACACCATGTTTCAGACACTAGCCTAAGACCAAGTGTCCAGGATGGAGGCTTCTATCAAAACTTTTGGCCAAGATCTCTAGGCACACATGTGGATGATGATATAACTCTTAATATTGACGATGAATTCTTAGGATTAGAGAAATTTGATGATGTTCATATTTAACCACCATTGGAACCAATATATCCTATATGGTTGGGTGTAGCTTAGAGTAACATCGATGTTAATAGATCATGTGAAAACTACAAGAGGATTTTAATACATTATTGGGCACCTATAGGAAAAAAGAGAAATGTTAGTGATGCCGAGGTTTATAGAGATTATTGGAACAAATTCTAGATATGTAATAAGAAGGATCATGTGCGTTGGGGATTATCAGATATACGATAGTTTCTGTGTGGGTTCCTAAGGGGCAAAAAGTGCCACAAAAGATTAAGATTCTAGTAAATGTGTGTTTTAAGGAAAAGGAGATTTTGGCAGCATCTAAGGATTATTGTGATGGAGGCCAGTGAGTTTAGATTATTAGAGTACTAGTTGGATCTATGTTGGTCACTTTTTTTTAATAAGTTAGTGCATGTTAATCCCCTACTTTTTAGAATTTTATTATTTTTTATACTTTTCTTTCAACTTTTATGGGTCTTTTCTTGGCTACATTGTAGCTTAAACGGCATTTGTAAACACCCCATTTGTGTTATTATCAACCTTGAGGAGCAACACTTTCTCTTTCAAATTTAGTGAAATTACCAAAGTCAATGCAATTACCAAAATTAATTTAAAGATCTCAATTTCATTTTTCCCAAAATGCATGGATTTTTCCAAATTCCCTAATATGGACTTAATTCCCACCAACATTGGATGGTTCCTTGATGGGATTCAAGTTCCATCTTTTTGGCATCAACTAAATTCTATGTTTTGGGCCTTGGAATGGCTAATGCACATCACTATAGAATATGCATAGGTTCTAAAGAGAGAAAACATCAACGTGAGCTACTTTATCCTAGTGATGATGAGAACAATTATAATGGAAACAAAGCTTATTTGTCTTTGTGAAAATGAGGCCAAACTTAAGCATGATTTTTCAACTTGTTATGAGAAGTGTAAGTTATGTGGTATTGCAAGGAAACAAATGTTGGCCTTTAATTATATTCCCATAGGCCAACAACTAAAATGCCTAGTAATTAAGAGTAGAAGCTTTTGTCAAGAGCTCTTACACATATGGCACAATAAGAAAAATTGGCTAGGGCATGGCACACTAGATCAAGATAAGAATATAAGTAGCTTTTGTAATAGCTCCAAATTTGAAGAAGCTAAGATTTTTGGAATCTTGATGCCTTTTATAAGCTACCGGTGGTTTATTCCAATCATGACAGTATAAAATCTTACACAACCTTTCCTTCAAGTTACACCTCAATGGCATTACAACATTCTTGGAATGGTGAAATTGGAGAATACAACTTTGTATATTAAGAATGTTGGCTATTAATCAAAAGCTCCAAGAAAATATACTAGGTATAGAATAGTTAATTGAATATTTATGTTTTTTGTTATCGTTTACTTAACCAAGAATCTAATTGAATGGAGAATTTACTAACAAGGAGATCCTCATCAAAATATTGCTTTATTATTGCATTGGGATGGTTTTCCAAGCATCCTATACAACATAAGAAGATTGTGGTGTTGTGGAAATCATGTTGCTAAATGCTGGAAAGAACTCCTCAATCAAGTAGTGTTCATCAAAAGTTCTAGTGATGTTTTTGGTGTATTCTTAAGACCATCAGATGAAGAGAGCTTCAAAGTTGAAGAGAACCATAAATTTATACAATTTTATTTTCCTTATATCTTACGGGTTGTCAAAAACATTCCATCAAAATTGGAACGTTAGGGTCCTTTATTAATTGATGTAGTACATAGTTTTTATAACTTCAACTGAGAACATGGATGGTGTGAAGAAAGCATGAAGGTTGTCAGAACTCTATTGCAATCTTGGAGAGTGACGAAGGAGGAAGTACTAGGGGCAAATTTATCACCCTTGGAATGTGAAGAAAGCATGAAGGTTGTCAGAACTCTTTTGCAATCTTGGAGAGTGACGAAGGAGGAAGTACTAGGGGCAAATTCATCACCCTTGGAATTTAAGGAAGTACTATCCAGAGATGTATTAGAGGCACTATATCTAGAGCCTACCCACTTATATAAGGTTTGCGATATGTTCTAATTATGTAAACACTATGTAGAGAGTAGATTTGTAAAATATTTGAACATATTCTTAACTTTTATTATCTTTGTATGCATTCTTAGTTTATAATTATCTTCTTTTAGAGAATTTAATGTAGGATCACAATGCAAATGTGTACCTTCCAAAAATGGCACACCTTGAGTCTAATGAATTTTATGAGGTTTGTGTGAATTTTTAAAGATATAAAATATCTACATTATATCAATGCTTGGAATTCTAAATTTATTAAAATAATTTGTAGGAGGATAATGTGTTATAAGCATCAAACCATATATGGAGCTATTGGATACAACACCTATATCCAGTCATGCTCTACAAACTTTAACATATTATGAGGAGGTATGTTTTAAAAACAAATCATATTTTAATTCTATTTTATTTTTAATGATGATATTATACTTCATTTTTAAATTTTAAATTTTAATGGTTATTAATTTTGTTATTATACTTCTAGGATAAAAATACATATTTTCGTTCAAAGTGCATTGAATCAAGAAAAAAATCATCATTTAATTCAATTTATCTTTAATGATTATCCTATACTTCATTTTTAACTTTAATATTTTCATGGTTATTAATGTTTTAATTATACTTCTAGGATAAAATTACTCCCTTCCCTTATAGTGCATTGAATTAAGAAAGAGTTTACGAAAGTGAAGGGTTTGTACAACTTCTTAATTTTGTCATGAAAATCTAAGTGCATCAATTCAAAAAAAATGTTCTTAGTTGTGTTATAAATTTATTTTCTCATATGAGAGTTTTTTTCTTTTTTGATTCATAGACTAGCTCCAAGTTGCAAGAATTTATGAAGAAAAAAGAAAGCTTGAGTGAAGTTAGTTAAAAAAAAGAAGAAGAAGGTAAGTTATGCTTTTGCTTTTCTTATTACACAAAGGTATACTTTTCCTTTTCTTCTTGTACAATGTGTTATATAAATATTGTTACTTACACAAAATAAATTAATTTATGTTTCATTATGATTACATCAAATTAGAGTTTAAATTTAGATCTCTAAATATCTAATGTTTTGATTTCAAGGTCCATGCTTGTGTGGAAAAAAAAATCATTTCTCAAACCAAGTTAACAAAGAAAAAAATGTAAACTCTTTGAAGCATTTATAATTTTGTAGTATGTTGGTAATTGCCGTATTCATAATAATTCAAGTGTATTGATTTATGTTTTTCATTAATTTCTTTATTTTACTTTCAATGTTTTTTTAGGTAAAATACTTCGATCATGAGGATTAAAAGACAATGTTGATAAAGTTTCTAGGATCAAAGAATATAGACGAGATGTATGCTTCCGTTAAAGTCACTTACAATGCCATGAGGAAAGCACAAATATTCCATGTTAGGAAGAATGATGAGTTCACGTCAAAAGTAATGCACGATGATCTTGTTGGCGTGCTTCTTGAAGAAGAAAAAAACTTGTAACTCTAACTATGGGAGTTATCTTTGAATTATGTACACTTAGTTGTTGACTAATCCCAAAATCATAACAATTTTATATTCAAGTTATTTTTATTGATTTTGTTTCAAATTATGAAGTGCAAGATTTTTTCAATATTCTTGTATAGTCATATTGTAAATTGTTCTCGTTTTTTATCTTTTAAATAATTAGCATTTTTCATATGCTATTACTTTTATTTAAAGCACTTTACAAAGTGTACATCATGTATGAGACATTATGTATGAGGCATTGCCAAGTTCTCAATGAACTTATTGATATCATGTAAATTTTTAAGTAACAAAAAATTTATATGAGGTAAGTTGACAATATAGTAAATGATCCCTTTAAGCTTTCAAGAGGAACCTAGGTGGTTTCTCATAGTGTCCCTTTTCCAAGTATATCTCTTCATGGTGCCTATCTTTAAGGAAATGACATAATTATTCTTAAAATGAAGAGTTCACTAAACCTTATTACCAAGCCTAGGTTTTAACTTTGCCTTTGTATTTACATCTTAAATTGAGCTTAGGGAATAAACCTCGCATAAACCTTTGCAAAGCTAATTTTCTTTAAAAATCCCCTTTTGCAAATCTTCCATTGCTAACCACCCCTATTGGTAATCATATAAACCCTTCAAGCTTGACTATTAGTGTGTGTGCTAATCGAACTTTGAACTCCTCGTAATATTGATGAGCTAGGGAATAGGCCGGACCCTCATGAAGATATTCCCATGAAGGTGCGAGCACACAAAAAGCTGACAAAAACTCACACACAAGAATCCATAACAATGACATGTAATTCCCCCAGCTAAAAAGACTCCCTAAGGCACTAAGGTGCCAAGGAAAAGGCCAATATTTTTTTTATTTCATTATCAAGATTATTTAAGATAAAAAAGGCACGTAATTTTTTATTCTTAGAGCAACTCATCCTTGTGGTATTGAATTTTGTAAAGCTCAAGACATTGCTGCTAAAAATCATTGCTCTCAAATTATTTCTCTAAAAAGAAAAGCTCAAATACCAAAAGAGAAGGGCCAATTTTTGGGACTTTATCAATTTTGTGGAGAATTGTCCCATACGAGATATTTTCATGTATGTGCTTAGAACCATTTGGAGTTGTGACCCTAGTACGTAAGCCATGTAGATCTACTTTGTATTGAATTAAATTTTATCTAGCACTCTATCTGTAGGTGATAAATTGAATTCGTGACGATGGCACACATAGCGTGATATGGAGAATCGAATTTATTTTTTTTTTTAAGAAAAAGGGAAATCTCGATAAGCTTTTGCATGGCACTATTTCATCTACTCTTTATTCAACGCAACTTGCTCCCTCTCCATGTGGCCAAACGTGAAGGAGAAAAGGGGCCAAGGAGAAAGGAGGATTTTTGGATTTTTGAAATTTGAAATGAAGGTATAATATTTTCATGCTTGGCCTAGCCGCATAGCAACACTTATGTCACCAACTTGTTAACAATTATACAACACTTTTGTGTTCAAAAATATATCCTATATTTTTTTCTTTTGTAAGGATGAAAATGAAATTAATGAAAAAGGTCAAGAAAATATATTCTCAATCTTCATAATCACAAATACCCTCCTTTTTTTAACTCCTAATGCAATCTCTCTCTAGCCTGGTAGGTGCAATGCATTCTATTGATCCATTGAGGTTTGCTACCCCATTGTCTTAGTGTCATGTCCTTTTGCTTCAAAGTTACACGTCTATAGAAATCATATTCTTGGAATGGTCTTAATTATCAAGTATATATACATATGATCATGATTACACATATCAAGTTTCAACCATTGATCATATGCTGTTGCCGTGATCGTAGCTGGTTTTCTTAATCGTGTTTTTGTACTACAAAGCAAGATAAGGGTGTACCTTGCTAACCATTGATGTGCATGATCTTAGGGACCAGAGTATGCCTCATAAACAATCCCGCCTCATCCTTTTCACATGACCCTTGAACTTTGAAACATGCGTGGGTGGTTTTAAAATTCGTGATAAACTAGAAAAGTTCAAAGATTTTCAGAGTTTTGCATTAATGTTACAGCAATCGGAGGAAGAATGGCGCAATACAGCGTTTCCATGCACTGGGTGGGTACCTTATATAATAACTGATCGAAGGAGTAGGGTCGACGTTTGGTATGAACGGGTGAGGTGCGTGCTGGGGTAGTTAGTTGGATGGTTGTTTGATGAATTCGACCCTCTTGAGCTCTAGTCTCAGTCCGCCTGCGAATGCATTCATGTGATCATTGTCCTGCTGCTGCTGCAAGTGCACGTACACTCCAAGCCGCTCATCTTCTGACGCGCCCCACAAGCCCCCCTGCAATCCTTTTTGGGGAATCCCCCATGGAAGGGCCTTGATCATTGTCGATGTAGCCCAATAATTCATCTGGGTGATCATGATTCTCGTGATTGTCCATCTGTTCAAACCCCCCCTAATTCTGTAACACAATTAACTGGTAGCTGCGAGGCCGTGGTGTACTATGCGCCTAATTTGGGCGATATGCGAACATTGTCAGAGGGTAAGAGTAGATCAAGCGCTGCTGCGTTGAAAAGAGTAGCCGCAGAAGTGCGAGAAGGGCTACTTTGGCCAGACCCCACGCTAGATAGCTTCTCCGGTGTGTTCCTTAGCTGTGCCGCCCCCCCCCCCAAAAAAAAAAAAAGGCAGCAATTAAAGCATTTTGAAGCAAGAGCATTGAGATAAGAACCTATCCATTAAACAGCATTACAAGGTACTTAAGTCAATGTAGTTTAGCTTCGTAATCTTACAACGTTTCCATGGCGTGAGGAGGAGGTGCTGGAGGAGGATCTTGGAGAATCGCAGTTAGGAGCCTCGCTTCTGGTCACGCTGTAGAGTTCGTGTACCATGTCGCTGTTCTCAGCCCACCACAGCTGCGCTTGCCACTTGCTAAACAACTCCCGGCTGCTCACAAAATCGCTTATTTAATTAGTCAAGGCAGATTATTATTGGTCTAATTAATTTGACTAATCCCGATCTAAAATCTCCTGATCTAGCCGATTCTTGTTAATTACGGCGGAGGCGCACCCCGGCATGTGCAGCCTCGAATAGCAAGCGCTAGGCAACAAGAAACTTAAAGCAGGATGGCGACAAGTGCATGTGAGAACCAGTTTCCAAAGGAATAAGAAGCAGAAGAAGCCAAAATGCAACTAGTTACTAGAAAGCGCAGTGCAGGAGGCCGCTGGGACCTGGGTGCCTCAAAAAAGGAAGCATCAAAACATTAACAATTGCGCCCCATGTGCACTCTGTCTGCAGCCTTGCGACTCTCTCTCTCTGAGCTCTCACTGAGACACACACACACACACACACACCCCACAGACATGATTATTAGTAGTCGAGGGGCTACAATTTTACCTGAACCTGATCCGCTTGAGATGGTTAGAGCCATCAGGCAAGGCGACAAATGTAATCATAACTCCAGGCTCCACCTGTGCTACCCACTCTTCAATACATTTGCCAGCCTCCACATTATTATTACTATCATTATTGCTCTCATGATCATAGTCATGATGGTCTAGTAGACGCTGCTCCCTGCTAACTAATTGCTCGTCTAGTAGCTGCTGCTCCCTGCTGAATTGCTCCTTTAATAGTTGCTCGATAGGGTCAGGAAGATCAAGGTCAGAAGATAATTGCTTCAATTTCAGCCTGGTGGAGGAGGGCCGTGGTGGTGTACTTATGTTGAGCAATGAGGTCGAGGGGTTAATATTGTTTCCGTCGCGAAGATTAAGCTGATTAGAGTAGTGGGTCTTCTTTTTGTGGTGATGGTGGCGCCTACGAGCGGTCGGGAGGAGGTCGTAGCGTGTTGGCGAGAAATCGCCAAATTGATGGACGTGGGTAGGACTTGCTAGCATTTGATGGTCAGAAAATGCCTGGTCTTCGGAATTCGAGGCCACCAAAATGGAGCTCTTCTCGTCCTCCTCATTTTGGTTCTGGGCACCCCCCCCTTGCGCCGCTGTGCATGGCGGCCTGCAATGCCTGTATGCCCCTGTTGAGAATTTCATCACAATGTCCTTCAACTGCACACCCGCCACAATTAAGCAATCATTTAGAGTAGAATCCTCTCCGATTTCACGGCAGCTTTTACTTCTCCTTAATAATTAAGGAAGGGATTAGGAACCTAAAACATACACATCCAAGTACCCCCCGACTTAATGAACTCCAAAGCATGAAGGGGCAAAATCCCTTCGTAGCTTGCAAGGACTTAATAGATCAAAGATCTACTGACCACTAGGGAATTATGGATGCATGCCTTAAAACTAACGGCATAATTTATAATTATTTGTTTCTCTGAACTTTAAGGATACCATGCACGATAACCACGCAAAAATTGTACTAAGCCTGCACTTCTCAAAATCAAGCCCTAGAAACAATCATGGAGGAAGCCCAATTAAGAGCTTACTAAACACACCTTGTTTTTTGGAAGATTTTACATCTTGAACCAGGCATCAAAATTAGAGGAAGTAAATAACCTGGGTTGTGAAGGACTTGATGTGTTCTTTGGTTGGGGGAGGAGACCTGGCGAGGGTGGCGTGATGATGATCATCGTGGGCTGGAGGGAGGTGGGTTTGCTTGGGGCAAACCAGGCAAACTAACATGGTGGAAGATGTGCGAGGAGAATATTGATTATGATGACGAGGAGGTGGAGGTGGAGGTGGAGGTGGAGGAGGTGGTGATGATGAAGAGGAATTGGGGCGGCCGCTGATCAGGCAAGAGGTAAAGGGGAAGCTAGCAGAAGTGGAAATGATGTTAGTGAAGAAGAAGGGAAATGTGTGTGAAGAGGAGGAGGAACAGAAGGGGAGATGAAATGCAGGCAGATTAAGCAAGGGGAAATTGGAGGAGGATGATGGTGGTGGTGGGTCGTGGTCATGGTGTTTGAATATCGCAGGAGGCAAGCAACTAACCCCTGGGGTCCAACTTATCATGCCCTGACACTCTGATGAGCTGTTGAGACATGTGCTTATCATCTTCACTCTCTTTTGCACACTACTCTAACTCTTTTTTCTCTCTCTCTCTCGCTCACCACCATTACTCTCACGCACACACAAGAAGAACGCATCCAACTCAACTCAACATCAGGTAGAACTGGTATCACCTTTTATTAAACTGGATCTTTTTACATCCCCTTCCCGAGGTCAAAAGTGCTGGCCACACCACCACCACCAGCACCCACCTTGTTCCAAAATGCATTAGCCTTTTACTCATGTTTAACAGGGAAAAACAACCATCTTTTTATATCACTCGTAAACAAGCCTTCGTCGTTCATGAAATGTGATTTTTCCACTCTCTTCTTGGGAACGTGGACTTTTTCCAGCTCAGTTATTTATTTACTCTTTCCAAAGTAATTTGCTATTTAGAAAGATGGTTTTTGAATGAATTGTGAGCCCTTGGATTAAGGTTGACTCATGGATCACCCTTCAAATCAAAGTAGGGAGGGCATAATTAAGTAGATTTAGAATCGTGAATCCCACCAAAACTTCACATAACCATCGCCCATTCTTGTAAGGATTTGAAGAAGGCGACAAATCACTATTCAAGCAATGCCACGATTTCGAAATGGACGAGAAGATAATCCATGACATACCATCCAAAAAATAGTGTTTTTTTTATTCTTTTTCTTTTCCTTTTTTTCTTTTCTTTTTCAATGAATGGAAAAACAGTATGTGTAATAATAGTATGCAAGACAAGGCTAAGGAACAAAGTCGAAAGCCGTCCAATCCTAGGAAAGCTGAAAATTGGTATCTAAGCTTTAAAGCGCATTACATTTCTTTTTCCTTGCACAACCTCACTCACTCAAGGGAAAGAAACCTGTGGCGCACCTATTTCCTTTTCTTTTCTTTTTTTGGTGGCGGGGGGGCATGTTGATAGTTGGAATTTCCCGCGCGCTCTTCGGTGGTGGGATCTGGTTTTTTATTTCTTTTTGAAAAAAAAGTTCACAACAAAATAATATCATCTCAAAAAGCAAATACATGTCATGGGAAAAAGCTTACAAAGTCTCGGGATTTTAATTTTTTTTAAATTTCTTTAAAGGGGTTTTGTTTTCTCTTTTTTTTTGGATCCCTGAAACAGAGCGTCAAGTGTGGTTTAAACAGCCACTGCGAGATCCATGCAAACACAACCCAACGGCTCCTCTACACACGTTCATGGGGGAAAACAGCAATGCCTAGGCCTAGGCAAATTAATAGAATTAAAAATGATGAAATAAGGAATGGTCTTAGTACAAAATGCGCAATTAACAACTGAGCCCAAGAATTATGGACTACCTAGAGATTAAAAATCTAATGTGGATGACGAAGGCAAAACATGCCAAACTTCACACGCTTTTCTCAGTTTCCAAAGTGTGTGTGTAGCGACCACAGCTTTCCCGAGACAATCTCAATCCCATCAAATGGGTGAAAGAGGGGGGGCTCGTACAGGTGGGTGGTGGAATCTAGCACTTTGTAATTACGGACTCTCAGCAAAGAAGATCTCCCACAAGACCCATCATCAATATCATATAGGTAGTGATGCGTTGCATACTGTGAAGGCCAGCAAATCCCTTAGCTCACGAGTCACCCACGTTGACAGCTTTTTACTCCAAAAAAACAAATGCCACGCCTCTTATGGTTCCCTAGAGGATATCCATTTGGCAACTTGTTGACATGACCACCAAAGTGCTCTCTCACAAAACAAAGTAGTCGACTATATAGAACGAACGCATGCCCCAGGACTAAATTCTCTATGCAGTCTACATCATCTTTTCTTTTTTGCACCCCATTTGCTTTCTTTTATGCACCCCATGGCTTTATTTTCCAGTTATAACCCCCTATTATTGGGTATATTGAATCCCCGTTATTTTGAAGCATTGTCTTTATGTTGAATGGTTAGGAAAAGCATCTTTTCGCACTAGCTAGTGGGGTGTATCAAATAAATTAATGCATCACTTATACACACTAAGCACTACATCGTTACACCTGCTGACACCACTAACCACTACTATGGACCCACATTCCTAATCCCACAATGGAAGCAATGGCTTATGCCCAGCCATCTTCACGAGAAATGGTGTGCCTCCATCATTTTCTAGCAAGAGTTCTACATGCATAAAATTTACTATAAACATGTACCCCTCTCTCTCTCTCTCTCTCTCTCTCTCTCTCTCTCTCTCTCACTCACACCCACCCAACACACATGCATACACACAAAATCAATCACTCACACATACAAGAAAGAAACAAACAATGTGGTTTGAATGTAAAGTACAATCATGATGTTAGTTGCTTTGCTAAAACCATTGAACTTTGTAAAGTTCATATTTTTACTAGACGTATTTCATGATACAAAGATTCCTATAATCATGTTTGGAGATGAATTACATGAGCTTTAGCATGGAAATCTTTTAAAGAAAATCACAACATTTCCTTTCTTTAGGCAAATGTAGAGTCTAGATATTCAAATTAAAAACTTAAGCAAGTGGCATAATCTCTCTCTCTCTCTCTCTCTCTCTCTCTCTCTCTCTCTCTCTTTTTTTTTTGAAATATGTACTCTACTATTTACATTATCATCTCTGACTCATGGGTTATAGGTGAGTCATGATCCTCATACAATCTGCTTTAAGCTGATCATTTGTGATGCTGTAACAATCTTCCATCACTTTAATTCTAATAATGTTCCATGGAACAGTTACCTTGCAAAGCTGAACTTTTTCAAAGCACCAAAAGTTTCTAGCATTCCAGATATAGAATAAGAACCACATCCTTATTGACTGCATACAGAACTGCAATGCAACAGTAGGCATAGGGCATAAACCAAAGGTTACTGAAAACTGTGTAATTTTAACAGGCATACACTGTTGAATGTGAGACAAAATCCATTGCCACCATTCTTTGACTGGTTTACAGTACCAAAATACATGTTTAATGTTTTCCATTTTCCCACAGAGGGCACATTTCCCATTGCCAATGTTTTTCTTGTGAAGCAACTCCCCAGTAGGCAGGGCACCTGCTAAGAGTCTCCAAACAAACACTTTGTGCTTATGTGAACAGGGTAAGCTCCATATTGATGATAATCTGGCAATCCACCAATCTTGAGATCTATGCATTCTCCACAATTTATTGCATCTTTCTGATATATTCTGTTGTGCCAAGAGAACCTGATAAAACTGTGAGGTTGTGGACTTCCACCAAGAAACTGCCTCTCCTGGAAGCTGCCAGTCTCTGAACCTTTCCCACAAATTGGTATTAGGTGGAATCTGCAGATTGAATGTGTATGTACATAGTTCATTCCAAGCAAGTCTGAAATTGCAGCCTAATCTGAACCTTCTCTTAGCTGTCAAGAATAAAACAAACTTGCCATCAGAATCAATTAGCTGCTTGATGTGCCTGACCCCTTTCTTGTACATTGTCAAAGCTTTCCTACCCAATTTATAACAAGGTGCCTTTTTAAACAACAAACTCCAAAACACATTTTCATCCCCTAGTGAGTTCCCTGTGTATCTAACTCTGCCATCCCAAATCAGAAAGGAGCAGATGTGTTTCCATGAGTCAATAAAAAGTTGTGCAGTTTGACAACCTGTTTTCAAAGGTGCATGTGAAAAGAGTTTCTCCCAATCAGATAAATCCCTCTCTCTCTCTCTCTCTCTCTCTCTCTCTCTCTCTCTCTCTCTCTCTCTCTCTCTCTCTCTCTCTCTCTCTCTCTCTCAACCTGTAGATTAGGTTTAGGACTTTGGTCATGGGCTCAAGTATAAAAGGGGGCTCATGGACTATCGTTGTACCCTTTTTGACCTTTTGACACCTTTTGATATCTTTTGACAATAGTCATCTCATGACTCTTAAAGCCTCATGGCTGTCAACCTAGGCTTATGGAAGGTTGTTTCCATCCTTTGGTGAAAGGCTAAATCACTTAGGCATCATGCATGAATTTTTGCTAACTGCATGTTAATCAACATAATGATTGTCCCTATTCTTAGGTTATGATCACTCTATTTCAATTAGAGCTCTTGGCTTAGATCCTTGCTTAGGGAGTGATTAGGTGATAATCATTTTTGAATTATTCTTAATTCAATTTCTAGGATGTATTTTCTTGATCATGATTAGTGATAATCATTTTCAGATTACTATTAATCCAGCTTTTTAAAATGCATTTCTTGGATCATGATTAGTGTTAATCATTTTTCAGATTAGAAATTTCCACAATTTTTAAAATGTATTTTCTTGCTTTTCTTGCATTTCTTGATGGTCTTGAAAATCTTCTTGAATTTTAGAGAATTTTTACATGAATCAGAGCCTATTCTCATCAAATTTTTACATAAAATCTTAGTTTCTTCCTATCAATTGCAAGATCCTTTGAGTTCTTTACATTTTTGGAGAGATTCTTGATTGCTGTGAAGAAAAAAATCAAAATTGCTATGCAAAGTTTCCAGATTACTGTGTAGAGTTTAGATTGCTGAGCAAAGTTTTCAGATTACTGTGCAGACTTTTTAGATTACAATTGTTGTACAGAGTTTTCAGATTATCGTGCAGAATATTCAAATTGCTATGTAGAGGTTTCAGATTACCACTATACAGAGTGCTGTGCTGAGTGTAAATTTATTGTAGTTTTGAACAAATTTCAGTGCAGACTTTAGTACAGTTCAAGATTAATGAAGTTTTCAACAAATCTTGGAGTAAGTACAAAAACTTTAACTTCATTTCATATTTCTTGTGTTATGGAAATGTGAATTGTGGAATTATTTGATATTTTATGTGGTATTTATGGTACGCTCATTTGCCGCGCGATCGTGACTGGCTACGCGTGAGAGCATGGAGCAGTGGGGTCCCATCATGATGGGAAGATAAGCGAGATTTAATGTGTCTTGTGTTTTTGGTGAGTAGATTAGTGCACGAAGCAGTGTGGGTACGATGGATTTTTGGCCGATGCATGGCCGTCAGGTTTTGGTGTCTGCCAATGGTCGCTCGCCCATAGTTTCATTTAATTAAATTGCTACAATTTGAATGTAAATAGCCAAGCTTGGAGACCAAGTTAATTTTTTATATTAGTAGCCTAAAGTGAAATGTATCAAGCTATTTTTGAGCACTTGCTTTCTGGCTAATAGAAAAATACATGCATGAGGAAGCGTGCTCACTCATGCATGGGGTGAGATTGAACCCATTCTCTTTGTCGTGCATACTTTGCTTTTTATCTTCTTGTTGTTTATTTGCTAGGTTATGTTAAGGATATGGAGGTGAATTAAATAGCATTGGTATCAGAGCTCAAATTCTATTGGCTAGTTTGTCACATCGTACAAAGCCTCCTCATGCCCATGCATATTCACCCACGTCTCATCATGGAGGTCAATTGATGGAGTGATCTCTTCCTCTACCCTCAAAGTAGAAACTATTAACAGTGGGCAATCCACGGCCCCTACCTGCAGTGGCCATCAACAACCAACATAGAGTCACAAACAACAATCGGCAGTACAAAGCTGCATGAGGAGAGTAAGTGTGTAACGTGTGCCAGTGCTCTGGCCTCTTCCACCTGTGTGTTGTTGTGGTGAATCTTGGGACTGTTGCTGCTGCTGTTGACCATAATTTTAATTACCTGTTTGGCCACCACTTTGGCCACATCCATGACCTCCTCTACCTCGTTCTTTACCTGAACTTGTGTAGAAGGCATGCTACTGTAAACTGTTTTTGTTTTGTGATTGGTGTTGATCTTCACCCAAATTCATCTCTTCAATGATCAGCATTGACACCAAATCTGTGAAGTTGGGAATGTTCTCTCGAGTCTGAATAAACATCTTGAACACCTTATATTGTGATTCGAGACCACGTAAACACACTTTCACCTTATCATAATCATCAATAGAAACACCAATAGATGCAAGGGCTTCCACCATGTCCTTTATCCCATGCCTCCTTAGGTGACATGGCATCCTGTATATGCCCAATCATAGTGTCTTGGATGCTGATAGAAAGCCAATACATGACTTTCCTTGCTTCTTGATTCCAATCCTTGAATTCTTTTACATCTGTAGTAGCAGTTGGATTAATCTCCGATATCTCTGGTGCCTCCTCATGTTCACCTTCAATGTAGTCCCACTAACCTTTCCCCATCACGAATTTTGTCAATCTAAACTTCCAAGCATGGAATTTATTCTTGTCAAGATTCTCTGCAACAATTGGTTTATTCCATCATTCGACATCTTGTTTACAACACAAATTTACCAAAAAAAGCACTCTTGTTTGACTTGCACAAACTACTGTATTCTCTATAGCAGTACTATACTGCACCCAAACTGTCACAACCCAGTGACCTCAATTTGCATACATACACCCAATGGCAACTTTGAGACCTCTTTGCAATACACACAGTGTCTACACAACCAATCGCCCTTCCTATAGTAGTTCCAAAAAACAAAGTTCTGCTGAGAATCAAAACTTAACTGTACTGCCCCCATGAATGCCTGTGAACTGAAAAACAAAGGTCCAGCCGTGTCCAAAGTGCATTTTCATCCTGAAATTTTTTTCCAACGGAACAACAGATAGAATAGTTACCCTGTAGCTCTATTCCCGCGAAGAAAGCTCCTCAATTGGAGTCATTTGCCGGTGCCTCCCAAAGATCTCCCGACAAGGGTGTAGTAGCCAACACAAAGGGGGGAAGAGTAGATGAAGCTCTTACCCTCGTACTGCTTCCTCTGCTTCTTATGCTTTCCACTTAGCCCTTAGCAAAACCAGGCTCTGATACCATGAAAAGATGCAGGGAAGAAGAGAGCTTGAGCTCTTACAAGCACACACACTCACACAAACCTTAGAAGAGAACACACAAGGTGAGAGGCTGAAAATTCTTCTTCTTCTTCACACAACAAAAGAGGTCTACAAAGAAGATAAAGTGACTAACACACATAATAGAGTATATACAAGCGGTCCATAATATGAACACGCTAAGTGGAGTAGGTGTGGAGTAGTCGGTGTAGTCTAGCTGTAGAATCTCTGCGAAGATATGTCGGTGCCAGCTACCAAACCCGCGAGTGATGTAAACGTCGAATGGTCATGCAGGCACCTCATGAGTGTCAGCTCATGTTGATCTTGACATCTCAACAAAAATGTGAGTCGATATACTGAGTGTTTTTGGCAATGCCTCTTACTCCTTTGAATGCTCGAAGATGTGCCTGAAGATTCACTTCAACGCAAATACGAAGAGGGTCTTCAATGTGATATACAAGCAAAAATCAACACTTTGAAGCCGTCTTCGCTCTACGAAGCAATTTCTTTCGCTCACGACGTGGAGAAAGAGTTTCAATCTATTGCCCAAATGGTTTTCTCTTCTGAAAAGGCTACTCAATTTCGCCAACCACAAGTTACAACTCAAAAGCAACAATCATCTTGGGTAACAAACAATTGTAACTTTCGTAAATCTTTTGTTACTCCACGCACTGACACGTCTAACAACACTTGTGCACCCGCTTTCCCAAATAAAAATGTATCTAACGTGGCAAATTCCAAGCCAAATGATGTAAATTAAACTTGGACTAAAAAAGGATGTACTTAATCATGTACGTCAATGCCTGATATGTCAGAAAGTCAAAGTTGAGAGAATAAAAATGCATGGGAAGTTACATCCATTAGACATCCCCCAGATGAAGTGGGAATGTATTAGTATGGATTTTATTACTAGACTACCTTAAGTGCAATCAGGTTACAACTCCATCTTCGTGGTAGTTGACAGACTAACCAAAGTTGCCCATCTGATTCTAGTAAAAGAAACCTACACTGCAGTGGATGTGGCCAGAGTGTTCTTCAAGGAAATCTTCAGATTGCGTGGCCTACCCAGGAGAATAGTAAGTGATCGAGATCCCAAATTCCTGTCAAGATTCTGGACTACATTCTTTGAAGCAGTAGGAATTTTCTTGGATCTCAGCACAGCTTACCACCCCGAGATCGATGGTCAAACAGAAAGGGTGAACCAAGTAATCAAAGATACACTTCGGTCATACTGTGGTGGCAGGGAACCCAAGAAGCGGCTAAGCTATCTGCACCCACCCCAGCCTAGCCACAATATCATGCACACAGCCCTAGAAACCCATCCTTTGTTATAAATGCCATAAAAAGGGCCATAAACAGTCTCAGTGTCCTTTTAAGCTTCCAACGGACAACCCTTCATCGGCAAAACTCCACTATATTAAAGAGGATAGCGCTATTGATGATCTCGATTTCACTCCACATTGGAGTGAAAACGCTCTTCAATCCGAGGTGAACAACACAAAATCTATCGATCTAGGTATGCCTCCCTTGCTACATGCTTCATTACGAATGAAAGGTCATATAAATGGTTTTGAAGTATGTGTTTTACATGACAATGGTAGTTCACATGACCATCTCTGAAAAACTTGTTAAAAAACTTCAACTTGCAACTTCACCTTCTGCTTATAAAGTTAAATATGCTTTTCAAGGAACTAGGTACAATGGCACACGTGAAATAAAAGATCTCAAAATTTTTATTAGTCCTTAAGAAAAATGAAATTTTCTTATTGCACCTCTGCACTCCACAGATGTCATTCTTGGTAGACACCAACATAATCCATAGATTGATTATCATACACACACTATGTCTTTCAATTTCAATAATCAATCTCTCTCTTTATCTAGTCATTCTTCTCTTGAAATGTTTCCACTCATCTATCACACAAGACATCGTGCATTAAGGAAACGTGAGAAAGTGCACATGCTTTATGTTAATGAAGTGGAAAATAAATAATCTTCTCTCTCACCACAACAACAAAGATTTCTTGCTTCATTTAACGATTGTTTTGTGGATGACTATCATCCCCATCTACCCCCTTCTCATGGTGACTTAGACCATAAGACCTATAGAACTTCTTCCAAGCATTCAACCGCCTCACAAAGAACCATATAGACAAGTCCCTTTGCACCAACAACAAGAAGTGCAATGTCAAGTAGTTGAATTGCTTGACAAAGGTCTCATTCACCCTAGTAGCTCCCCGTTTGGTGCGCTTGTCTTGCTTGTGTAGAAAAAGAATAAAACCTTTAGGATGTGCATAGACTATAGAGCACTAAATAAAGTGACTGTTAAGAAACGTTACCCAATCCCTAGAATAGATGACCTATTAGATAAATTGAAAGGTGCAAGTGTATTTAGTAAAATTGACTTAAAGTCTGGGTATCATCAAATCCGTATGGATCTTGCTGATATCTTCAAGACTGATTTTCATACACAATCAGGACATTATGAGTTTGTTGTCATGCCCTTTGGTCTATTCTCTTACCACATTTGCATGCATGATGAACAAATTTTTTATAGATTATCAAAACTATGTGATTGTTTTCTTTGATGATATTCTTATTTATAGTCACTCTGAAGAACAAAAAAATCACTTAAGTATTGTCTTTGATTTGTTATGGGAAAATCAATTATATACAGACCCTGACAAATGTTCTTTCTTTCAAACTAAGATGGAATATCTAAGCCATATTATATTAGTGAATGGTATTTAAGTAGACCCTAAGAAAGTCCAAACCATTCAAGACTAGCCTACTCCTAAAAACGCCCATGAAGTTAGATCTTTTCTAGGTCTAGCAGGTTTTTACCATAAGTTTATAAAGAATTTCTCGCTCATTTCTCTCCCATTGACTATCTTTCTTTGCAAGAAGAAAGTTTTTCGATGGGATGACAGTCAACGGAAGTCCTTTGAAACTTTGAAGTACTTATTGACCCATGCACGTGTCCTACAACTCCCAGACTTTGACCGTCCTTTCTTTTTAGTTGTCACACATATGCTAGTGGATCTGGCATAGGCACAGTCCTCATGCAAGATGACAATCCCATAGTTTATGAGAGCCGCAAGCTCAAACCCAATGAAGCCAAGTATAGTTACACTTATGACAAGGAACTTTTGGTTGTTGTCCATGCCCTCAACATATGGAAGCATTATCTCATGAGATCTAAGGTACTAATAAAGACGGATCCCAGGCTATCAAGCACTTATTGACCAATCTTTAATATCGGATCGCCACATCAAATGGGCTTATTTTATCCAAAATTTTCACCCTATGATCCAATATCAACTAGGCCGCATTTAATGTGGTTGCAGATGCTCTAATTCGCAGACCTCTTGATGATAAACAAAATTCTGTTTGCAATTCTAATTCATTTGATGCACTTACACATGCTTATTTGAATAATGTGTGCTATTCAAGTGCAATATTTTGATGCCATGATTGACTCATATGCTGATGATCATGATTTTTCACCTGCATGGAATGCCATACATGCTAACAATTCTTTGCAATTAAATGATTACACTTGTGCAAATGGATTTTTGTTCTTTCAAAAGAGACTTTGCATCACTGCACCATTTAGAGAACTAACTAACTATAACTGAGATGCATGCTCCTACATATATGGGACATAGAGAAATTCAATCCACATTAGCTGCATGTAAAGAATATTTCATTTAGCCTGACATGAAACATGACATTGAAAAATTTATGTCTGAATGTTTTGTTTATCAAAGAATTAAACATCATCATGGTAAATCTTTTGGTCTTTTAATGCCCCTACCTATTCCCAAAGGTCCATGCAAAGAGATTTCAATGGACTTTATTACTGGTTTGCTAACTACGGCCTCTCATAATAATGACATGATATGGACCATAGTTGATAGAATTAGCAAGCATACTTTGTACCTTGCAAGAAGACCATGTCTGCCCCTCCGGCTGCTAAGCTATTCATTAAGACCATCTTTCCTCACCATGGCTTTCCCAAAGTCATTCTCTCTGACCGAGATGGCCATTTTTGCAATCATTTTTGGGTTGCTTTATTCAAGAACTTAGGTTTAAGAACTAAGAGAAACAGAGGACAACCATGAGCAAGTGGCACTACAGATTGCATATTTGATCCAAGAAAAGGATTAGTGTCAATCTTCATTTCAAGCAAGAAAGTAGTAAATCTTAGACAAGATTAACAACATTATCAGCAAAGATTCAGACATTTAAGAGTGATTAATGCTAACCCGTAGGAGATTAGTGTTGATCTTGATTGAGATGGTGCAAAAACAGTAAAGGAGAGTGCCAGCATGAAAAGAGGACTGTGGTTTTTGATTTGGCAGACAGCTGCCATTCATTTGCAGAGCCAGTTACTTGTCCAAAAGATTGAGTAGCGAGGGACTTAGGAGAATCTCTGACCAGCCTCTGCCCAAGAAGACATGGCTGTTAGTAACAGTGCATTGTGCAATGATCTTTTTGCCTTATCTATCGTATGGGTACTTGCTTCGAGCAAGCTACAAGCGATCATCAAGAATTTGACAAAAGCCAACTCCCACCACCACTAGTTGTAGCCAACGGCCGCATAACCACCTTCTAAGAATCATTCAAGCATTCACTTCACCAAACTTCAGCCTCGTCTACTGTGTACTGACCTACCACATCTTCCCAAATGCAATTGCGAAACCTATGACCTTCGCGTTATTAGCGCAACTGCAAGCAATGTGAGAAAATGCCTCAACAAAGCACTAACCAAACATCGGATGGTGCAGTTTTCTCTCAGCAAGCGCCTCAGCTGGCGTTTCAGTAGACCCTCTGCCACTCTCTCTCTCTACAGCTTTCTGTCAGCTAGCGCTTGAGTACATCACAACAAGCAGGAGGCATGCAAAATGAACCGAGCTGAAGGTGTACAAAAACAACCAGCAAAATCGAAAAGGCGACCTCAGCCGTCAGTGGTTTGAAAGAGGGCGAAAGGTGCGGCCAGCCAGCAGGGCTCCTCCATGTAGTGGGCTAATGCCACTTGTCTTCACAGCTAGCCCTGGGGTTCCGAGCCTTGTTAGGCTAGTGGTGGCGCCGCCTTTTTCAATGATCAATCAGTTGCCAGATTGGCGGTCACCGCCGTTGACGTGGGCTGAGCCCCCGAATTAGAACCTGGACAGCTGGAGATAGACAGGACTTGTGGTTGCCCATGACGCCTTGAGGAGAAGCTTTGTGCAACAACACTTTCAGATGAGTAGGCGCATCATCGCAGCTTTTAACGCACATAGCGCGCAGCTTCATCACACATAGCATGCAGCTTCATCGCACGATCAAGGCTCTCAACCCCCAAAAAAAAAAAAAGTTCAGAACAGAACACACGTTCATCGCATCATTTTTTTTTTTAAGAAGCAGAAGAAGAAAAAAGTGCACACTTCACCGTCGTTCAAGGCTCCTCACTTGCTTGAGGCCATCATTTTCTACAGCGTTGGCTCAACTTGCAGTGTGCAAACATAGTCTCTGGAGTGGTCGCAGCACACAAGCGCCAGCAACGCCATGCATTGGAGATATATATATATATATATTATATATATTAATAAAGGAGAACCAACGACCGATCTCTGACTGGCTTTTGGCTCTCAGCCACCATTAGAGGAAGATCGGTCTGGCTTTTGGATTTCAGCCACCATTAGAGGAGAAGCATCACCAAGCTCTTGTTGAGCTTTCAGCTGCCAGTGCTCCGAGAAGATCTTCACAAACGTAGAGGAGACAAGTTTTTTTCCCTACTTTTAGCACTCCCTCTTCCACATTTCCCTTAACCTAAGTTTTTTCCACTTGCCCTCTCAAGCATTCATTTCTAACCTTGTGACCACTAAAATCTTTTGCCATTGAACACTAACTCTTAATATTACCTTGTCCACTTTAGTTTTACAAGTTTTGCGTTTGTTGAGGTGTGTTCACATGCCTTGATTATTTGTGTATTACTAGCTCTTATTCATATGCGTAGCACGTTTTGTGCTTCTTCCACACATCCTTGGGGGATTCTTTAGAGGTTGTTCTCATGCACTTCACACATTGGGTGATTTAGTGTTGATTTGAGAACCTTGCGAGTTGTTCACGTGCATTGGAGCATTGTGGGTTGTGTTCGCACGCATTGGGCTTCATTAGTGATTGTTCACACGTGCAAGGTGTGTCACATGCATTGGTACATCATTTGAGTTTATTCACACTTTGGGTTTTGTGGACTTTGTTCACATGCTTGGAGCTATGTTGAGTGGTGTTCACATGCAGCTATGGGTGTTTCTTGCTATTTTTATCCGTCTAATGACCAATACATCACACATCATCTTTGTCATCGATATGACTATGACAGCATCTCAGATCCTGATTTTAGGAGGGTCGCATATGCATTTTCTTCATGGTTCTATGCTTGTTATCACGAGTTGCCACTTTGTGTCAGGGAGCACATCTCATTTGTGGCATTCGCACATACCTTCGGCAAATCGAGGATTAGACCTCTAGATCCTGACTCATCGACTTCTCGTTATTACAAGGTGGCAGATTCATGTCATGGTGGCTGGTTGTTCGAGCTTGAGAGTTTGGTGCCTAGCCATCAAAGGCATTTGTTTGATGAGAAGAAGATTCATGCCATATGGTCCAAATCATCCGTAACATGGTAACTTCTTTGCCACGTTGCTTGGCTACTTTGACACGGAGGGTTCGGCATTGTTCGCATGGGATGATTCTTTCTTTGGCCACTTATATGAGTGTCCCACACTCTTGAGCCACCATGATTATTTTCCTAAGGATGCAGTTGACACTAACACAGATACAGATCATGAGATGATGATATATTATACACATATACATGATGTTGTATCACACACACGCGCACATGATTATAGTGATACACGTGCACATCATGACACATACACACATGATGATAGTGATACATGTGCACATGATGACATACACATACATGATGATGATGATGATGATGATGATATATGTAGCAGTAATGTGTGTGATCTAGATCATGAGGACATGATCTTGGGGGTAGGCGTGGCAGTGAGCACATCATGACACATACACACATGATGATAGTGATACATGTGCACATGATGACATACACATACATGATGATGATGATGATGATGATGATATATGTAGCAGTAATGTGTGTGATCTAGATCATGAGGACATGATCTTGGGGGTAGGCGTGGCAGTGAGCACATCGAGAATTACGAGCATCATAGCGCAGCCTATCTCTATTCCTAGTGATTATGGGGATACATTAGATGACCATAGTGATGCATCTGATGATCTTGATGGGAATTTGACTAGTCATGATCATTCGGCTAGTCATACATCCCTAGTTACACATGGGGATGACACTTCACATGTTGATGGGCACATCATAAACCATGAGGAGCATAGACCCGAGGTTCTAGTATTATATATGTTGGGCTACTCCTTTAGAGTTGTCACATGTGGCAAGATTTTGGATACGACCACTACTCGTAGTTTTAATAGCATTCCTAGTAGCATTTGTATGGATCGAGTTGTTGTGATTAAGGAGTCAAGGATAGTGCATGAGAGTAGTGATGAGTTCATGAAGGTGAGACATCATAGGAGTATGCATATCGATCATATTTTTAGCATATCCTATGACATTAACCTCGAGAGTTTTACATTTGATCTAGACATTTTCTTAGATCCAGTGTTGTTGGAGATTGATTTATCATGGGATGATTTAAGTCATATAGAGACACCATTGATGGAGATTGTCTATACCTTCGGGGATGACCTTAGTGGCCTTAGAGATTCCATGGATAGTGAGTTGGTTGATACCACTTATCTCTCTTGTGTAGACACTTTGTCAATGCTTAGTGATGGTGATCTTTATGGTGATCCAGCTTTTGTCTTAGCCCTAGGGACATACACATATAGAGTGTCTTGCACATGGAGATATTGTGCATGGGTCAGATCATACTCATATATACATTGATATGTTGGATCATGTATTTGACTTTTCGAGTGGTCCTACATGGGATGATGGCATGGGTTCACATTTGACTCTACATGAGGCCGACCTCAAGCTATGTTCATTTGGCAGCGCGAGTGTCGACATGATCCTTTTTCTTTGGAGCCAAGGCATTTACTTTTGGATGCAGTATATGTCATTTGGGATACATGGTATCTAATTATGTGGCACAATGTTATGTGGATTTACATGCATCACATCCAAGTTCTCACCTAAGCAATTATTTGGACCATGGATTTGATGATATTTATGGTGGCCGTTTCACTTTAGATGAGGACCTTGGATACTTCCTTTTTTATCCAAGTGGTCACATATTTATTCCATGGTTAGATGGTCTACACTTTGGGAGACCCAAGCGGAGGTATATCAAGATACGTCATCAACGTGGATGATTATCCCCTTTTGATCTAGGATCTACCATTACTAATGGCTTTGGAGTTGAGCTTTCCTTTCGACCCAAGAGTTACTACCATCTCAGCTTTGACAATTCGAGATGTATACCATACATATCCTTTTGATCCTTGAGGATACTCGACTAGCTTCGTTCATCGATAGTGATTTGATCTCATTTTAGGAGAAATTGCATGAATTTTGGAGCAATTTTGGTGACCAGGCACAATTTGGACTAAAATTTGATTAGGGTGGACAAGTTATGGAGGTGTGGACCTACAAGAAAAAAAAATGTGCATCTCTCTTTTCCCTCTTCTTGTGAAGAAACTTGGAAAGAAATGGGAGGTTAGGGTTGCCACCCATTGAGCACCAAGGAAACTTGAGTAGCCATTTTTTTGACTTGGCAAGAAAGACGGACTATGGGAGGTGCAAATGGGAAGGCAAAGTCGATGAAATCTGCAAGCATGTGCATTGACAGCAGCCACCTTCTTATGGTCTTGTTTTGAAACCCTAGACCAACTCTCTTAGCAACAATGAGCATCGGGGAAGGCAACTACACTAGGGAGCTTTTGCAAGGGAATGGTGAAAGGCCGGCACTAGCAAGAGATTGAAGCTACAAGCTCAAAACCAACCGTTGTCACCTTTGATCGGTGTTTTTTCTCCAACCGTAATCATATTTTTTTGCCATTGACTGCTTCTACAAGTTCTTTTAAGCTTAAACATTGCTAATCTCATGCTTTCTTACAAGATTTGAGAAATTTCTTGAGATTTAGGGTTTCCCACAAAAATATGATTTCTAGGGAAGTTTTGCCAAAATTGATTCCGTAATATTCTTCTTCATGCTTTCCCCTACTCACTCATGCATTTGTTAAACAATGGGATTAGGGTTTCTTGACCTTTTTCTTCAAGTTGAGGATTTTTCCAAAATTAGGGTTTGCTCTCACAATTTCATGAAATTGGCATTGTTTTGTTTTTCCTCACACTCTCCACTCTTCATAGACGCCACCCTTGTTGCATTCTTGATAAGACATAGGGTTTCTTGATAAAATTAGGGTTTTCTTGGCTACTTTGGAAATTTGGGGTTTCTTGATAAAATGAGGGTTTTCACCTAAAATTTTTGAGATCCAGGGTGTTAGTTCTTTCCTGCACACTCTCCTCTATCCATACATGCCACCCTTGCTATGTTCTTGAAGGAAAATTAGGGTTTCTTGGCAACTTTGTTGATTTTGGAGAATTTCTGCAAATCAGGGTATAACATTCCTTTTCTTAAACCGTTTCTCTACCGTATACCCTGTTTGGATAGAATTTGAACTAAGTCTCAGATCATAAATTTAACTTCATCATCATTACGTTATCCAGTAGCCAAATACCATAACCACCAAGTTTCAACTCATTTGGAGCATTGGAGTCTCATTGGAGTGCAAGTGGTGGACCAAGCTATCATTATTTGACTTGCGAAAAAAAGGTCAAAACAGAGGAATATAGCGGGTTGACAGAACCAAAACTAACATCATAGGCTTAGTCCTTATCCTAACACCTTCCCATAGATCCTAGAACACCCAAATCTGACACTCCTACATTGTTATGTCTCGTAAATTTTCCAAAACAACCCTATTAAGGCCAGTAAACCGAAAGATAGACCTAGAAAGCTATCATTGGCAATGGAGGATATGGAAGAGGAGGAATTGGTGGAACACAGAAATATGGACATAATGGAAGAGATTAAAGAGAAAATTCTTGGGGGAAGCACACATAAAAATTCGAGGATGCTAATGTGAGAAGTGCCCATAAGCACACCTCTTAAAGTTCGCAAGCCATTTCAAACGACACTCGCTTGCAATTTCTTGTAGATAAAATTAATTTTAAGCCACTCATGGATAGCTTGGATATCATCAACCATACCTTGAATTAAAAGTTTGAATCCATGACTACCAACTCGAGATCAATTGAGTCAATCCATGAATCAACACCATGAAGAAGCTAGTGAGGGTAGAATTGGTGGGGTTCATGAGGGAAAGCAACCTATGCATGAAGCTCATTATGGTGGTCACAAGGGAGGTAAACAAGATATGCAAGAGGCTTCCATGAAGGTTCCTTCATTGGGGTTTATGATGGATGCTAGAAGACCTCCCATAAAAGATTTGAGGCCTTCTTCATTTCGGCCTGGTACTTCTCAAGTGAATAACAAACCACCATAAAATTCATTCAAGCCTATGGATCTATGCTATGGGGATGCCAAGAGGATACCATCTTATCCACAAGAAAATCATCTCATCATGGTAGATGAGGAGATGCATTGGGATAGGGATGGGGCCGATCATAATTGGGAGCACATGCCTTTTGCACAAAGACAAGTGGAAGCTCATGATAGTTGGATGGAGGAAGCTCATGATAGTTGGATGGAGTAAGCTCTAAATAGTTGGATGGAGTTACCTTCGTTCATCCAGAAGGAGTACAAAGACTTTGCTCAATTTTCTAACCTCCCACATGCAATTGCAAAAGAACAAGTCATATCATGATGGCATTGATGTATCACACACATATGTAGATGATGATACTACACATGCACATGATGATACTACACCTGATCATAGTAATATATGTGCACATTATGACATGGAAACATATGCATGTGATGATAATGTATGTGATGGTGTTATTTGTAAGTTAGATCATGTGGACATGATCTCGAGGGGTAGGCATGGCATCGAGCATTACAAGTGATGATATTCCTTTTTTTTGTTGGGAACAATAGATATATATACATATTTCAAAAAACATCTTTACGACTTTACATCTTTACATTCAGACCCAACTCCAAAAAAACTCTTTAATTTCTACATCTCCATGTTGAGAAAACCACATAATACCATCTCTCATCTTCCATCACAAAAGAAGAATGCCCCTAGGAAATATGGTATCCTAGATGAATATGGGCCTCAATCATAGGTTCAGTTATGCAACCTTTAGGAGACTATTTATCCAAGACATCTCCTTTCTTGGTCCATATTTTCACTACTGGTCTAGTCCCAACAAAGTTCTCAAGGAAGGCCACATAAGTGTATACAATCTGCCTCCCTTTGAGGTACTACCTTTTGGTCTCACAGCTTTTGGCTTTAGATATAACCCTGTAGCACCCTAAAACACAAAGAGAGCCTATTAGGATTTACCTAGTATGTATGAAAGTCACCCAAGGAGGTATAGGGGTCAAGCTATGCCAACTTGCAATGCCTGAATTATCTGAATCATCTCATCCTTATTCAGCTTATTCACATAGTATACAAATCAACACATGTATATACATTTGTGCATCAGCTTTGTCACATCCATTCCTAGATTGATTTCTTTTTTAAAAACTATACAGTTTCTAGTATTCCATATCTCCCATAGACAACAGAACCTAATTATGTTAAAAATTAGATCAGAATCTCCATCATTGATTGTCCATGTCCCTAAGCTCTAGTCCCCCCCACTAGCCTTGTATTTCTGTGCTACAACAAACCCATTTCCCAATTTTGCCCCATGCCCCTCTAATAGCAGGACAATCCCAAAAGGCATGCTTCCCATCTTCCAGGGCATCTTGCACCTAGGCCAACATCCACCACTGGTGAGGTTTCTTTGAAGTAGATTGATCCCAATGGGTAGGGCCCACCTACATATCCTCCAAAGAAAGACTTGGGATTTTGTAGAAATACCTACCTCCCCTATTGATTTCCATATCCTGGTCCAACTATTTGGGCTCTAGTTTACCCTCCAAATTTTGTTACAGTAATCCACATTCACCTCACTTTTCCTCAACTCCATATACAAGTCTTTAGTTGCCCCTTTATCCAATTTTACACCATTGTACCAAGCCCAATCCTTTATCCAACAAGATTCATCAAAAGTTGTAGATTTCCAACCCTTTTGTACCTTATCCAGCACCTGTCTAACTAATTGTCATTCCCTAGCAGGCAATCCAAACTCCTCTTCTAACTGTTCAAGCTCCTTCCACCTCATTATTGTCCCATCCCAGCAATCAGTTAGCCTCCTTAGCCCATTATTGTTCAAGTTTTTAGCTAATCTAGGATCCTGAAGGGCTAGAGGAGGGTTAAATTTGTGAGTCCACCATATCCGAGGCTTAACAAAGAATTCCCGGATGCTCTACAACATCCATCCCAGACCATCAGCCCCAAAGCCTCCTTCCATTTGATGCATAGCATTCTACAAAAGTGGGATCCTGTGACTTTTAGGGGGGCATAAGAGAACAACTTGTCCTTCCATCCTAGTCCTTCCATCCTAGTCCTTGCCACCTGCCTTTTGAGTGAATATGGAAGTCCACAAGCTCCTTTAACATCTTAGTCCATATCTCCTCTTGCTACTCAAGACACTTGGGGAGGAGCAAAGGAATCCTACAGTCTGAGAGGGGAGATGCAGAATACCAATACCTCCTTTAGTCTTGGGTAGACATAATTTGTCCCCCAAGCAAGCTAGGCTGAGGTTTTCTTATTAGGCCTCCCATTCCTTCACAAGAAATTCCTTATGGGGCCCACGATCTTCTGCCAGTGACATTTTTCAAACAGGCTAGCACAGGGCAGAGGAGCATAATATAGGCATTGCATATAGCTATCCTATCATCATGAAATGGAATTCTAATGCCCTCCCATTTTTTTAACTTCAAGCAGGATCTCTCTAGGGCCTAGTCAATCAATTTCATGTTTGTAACTTCAACCCCAAAAGGAACCCCTAAATGTCTAACAATTTGTCTCGTCTTAATAACCTTACATCCCCATCTCTCTAAGTCAAAATCATTATCCTCAGATAGACTTATGATCTTGAATATAAATAATAGACAAAGCATGTCTAGCATTATCATTATTTGCTTTCAAGAAGAGTAAAGAGTCATGAGCAAAGCATTGTATCACCAAGCTGCTCACCATTTCTCAGTTTAAGTCTAGTTACCCTACCTTTTGCATATGCATCTTTCAAGGACACTATCAAAGAATGAGAGGCAATAGAAAACAGTAAAGGAGCAAGAGGACAACCCTGCCTCATTGACCTATTCACTTCAAAGCCCCCCACCACTCCCATTCCAACATCAGCTTAGAGTGCCCTCCCAAGGTAAGAGTGTATATGCAAGTAGCCATCCTAACACCAAACCCCAATTTTACATCACCCTAGTCACAAAATGACCAATGCATCTTGTGATAGGCCTTCTCTAGATCTAGTTGTAGTAATATGTCTGATGTGTCCTCATCTCTCCCCAACATAGCTGTAGATATATTGTCATATATTGACTTGCCTTTTATGAAGCCATATTGTCTCTTGGAAATGATTTCTTGAGAACATGAGTGAAGGCTTAGAGCAATGATTTTGGCTAGGATTTTATATATAACAATGAACAAGGTGATGGGTCTCCAGTGATTGATCATGTCACATGCTACCTGTTTCGAGATGAGTTTCACCAGTCCCTCCTTCAAATTTTTATCCAAGTTGCCAGATGTGAAAAGCTTCTCTGCACACTTTCCAAACCAATTCCTTTAATGATGGCCAAAAGGCAATAAAGAATTCAATTGATAATCCATCCCACCCAGGGGACTTCTCTCTCCCCAGCTTTTGAAGGGACACCATTCATTCTTTAGCATCTATCTCTCTCTCTCAAGCCACTTGGCTTTATCAGGGTCCACTCTATTGTTGATCAGTCCTAACAACTTATTTTTAGCTTGAAACCTTCTACATGAGTAGTCTTCTTTCAGCTAAGGGTAGATCCTAGAAATTATACCCACCTTTTGGCAATCAAGTCAATTCCCCCCAACCCTTGCCCATTTTCATCCAAAATCCTTCCCATTACTTCTTTATAGTTTTTTCCCTCAGCCAGTTTGAGAAGGGATATTTGTGAGGTTTTCTTTTATTGTTAGCCTACTTTCCTCTCTCCTAGCACATATTTCATCCTCACATTTTAGGCATGTCTGGCACTTAAGATACAAAATAGCTTCTTCATTTGTGAGTTTCCCAATTTGTCTACAAGGTTTCCATCAGTTCACTCCATCTCCTCCTTTCCTGTCTTTTTTCTTCAACTCTTAGTTTCCCAAGGCCCCTTATTATAAAGAGCTCATCCTTGAGAAACAGATTGTTAACTCTCAGTTTCCTTATGGGGAATTTGTTCAGTTTGGCCTCCTCCTAGTCAGTTATGTCCCAACCCCATTTCAAGGGCATATAGTCAGAAAGAGAAGTGCTGGAATCAAGTGACATCTTTAAAGTGTGAGGAGCCCATATTGCTTGTTGATTGAGAAAGACTCTATCTATTGTAGAGATGATGAACCAAAGTATTATATACTAAAGTAAGTATGCCCAGGGTTAGACCCCAATCACCCATATCCCACCCATCAACAATCAACCCATAAATAGCAGTGCTGGAGTACAATGATATCTTGAAAGTGTGAGAAGTCCATATTTCTTGTTGATTGAGAAAGACTCTATCTATTCTAGGGATAATGAACCAAAGTATTGTAGACTAAAGTAAGTATGCCCAGGGTCAGACATCCAATCACCAATATCCCACCCATCAATCAACCCCTTTTTCCTTTCAATTCCTCCCACCTCTTCTTCTCTGACCTATCAAAATGGTGCTCCCCCCATATCTATCCCTCTACTTTTCAACCATGTTAAAATTTACCAGAAGAATACAATGACCCTGAATATTTAAATTAGCAATCCATTCCCACATTCCACTTCTAATCTTATGGCTATGGACTCTATAGATATTCACCGCCCACATCCTTTCCCCATTCACTTGAATTTCCACTACCAAAATCCTACCATTAGGATGATTACCTACAATATTAGGGTTTAGACTATTTTTAATGATAGTCATCACTCCATTTTACCACCATTCACTCCCCCATACAACACAGTCTAATATTTACACCTATCTTTTCTAAAGGACTTTAGTCCAAACAAGTTATGTTCTTGAATAGCCATAATAGCAAGCCCCAATCCTTAACTAGTCTCCAGCCCCCAATCCCCCTAGCAACCAACATATTATGCCACTTCCTATGCCTAAGATTTCTCCATTGGGTCGCCAGTGTGCATGCGTGCCCTACTCATCACGCGTCTGATGTACGAGGTCATGCACCCCACACGCATGCAGTAAAAGGCCACTCACCCACATTGTCTCTCACACGCGTCCACTCCCAGTAATAATCACTCCCTAAACATCATCTCCCTCATAGATATTCCTATGTCTTCTTACCTTACTAGGGATTATGGGGATGCATTAGTTGGTCACATGAGGGTCTTTTAGATTTGAATAGTGTTACGTCCATTATTTCTCATGAGATTTATGATACTTCACATATTCTTGAGCATATGATAGATTATGAGGAGCATAGGCCTGAGTACTTGGTGTTAGATGTGTTAGACTACTCCTCTAGAGATTCCACATTTAGAGACAGTCCTCATATGATCACTGCTCGTAGTTGTCTTAGCTTACCTGGTAGTGTTTGTGTTGGGATAGTTTATGTATTTGAGCAACCAAGCATAGTGCATGAGAGTAGTGATGAGTTTGTTAAGGAGATGAGTCCTCACAAGAGAGGCAGATTTATACAAATGCATCTAGAGTGCCTTACTTTTGATTTGGAGACCTTTTTAGATCCAATATTGATAGAGATTGACTCATCATGAGATATAGGTCATATAGGAGTACCATTGATGGAGGTAGATCATACCTATGGGGATGACCTTAGTGACCTTGAGGATACCATGATTAGTGATGTGGTTGATGACACCACTTATCTCTTATGTGTGGATACCTTCTTGATATTCAATAATGATTATGGAACTTTTGATGATCATACTTCTACTTGGGATCACCATATACACATAGGGGATTTTACACATGGTACATGGTTTAGATCGTGCTTATACACATGATTAGTGATGTGGTTGATGGAGGTAGATCATACCTATGGGGATGACCTTAGTGACCTTGAGGATACCATGATTAGTGATGTGGTTGATGACACCACTTATCTCTTATGTGTGGATACCTTCTTGAGGATACCATGATTAGTGATGTGGTTGATGACACCACTTATCTCTTATGTGTGGATACCTTCTTGATATTCAATAATGATTATGGAACTTTTGATGATCATACTTCTACTTGGGATCACCATATTCACATAGGGGATTTTACACATGGTGCATGGTTTAGATCGTGCTTATACACATGTTGATGATGTAGGGTGAAAGCATGGTAATGTGCTATGCTTTTTGTGCTTGTATGCATATACAAGCATAGTAGTTTGATAGCATTCCAAATGAAAGAATTACATATGTCTTTCAAAATTAAAAGTTTTCCCAAATGATTTTATTCTCCTTATTTTCACATAAGTATGCTTGAAAATACTTCAGGCATGAGTGAAGATTCCTTGCGTGTCTTAGTAATGACTAATAAGGTCTTGGTAAAAGATTATCCATCCTTGAGTGTGGTAGTAACATGCAGAGTAAAGTTTAAAACTAAAGCCTATTGTGGGCTATTGGCAAACAGAACGTAGCGGGGTCATGATGAAGAAGGTGAGGCATGTTGGTGGGGCTGTCTTGTATAGGGTGGGGAGGTGAGGGGTCATAGAGTGGGACTCAACACAAGAGAGTGCAGTCTAAGTCTTCCTCTCCCTCATGCAAGAGCTCGTCATCACCATCACCAACTCCTCGAAAGTTGCATCATAGTAGGGAGCTGCTACAACAAGTTCAAATACCCCAACTCATCTACAGCTCATAGACAGAAAGGAAGACCTTCAACCACCCCATCGCCTCTACAAGGACCTCAAGAAAAAAAAGCTTCAAAAACGGCATCTTCAAGAAACTCAAAAAGGGTATCCCATTCATAGACTTTAATATGTAACACTCTCTCCCTTTGTCTCTCTCCCTCCCTCCCTCTCTCTCCTTCCTATGTGTGAGTGTGTGTGTGTGTGTGTTCATTTGGGTGTTTTTGTTGTGACGGACAATGCAATGGATGTCCACATGTTGCTTCATCCAGCTTTTGCCCAAAATTACTCACTCTAATGTTTTCCCTATATGCTTTTTGTGCTTCTCTCTCTCTCTCTCTCTCTCTCTCTCTCTCTCTCTCTCTCTCTCTCTCTCTCTCTCTCTCTCTCTCTCTCTCTCTCTCTCTCTCATGTGTGTTTTTTGTTGACAAACAACACAACTTGCAATGTTACTTGCTACCTAGATTTTCTTATGGTTTTATAATCAACATCAAATTGATTAGCCTTACTTTGTCTTCATGCACATCGTGGTGGATGGCCTTTAAGGTGAATTATCACCACACACCAAGAAGTGTATTATGTGACAGCCAAGTAATTCAATGCAGAGAGGGGACTTGTTATTGAAGGTGCAGACCCAAAGGTGCTTAAGGAGTCTGATGTGGGTAGAGGAGGTGTAGCTATCTTTGTTCAACCATTTGAGGGATCCCTCAGAGTACCGCATTAAGTGCAGTGGTAGTTGTCCACCAAAGATGTATTAAGATCTTGCACTCTTCCACTGGAAGGTATACCAAAAGAAGCCAACAAACCAAGAGGTCAATGTCACATTTGCCAGGGGCTACGTGCTCGAGCGTAGTCTGGAGGTCATTAGAAAGGGAAAATCAATAAAGTTTGCATGGGCTAAATTTGCAAAAGAGTATATTGAACGAAATGTAGAAGGAGAGATATTTTGATAGCCACTACACAAGATGGCAACTTTTGAATCAGCCATATTTCCCCAATGAGTCCTTGAAAACAAAGAGGCCTCCCACTCATAATCTTTACAAAGTAGTAAAGTGTCAAGCAAAGATGCATATAGGCAAGGTTTGGAAGTTGTGTTTGGTTATCCCTCCTTTAGACCATTAGGCTATATGGCAAAGGTAAACAAATCGACTATTGCTAATGTGGAGAAGACCTTGCAGTTGGCAAAGACTAGCTTGAATTCACTAAAACAAAATTTTTAGGAGGCAAGATTGCACAGAAGAGAAACAACAAAGTGTACTCAACCCGCCCGTTAAAGAACTGAAAGAGATGTTACACATTGCGAAAGAGGCATTGGCTATTTTGCCTCCTGGCATAGCCCGTGACTTGCCAACTAGACTTTCTTTGTGTGTGCAAATAGCCACACCATTTGTCAACCATAAAGTTGCTTGCTCTGGAGATCGTTTGGGCGATAAGCCTGCGAATCTCTTGGGGTTTGAGGTGCTGGTTTTAACTCTTTGCTTTTCTATTATGATAAGGCCACATGCTATAATCTGTCATTTCCATAAGTGGCTTATGTGCATGCGTTTACTCTTGTATAGCTGCGGTTGACATGCAGATCCAAGCTGAGTTTGTTAAGGAGTTGAAAGGTGAATATGAACTGGTGTCAGAGATGCGTCGTCAACCAAACACTAGATATACAATGGTTTCCTTGTTATTGAGAAGGTGGAAGTGAAGGGAAAATGTGTTGCATGTGGTTTACCTGTTGTTAACCCATGAAGTACATATGCTTGTGGTTCTACCTTGCAAACATTCCTACCAATCCCTTTGTTTTGCAACAACATGCCAACTCAATAGCAAATGCAGAGTTGCAATTGTAGTATGTAGATACCATCAAGTGCCATATCATGTCTAATAAACCTTGTACATTTTCAACTCTTCATCTTATGTGAGCATTTACTCATTTTTGGGTATCTTCTTTTACAAATTGGATTTATCTCCTCCCTACACATGGATTGATGCTATTGGCCCATAGAAACCTTAATTGGACCATAATCCAAAAATTTCTGAAAATCTAGACCCTTAGGCTAAGGTCCTTTATACCCATTTCCAATTAATTCCAATTGCACATTGGAAAGTTCTTTTTGAATTTCTGTTTTAGGGAAACTTATTTTAATAAGATGAGATAATTTTCTATCCAAAAATATCAAAAATCTGAATATTCTCTCTCTAGAATATTTTCTCTCTCTAAGTTAAAACAGTTAGAAACAAGTCTTTTATATTTCTGACGAGGGATTGATTACAGGAGGGAAGATGCTGGACAACTTGAGAGGCTGGGGAGGAATCTTACATTCTCTCCCACTTGAAAAACGTGAGATGTCCTCATCTCGCAAACTGGGGGTAATTTCGCAAGATGCACAAGTATGAGACTGAGAGAAAATTTTTAATTAAGATTAACCACCAATTAAAAAAAGTCTCAAAGAGAGTAAGGATCAAGACAAGAACAAGATTTAAACTTTATTCATTCTTGGAACATATACAGTAAAGATAGAAGAACTCTTTACACTTCCATAAGCCCGTCCATCATATGATCACAAAAGCAGTACTCACAAGCTGCGCACGTATAAGGTAACTCATCTATGGGAATAATTCTGTTGGTTATTACCGCACCTATCTCAGTGGTATGAGGTGATCTAACAAAAGGACCTCTGAGAGGCAAGCCAAAAACGGGGTAAAGGCATATCTTCTGATGAGGAAGAAAACACGCCAGTAAGAAGACCCGCTCAGAAAACCCAAGATGTCTTGATCTCATGACACAGTAGTATCGGGGACCCAAACCCAAGGCTTCAATAACCATGGCCAGGCGGACATTGTTACGAAAGTGCTGCTGACCCCAAGGTGTTACCCTAGTTATATCTTGATAGGTCCGCCATTTGGTCTGAGCTACAGACGTTCCCAAGTGAGGCAAAAGTGAGCGCTCATACTGTTCTATAAAATCCTTCTTCACAGACTCGCTTGCGTCTTGAAGGTGAGAAATCATCATGGATAAAACTTATTCCTGTTGCCAAGCCATGAAGGAGATTAAGAAGAAGGAGATCGATGGAAGTAAGATTACTATGAGCGATAAGTAAAAGTTACGACTTATATAAAGGAAGGAGTTAGCGCAACCTAGAAGCCAACGGTATCTTGCCACTGAAGTTTTAGCGTCTTTCTATGATTTGGGTTTGGCACATATTTCTATAGAAGGCATTAAGAACTTTGAGATGAGGAGATAAAAGAAGTTCGTAGGTTAAGTCACTTACTTCCTTTGGTCCACAATATCTGGGAGATAACTACTTATACTCCCCTAGAGATAAAGAAATTCTTTTGGTCCGTATTCAATTGAAGACTATAACTGCTTCTTTGAATTCTCTAACTGTCTTCTTCTTATCCGTATATTGTCTCTGTCAATCTTGGGCAGCGTTTATATCTTTATGAATTTCCTGCATCTGTTGCTCTAAGTCGCCAAGCATTTGACTATCATCTCGACCCTAATCAATGGGTCGGACCTAGTTAATGGAGTTAAGCAATCTTGTCCAAGACGGACCCTAATCGGACCCTGATTAGATTGGTATGAAGGAATTGGTCTCTGAATTTGGGTTCTAGACTTCCCTGTGCCCTTTCCATGGTAGGAGTCGGGCAGTCTTTTAACTGATGACTAAAACCTTGGCATCCAAAATACCGGTTCTCACTTCTGAACTCATCGTTCTGAATCCTTAAAACAAGTGGGCTCCTGAGAAGGTATTCTGGGTAAAGTGTCTTCGTTTTTTAAACAGAATATTTCTTTTATTTTAGAGAGGGAAATAATTATAAGATCAGAAAAGGAGATTCTTACTCCTGTATACCTCGAAGGCTGGGGGAGAATTTCTTACATTCTACCCCACTTAAAAAGTGCGAGATGTCCTTATCTCGCAAAGTAGAGGGCAACTCTTTTTCTTAAGATCCAATTTATTCTAGGGTTCCTTATATTCTGGTCAACCCAATAGAATACGGGGATAATTATCCCTTAAATAGAACTCATCATAACAATTTTTTCAATCATATCATTCATATCTTTAACACGATAATGGTCCATTAGACCGAAAAATTTCTTTATGAACATTCCCCCACGGAAATTTCAGACAAGTAAGTTCTCAATTTGTCATTTCTTAACTTGATCTAACGAGTCAAGTGTTAACAGTAGCAATTTGATAACACAATCCACTAATCTCATAGTGATTTGCTGAAATCATTATCATCATTTATCATCACAGGGACTCGTCCCAATCATCCATATTGTGGTTTCGCTCAGTTTATTACATTTCAACTAAATTTCAAAAATCATCATTTTTCAATCAGAATCCAAATCAATTCATCAATTCTCAACAGAATTAAAAATCATATCAACCACATTCGAATTCATCAATTGGATAGCATTAATGCTTATAATTTCAAGTCTTAGATTTACTCATATATACTGTCGGTAAAGAGCTGCAGTTATACCCTCGGCATATACGGATAGTCATGATACTCAAAACTATAAGGTAAATACCATCATGTCTAGGTCTCAAGCAAGTCAAGGTTCTATACAATTGCGGTACTTCCAATTGAAGTCCTAATTTACGAATTTCAGTTTGAATAACAAATTGTATGAATTATATCACACAATTACAACCTTTTTGTGTGTCTTGATAACTTTTGACATAATTGGCTCCTCAGTTGATCTTATTGGAGATCTATGACATAAGTCTGATAAACAGATTTTTCTTTATCCGATCGTCCGTAAACAATCACTTAAATTAAAAAAACATTTGTATATTTATATACAAGTTGCAATAAGTACATAGAGTGGCTCGGCTCCAAAATTCAAAATCTCCTCGAGAGACGCATAAGACGATGATACTGGGCCATAGTCATGCCCTGTTACATAATTTCTCTAATTGCGAAGGGAGCTATTATTTTCTCCTTAGGGATAAATCGACTAAAGAGTCTATAAACTTGGCAAGCAAGTCTAAAATTTTGAGGCGTTGAATGATATAGAATGACACCACGCGTCATTTTCAGCTTTATCAAAATCATGGCCAATGAGAGGTTCTGCCTCAGCATTGCATGCCGGTTGCAAGAGACGTGGATATATAGCCCTGCAACCCACTTATGCTGTTGTCTCTCCACTAGGTTAGGAAAATATAATTCCTCGAAATGGCGTGCGAGTCTTGCTCGACTTGTTCGAGTTGAAGCGGAAGAGATGAGATGTTCGAAGGCGAACGCAGTCATATCTTGAGACTGGGTGAGGTTGGGAATACCAGATAAGTAGGGAACTTCCATCTAAACAAAATTCTTTGATTAAAAATTCTTCATTAAAGAGGCTTACGGAATGAAAATACATTATGAAAAATATTTTTTCTGAATTTTTATTATCAATTTATGATAAGAATTCGCTTATCTGTATTAGTTTTAAATGCTCGAATACCAACTGTGAGATCCATGTTCCTACCGAGCAACAGATTCAGGATACTGGCAGCGGAAGTAGTACTTCTCGCGCACAGGATAGGGGTCCCACACTCGGGGCCTCGCCCACGGATATCCGGACAAGAGACTAATCCGTCGGTTTAACCAAAACCAAACCCGAAAAAACTTCCTTTGTCCAGAAAGCACAGGCGATTCCACCAGGATAACTTTTACTCTAGCGTAGTCAAGACCATTTCTGATCAAACTGATCCGACTATATCTATAAAGATACTTGGTCAGATCAAGGAAGAAACTTGCACTTGGATCATTGGGATCAATGCTTTTTTCCCCATCAGGAGGCATAGCCGTTGATTCCTATCTATAGAACAATTACTATCCGGGATTTACTTTATCTATCGTAGTAACAGAAATTGAGTCTCGATTTACGGATCCATCAGTCCAGCCTAACCCCATCCCGATCCCATGGGTTAGCCAACTGCCCAACCACTGTAGTGATGGGATCCAATTTGGAATTTGGTTAGGTTTTGTCCCGGGTACCAAGGAAAAGAGTTCCAAGGCCCCCTAGCCAGAATTTCATGCAAACATAAAACTAGCCACACCACTTACACACCCAATATGAAATTGCCTTTTTCTTAGCATCAGTTAACTTTAAAACAATCCTTTAATGAAACCATAGTATCACTGATCATAATCTTCCAATTTATTCGGTTGATTCAATTTCCCATCATTCCTTCATCAGAGTATCTATGGCATCATTGTTGGCAACTAGAACGCTCACCACCTGTCCACTCTCAAGGGTCTTTTCAATAGTTCCTAGCCCATAATACTCGGCAATATAATCACTTATCAAGATGGACTCTCGTTGAAGATCAGCAAGATCAACCAATAGATCCATATAAAGAGCCATGGATTCATCCATTGAAGACCAGCAAGGTCAATCAACCAGATCCATGCCTGGTTTCAAAAAACAACTCTTACTCCTTGTTCCAATATCTTCCATGACGCACGTGTGGGTATCTTCGGCGACCCCGAGCACCATATGGTCAGCACCCTCTAGGATCCTTCGCAAGTAACCTAACGTTTCACTCATAGGCCGCTTCTTTGGTCCCTCATCCACCGTACCGGAAGCTCACCATTTAAATCGAACCGAGGCTGGCCAAGACCTCGGCGGACCTTGCTACGCGAGATGTCCTCCATTGACTCTCTGTCTCAGCAGTTGCAACTTTATCAGTTAGGTCTCCATGACCTTAATCCATAAGACGGTCAAAATGCTTTCCCAGTATTCTTGACATAAAACAGTCATTTACAAACAGTCACAAAATACAATTTCTAAATCGAACTCTCGTCTTTCCACATTATCGCTCCTTAGTCCACATTACTTATTTCACATTCCATTCAATGTGTACTCATTCTCATCCATTTCCTCATATCGATGACACATTAATTCACATACACATTCACATTCACATCCATACATCCACATCTACATGCATACATCCATTTTCACATCCTCATTTATACATCCACATCCCATATCCACATTCATACATACACATCCATACATCCACATCCACATTCACATTCATACATCCACATCCACATTCCCATTCACATCTATACATCCACATATATACATACATCCACATCTGTATCTACATCCATACATCCACATCTACATCCACATCCACATTCACATTCACATCCATATATCCACATCCACATTCACATCCATACATCCACATCTACATACATACATCCATTTTCACATCCTCATTCATACATCCACATCCACATACATACATACATCCATTTTTCACTTCCTCATTCATACATACACATCCACATACATATATACACATCCGTATCTACATCCATACATCCACATCCACATCCACATTCACATTCATACATATACATCTACATACATACATACACATCCGTATCTACATCCATACATCCACATCCACATCCACATTCACATTCATACATATACATCTACATGTATACATCCACATCACATTCATACAACCATATTACATCCATTCTCGTCCTAACACATCCCATATACATCTTAACACATCCTAACTCATCTTAACACATTCTATCACATCTCATACACATCTTATCACATCTCATACACATCTTATCACATCTTTTCACATCTCATACACCTCTTATCACATCCTATCACTTCCATACGCATCTTATCACATCTTATCACATCTCATACACCTCTTATCACATCTTATCACATTTCATATCTTTTTTAAGAGAATTCTTATATTTGATATAAGATTTCTCTACACATTTATTTATGCATAAATTCCATTTAAGGAGACTAACACTTTCGAAATAAAAATCAATCTTTTATGCATCTTCTTATGCATAAATTCAATTTGGTAGAAATTACACTTTTAGAATAAAAGAATTTCTCTTATGCATCTAAGTTATGCATAAAATCCATTTATGATGAAAATCACACTTTTAGTATAAAAAGAATATCTTTTATGCGTACCTCTATGCATGAAATCCAAATATAATAAAAGTTACACTTTTATAATAAAATAATCAACTTTTATGCATACCTTTATGCATGAAATTCAAATATAATAAAAGTCACACTTTTATAATAAAATAATCAACTTTTATGCATACCTTTGTGCATGAAATTTAAATATAATAAAAGTCACACTTTTATAATAAAATAATTAACTTTTATGCATACCTCTATGCATGAAATCCAAATATGATAAAAGTCACACTTTTATAATAAAATAATCAACTTTTATGCATACCTCTATGCATGAAATCTAAATATGATAAAAGTAACGCTTTTATAATAAAATAATCAACTTTTATGCATACCTCTATGCATGAAATCCAAATATGATAAAAGTAACACTTTTATGTTAAAATAATAATCTTTTATGCATACCTCTATGCATGAAAATCAATTATCCATAATATAAAAATCAATTTCTCTATGATTACAATGAATATCTTTCAATTAATCTAGGATGATAATTCCTAGAATATGGTAGGAAGTCCTCTTTTCATGCTTTGAATGAAATTATTTTATGCATAATTTTTATAAAAATTTTGCCATAGCTCCGCTGCTGCTATGACTGATAAATCTCAAATTTTCTAAGGGATAAAGCTTATCATTAAGGAAATAAATAGAATGATCCCTAGTTGGATCATTAATCCATAATGGATTAAATCATCAATATTCATGAAATACATAAACTAAAAGCATAGAAAAAAGCCATTAATTTGGCCTCAAGCATAGATTAATCTTGGATTAAGGAAAAGCTTTATGAAAAGCTTCATTTGGATTGAGAATGGGTCATGAGTATGACCATTTCTTGAGTGAGAGAGAGAAATTACATAAAAACCATTAGAATTAAGCATAAATGAAAATTTATGTAATTCTTAACTATCATTAATCAATTAACTTCAATAGCATTCATCAAATTATGTAACTCTTCACTACCATTCATCAATTAACTTCAATAGCATTCAAAAACCATTCCAATTAAGCTTCTCAAGCTTGAGAGGGGTTGAGAAGAGAGAAACATTGAGAAATTATAGAAAAGAATCAAAATTCACCATTTACCTTACAAATTACTTGATTCTTTGTTCACGGTAGAGGCCCACAACCAATCAATTGGTTAAGTATGTTGATGGAGCCACCAATGGGAATTGAAGAAAGAGGGAAGCTCCAAAAACTAGTGAATTATTAATGAATTCACAGTTCTTGGCTTAGGTGGAGTAGAGTAACGATGCATAAACACTATATATTTTTCAACAAGGGGGAGGCTTTAATTTATAGGAAAAATTGAGCTCCTAACCAAACAAACTGATTCTAGAATTTTCTAAATCAGTTTGGTCAATATTTGACCATTTTTAGGTCAGTTAAGCTAACTTTTTGGAACTAGACTTGAATGAGGAGAGAGGAGAGATGAAATATCTCAATTTTTATGAGTTTAAAACTCATTCAAGCATGTGAAATATGCACCTCCTTTAAAGAACTCCCCTTCCTTACATATGTGTCAAAATGGAATCATTATACCCAAAATATCTCATATTTTTAATATTGCTCACAGTTTTTTACTAATAAACCTTGTACATTTTCAACTCTTCATCTTATGTGAAATATGCACCTCCTTTAAAGAACTCCCCTTCCTTACATATGTGTCAAAATGGAATCATTATACCCAAATTATCTCATATTTTTAATATTGCTCATAGTTTTTTACTAATAAACCTTGTACATTTTCAACTCTTCATCTTATGTGAAATATGCACCTCCTTTAAAGAACTCCCCTTCCTTACATATGTGTCAAAATGGAATCATTATACCCAAAATATCTCATATTTTTAATATTGCTCATAGTTTTTTACTAATAAACCTTGTACATTTTCAACTCTTCATCTTATGTGAGCATTTACTCATTTTTGGATATCTTCTTTTACAAATTGGATTTATCTCCTCCCTACACATGGATTGATGCTATCGGCCCATAGAAACCTTAATTGGACCATAATCCAAAAATTTCTGAAAATCTAGACCCTTAGGCTAAGGTCCTTTATACCCATTTCCAATTAATTTCAATTACACATTGGAAAATTCTTTTTGAATTTCTGTTTCAGGGAAACTTATTTTAATAAGATGAGATAATTTTCTATCCAAAAATATCAAAAATCTGAATATTCTCTCTCTAGAATATTTTCTCTCTCTAAGTTAAAACAGTTAGAAACAAGTCTTTTATATTCTGAAGAGGGATTGATTACAGGGAAAGATGCTGGACAATTTGAGAGGCTGGGGAGGAATCTTACAATAGTATGTCAACAGTTGCTAATTAGCACTCTATACTATGTGAGGTGTGCATTTGTAGATATACTATAGAGTGCTAATTAGCACATACGACTAGATATACTACGGAGTGCTAATTAGCACCAGTTGACATACCACAAAGTGCTAATTAGCACCATCTAGGAGAAGGAGGTGTTATTAAGAACTATGTAAGATGTCATCTAGTGCTAATTAGCACTATGTCGGATGTGAGCAAGTCCTACTTAGCATGTCTGGATGTGCTAATTAGTACTTTGTTAAATAGCACCTTGTCGTAGTTCAAGTCAGTAACTACTAATTAATAGTTCCCAATGACACCAATTGCTATTTATCATTCTATCTCATGTAGCATGTGCTAAGTACCACTTTACCTAATGTCAACAGAAAGCTACTAAATAGCACCTTGCTACATGAGCCAAAATGCTAAATAGAAGTCGATGACATTAGGCACTGTTAATTAGCGATTTCTTGCCTTAGTTCAAGTTGATAACTGCTATAAATATCATTGTCTAATACCACCAACTCATATATTTTAGCATTCTAGATCATGTAATCTTATTGTCTCCCTCTCCCTCTTATTGTATTTCTCTCTCTCGCCATCATTCTCTTCCTTAACAACCCTCACCATCATCAACTAGCCTTATTGATCTCAATTATGTCTGCACAAGCATGGAAAGCTCTCACATCCTTACCACTTCCTAGTAGTTATGATGATATTTCTCCAATATGTAGACCAAGGTGGTGGGATATGGTGAGCCCATGGTTTTATTGATGATGCATGCGAGCGTCTCTTGCTCTAGAGGAAGTGTATAAGGGAATATTTGGAAGTTGTATGTGAATGAAATTGGTTTTATTTGTAATTGAAAGCAGTATTTTTGATCCTGAGGATGTAATGTTGTCATGTTGTTCTCTCTCTCACTCCCTCTCGCTCTCGCTCTCCCTCTTCCTCTCTCAAATAAATATGCTATGACCTTAATAATAATTGTAAAATTATTAACCTTAATAGTTTTACGTTGTTCACTATTCTTTATGAAACAATATGCAAGGCATACTAGATATCTTTCCTAGAACGAAATTATCTTGTATGTATAATTGTGTATATTATTCAATTCAGCTTGTCAATTGTACTCCCATGCAATGATATGAAGTTATATGCAAAGGCTTTAAATGACATACAATTACATGCAAAGGCATGCAACACTATGCAAAGGGCAAGTAGTACCATGCAATGACATGCACATGTAATAATATCCAAATGCAATGCCATGTCATGCCATACCATGCAATGCAATGTATTGTAATGGCACATACATGCATTGACATGCAAAAGGATAATAAAGAGTAGGCAATGTCATGCAAACACAAAAATACAAATGTAAAAAATAAACTCACATGCAATGCTATGCAAAGGCATGTAAAGATGAGGTGTGTGAGCTTGACAAGTTGGCCAAAAGAAAAGGAGAGGGAAAAGATACTATATTTGAAAGAAAAATAAAAGGAAGAAGCTGAGACAATCATGGAATCCACTAGAAATGAGATGGAGAGGTTTTCTTCCAAGAAGAAGACTGGAAATAAGAAGACTATCTCTGGAAGAAGGACTGGAAAGAAGATTGTCTCTGGAAAAAGGATTGAAAAAAAGACATTCATTTTAGGGGCGATCACAAATAAATTATCCAGCCTAACAAGACCTTACCTTACCATCAGCGGATTTGCACAAGAAGCTAGAGCTCTGGTGAAGCTAGATTGTCGGTGAAAGGGTGATCGCTCAGACTTCCTTCGGGGAAGTGTGTGTGTGTGTGTGTGTGCGAGAGAGAGAGAGAGAGAGAGAGAGAGAGAGAGAGAGAGAGAGAGAGAGAGAGAGAGAGAGAGAGAGAGAGAGAGAGAGAGAGAGGGGGGGGGGGGGACAAAGGGAGGGAGAAGGGTTGAAGATGAGCGAGAGAGAGGGAAGAAGAGATTATGCATAGGGAGGGTGGGAGGAGAGGGAGAAAGAGACGGAAGAGGGTGGGAGAAGGAGAGAGAGGGAGGATGGGAGAGTGAAAGGGAGGGAGGGTGGAAGAGTGAAACAGAGGGAAATGAAGGTGAGAGAGAGAGAGAAAGGGAGGGAGGAAGAGGGAAATGAAGGTGAGAGAGAGAGGGAGGGAGGGAGGAAAGAGGTCGGGAGAAGAAGAGAGAAGGAGGGTGGGAGAGTGAAAGGGAGATAAAAATGAAGAAGAGAGAGAGAAAGAGAGAGAGAGAAGGAGGGTGGGAGGGTGAAAGGGAGATAAAAATGAAGAAGAGAGAGTGAAAGGGAGATAAAAATGAAGAAGAGAGAGAGAAAGAGAGAGAGAGAGAGAGAGAGAGAGAGAGAGAAATGAAATGAAATGTTATATTAACGTCTTCAAAAGGCCAAAGTGACCTATGAGACCAAAATTACAACCATATGACATCTGATACACTATCTGAAAAAGAAAAGAAAGGACTAAAGGTAAGTATCTAGCCCTACAATACATCAATGGGGAGCATCCAGAAGCAGCAACTAGGGAGAGTGGGAAGCTAATGCTACTAGTCGAAATGGGGTACATGAGTACATGGATACATGGATACATAAATATGGGGGAGTACAAAAGTGACAGTGAGTACAACAGTATATGGCTGGAGTGGTAATCATCCTAGGAGTGACAGTGAGTACAACAGTATATGGCTGGAGTGGTAATCATCCTAGGAGTTCTAGCATGGGTCTCTGTCGGATGGCCTGGATATCTGCCATAGTGAGATGCCTGGTCGGACAAGCCCGATGCCTCGCAATGATGCTCTGAATCCTCCGGTGTAGGCACCGTTTGTGATGTAAGGATCCACAAACCCTCGGGCATCTGGATCTGCCCAACTGGATAGCTCTCTCAACTAGAGCCCCATGAGGTGCCCACTATTGGGCTGTCGGCTGTGTGTCCTCCCGGGTAGTCCCTCTAAAGAAGTTAGTAATCTGTCTCTGTGTGGACTCCCTGCTGCTAGTCAGGCGTCTGCTCCTCATAATGGACTCTCTGAGCCTGCGGATCTCCAAGAGATAAAAACCCAAGCATCGCTGATCACCATAGTCCATGACTCTAGCCAGTGGTCCAAATCCCTCTCTGAAAAGGCAATGGTAGCGCCCTCGAATCTCATAATATGTTGTGCAGTGGACAGATGTAGTGCTCCTCCGTCTCTGGCTCTATCCAACAAATCTGACATATCCTGTCCTGGAGGTATGCCTATAAATCTGCCTGTCTCTATCTCTAACTCATGTGAAGAGGTGCGGATCTACCCAATGGCGCACCTCAAATCCATGAGACAGATGGGTATCCATGTAGCTCGGTCTAAGTATAAAGCTATCCTCAGTGGTGCGGAGAAGATGGTGGGATAGGGAAAGAGAAAGGGAAGAGGGTGGGAGAGGGGTAGAGAGAGAGAGAGAGAGAGGGGGGGGGGGGAAGAGGGAGAAATAGAGAGATAGAGAGAGAGGGAACGAGAGAGAGTCAGAGGGAGGGTGGGAAAGGGAGAAATAGAGAGATAGAGAGAGAGGGAACGAGAGAGAGTCAGAGGGAGGGTGGGAAAGGGAGAAAGGGAGAAAGGGTGAGAGAGAGGGATGGAGAGATTATGCATAGGAAGAGTGGGAGAGGGAGAGGGCAAGGAAGGAGAGAGGGAAGAGAGTGGCAGAGGGAGAGGAATGGTCAGAGAGAGGGAGAGAGAGAGAGAGAGAGAGAGAGAGAGAGGGAAGAGAGTGGGAGAGGGAGATAGGGGGAGAAAGGAAGAGAGAGAGAGAGAAGAAAGGAAGGAGCTAAGTTGGGCTAGAGGGGAGTGGGCTGGGCTAAGAGGTGGTCGTGGAGGTAGTTGGAGGAGATGGGAGGAGGTAGTGGTGGAGGGGCTAGAGAGAGAATGTCTACATTTTTAAGAGAGGAGTTGCTAGCAAAAGCTCGCTCCAAATCTCCCTCCACCAAGCTCCCTCAAAAATCACACTCTTCCTAAATATCCATCTTTATCTTGGGTGTCACCCTTGCCAACTCTTGACCCTTGTACATCCTTGTCTTTGTCTGTATCCTTTTGTGGCTTCTCTACATACTTCTTATCATCTTCCTCCTTTTTTTGGTCCCACTCATCCTCATCATCCTCCGAACTATCAAACCCCTCATGGTGCTTGTGTTCTTTCCTTGATGTTCTATTTCATCTAGGAGGCCCTCCAATTCCACATGATTCTCATGGGGGATGGACTATTGCAGCTAGGCCACATGTTCTATTCCAAAGAAGAATGCTAGTTGGAGCTTCAATTATTGATGGGACTATGATGTATAGTAAAAGAAAGGATTTTGGGCAATAGGTAAGACATTCCATATGGATTAACTTTTTGTAATCATTTTTCGCTAACATCTTTCCTTAACCTTCGAGAATCACATCAAGTCATCTTGGCAATTTTCCATATTAAGGGGCATTCTGACCCAATACTCTTCTAACATCATCTCTATGTAATCTTCTGCTAGCCTTAGTGCTACTTTTTTAAATAGGGAAACCAATGCAATGAAATTTGTGACCATGGGGTGCACATCTCTTCATTGTATAAATCAACAAAGTTGTATAGGACAAGGGTGCCTTGAAAAAACATCATGGGAATGTACAGCTGAAGCCTTTGAGGGCAAAACATAACAATGTTAGTCTAGCAACATGCCTTGGTAAATGAAGGTGGTGCCTAGTGTATATCTAATTAACTTTAACCTTATGTGGGGGATTTCACTATCACACAATAGATTTGGCAGCATATTAAGGCCATGTCTCTCTTAAGACATCATCCCTCTCCTCTTGGCTATGTGTAGGAGTGTTGGGTGTAGATGGATCTTGGTTCTTTTTTTTCTCCTCTTGGAGGGCCTTCAACTCTGATTTTGTTCATATCCTATGTATTTTATTCAAGGTTTCTTTGAATATTCTCTTCCTTTACTTAAATTTTAATCACCTTTAAGCATGTTGTAAGTGTGTATTGCATTGACTTGTATTTTACTCACCTTTAGTATGCTTCATGTAAGTGTGTACTATAGTGACTTGTTAGATTTCTCAAGGTGATTCTTCAAGAGGACTGACTACCTTATGGGTAGACATAGCTACCTCCTTGTTCCTTGCCTTTGCTTCTTCCTTGAGTTGCAGGACTACATCCTCTAAGGCATGCCTTATACATCTGTGCTTTGGCCATGTGGGACTAAGCAGCTAGATTGTGTTATAGACAATAGACTTGGCACTCCTCTTTTGCTTTTGGATTTGGCACTCCTCTTTCGCTTTTGGATTTGGCACTATTGTATAGTCTATTACATGCCCTTCACCCAACAAGTAGGCACTCAACCTTGCATTTTGTGATAACTTTGTGATCTTGCTTATTGTCTGCTATGTAGAGAAGGTGGAAAACAAACACTTTGAAGAGGCTAAGGAGGTGGGGTTTGTTCTATTTATGGTTCTGGGACTGTAGGCTATGGCTACTTCAGGACCTTTCTTATCTCCTGGCCATACTCTTTCTCCTTGCCCTTGTCCTTGTTCTTCTTTGTCTCTGTCTCCTTTTCAGCTTTTGTGTCTATTTCAATCTTAGACCGAGCCTTAACCATAGTAATATTTATGTGTTTGTCAGTGATAAACTTTTGCTTTGAGCTAGCTTCTCACCAATGGCCCCTTCATGTGTTCTCTTCATGTCAATACATGAGGAGAATCAATGTTTTATTCAAATTCAAATTAATCAATGTTTTATTCAAATTCAAATTATACTCACTATTATTATTATAACCAGATCACCTTGAGTTTTTTTGGTGTTTTCAAATTCAAATTCTACTCAGTATTATTATTATAACCAGATCACCTTGAGTTTTTTTGGTGTTTTCAAATTCAAATTATACTCACTATTATTATTATAACCAGATCACCTTGAGTTTTTTTGGTGTTTTCAAATTCAAATTCTACTCAGTATTATTAACGAGGTGATTATCTCTAATTACCTTGAGGTTTTTTGGTGTTTCAAGCTTTAAATCATAAATACATGGGCTTATATTACATGTCAAATCACTTTTTTACAAAAACAGTGATGTCAAACTCAAGTAAGATAAGTAGCCACCTAGTGATTCTACCTGTCATATAGGGCTTATTTACTAGGTACAAGAGGGCGTGATGGTCTACAAGGAAAACAAACTTGGTCGCCAAAAGATAATGGCGAAACTTCTTAACCATGTAAACCATTGCTAATCCCTCCCTCTCAGTTGTGGTGTAATTCCTCTCTACTTTGTTGAGTTGGCGCGATGACTGGGAAAACTGATGGGGAAGTCCATCTTGTGTTTGCATGGCTGGGCCAGTATGCATTCTATAGCAAATGCCGAGGCATCAATGTGGACATGGAAGATGAGATCCCAGTTGGGGGATCTGAGGATTGGAGCGCTTGCCAAGGATTCCACTCAAAAACTATAAGGAGTCTGTATAAAGGGGTCTAGCAATATCAGTGTATAAAAATGAATCACCGATAATAGCCGACATGTCCCATGAAGCTGTTGAAATGAGTGATGCTAGAGTGCCAAGTCACCTAGCCAAGTTATCCCACATGAGCTATCATAGCTTTGTTGTACTCTCCTCATATAAAAGGGGTCCCTTTCAAGCAATGTATCGAATCAACTCATCTCAAGCAATCAACCATTGGAGAGTTTTTGAGTAAGTCTCTCGTGCATTTTCATTTTGTCATTCAGTTAATATAATTAATCATGTTTAGTTTTGCATTTCGTCCTCCTTAGCAAGCTAGCTTGCTCTAGATCCATGATTCTTATCATGGTATCAGAGCAAAGGCTAAGAAAGCTAGCATAGGAGGCTTGCATTAGCATAGGGCTAGAATAGGTCTGTAGTGCATATTCATCCTTGCTTTGTGAAGTAGTCCCAAGAAAATAGAGGGCTGCTAAGCAAGCGAGTAGATGGAGCATAGAAGGATGCATTAGAACTTTGCATCAAGAAGAAGAAGAAGAAGAAGAAGAAGAAGAAGAGCATTTCATCTGCCAAAGCAAGGTGTGAAGGCACACCATCATCTGCCACAAATCTACCTGAGCTAAACATAGAGCAGTTGCTTGACAAGATCTGACCACCGTTGTCTTTAGCCATTTTTGAGCACCTCTGCTCTAAAAAAATCAACCAGAAAATGCCCCACAATCCATGCCATTGAGCTAAAAGGACAAATCAATCAACATCTCAACTTCCAAGATGCTATCACTGTGGAAAACTTGGTCATACCAAGAATGAATGTCGTGATAAAGATAAACCAAAGCTTGTTTGTGACTATTGTGGAAAAATTAGTCACCTAGAAGAAGATTGGTATCAAAAAAAGAAGTAGGCAAACTATATTGAGGCCAAACCTGTCCCTAGCTGAAGACGTGCTCTTCTAGAGAAAGAACCATTGTACTTTTCACCCCTCTTGTCTCTACAAAAAGTGTGATGTAATCAGCCTATGAGGCCATATGATGCACTCAAGCTGAAATTCATAGCCAAAGTAGCATAAAGGCCAAAGTAGCCTAGCACAAGGGGAGAGAGAGGAAGAGTGAAAGCCTAAAAATTGTACCCAATCTAGCATCAAGGGGGGGGTGTTGAAATGAATGATGCTAGAGTGCCAAGTCACCTAGCCAAGTTATCCCACATGAGCAACCATAACTTTGTTGTACTCTCCTCATATAAAAGGGATCCCTTTCAAGCAATGTATCAAATCAACTCATCTCAAGCAATCAACCATTGGAGAATTTTTGAGTAAGTCTCATGCATTTGTCGTTTTGTCATTCAGTTAATATCTTAATCATGTTTAGTTTTGCATTTCGTCCTCCTTAGCAAGCTAGCTTGCTCTAGATCCATGATTCTTATCAGAAGCGTTGGACACCTTTGAAGTTAGTGGGTGGGGGCAACCCAAGAATGAGCTACACTTTGCTATCTCATCAGCTAAAATTTCCTGCCTAGAGACAATGTGTCCCAGGATCACACCATGCTAAACCCAAAATTGACATTTGAGAGGGTTCAACACAATGCGATATAACCTACATATTTCTAGCACTTTTGCGCAAACATGCTAGGTGTACCTTCCAAGAGGAATTGACACAAAGGTCATCCATGAAGACTTCAAGGAACTTCCGAAGATATTCCTTGTAAGCCATATACATGAGGCGTTGGAAGGTTCCGAGGGCATTGGTTAAGCCGAAGGGCATGACTCGGTATTGATCTTTTTTGTGGTTTTGTTGATAGTAATTTGTAGCAAGTGATTAAATAATTTATCTTGTATATGTCAATGTGTTTAGATTGATCCAAACACATCAAAGGAAACCCTACATCCAAAGCGTGCTGCACAATGCTTAAAGAGCACACCTGTCAGATAAGCAAGCCAAGAAGTGACAAGTACAAAGAAGAGGAGGAAAATAGTGCAAGAAGATGATAAAGATTAAATTCTCCTCCTTGAAGAAATCCACCACGCTCTTCAAAAAGATGATGAAGATTATGGTCCTCCTCGAAGAAATCCACCAGGCTCTTCAAAAAAAGGTGCTTCTTCAAAATCCATGAAAGCAACAAAGGTAGTAGGAGAGGTGAAGGAGGGAACTGAAAAAGAAGGTGATAATGAAGACCACTTCATGGTGACACATGCAACTCGTTTGTGACTAGAACTCCTACATGACAACCTAAATAGAGTAAAGGTAATTGTTATCCACTTTTTACCAAATCTCGTATAATCCACTCCTTTGCCAACTATTCCCTTGTGCAGACTTAAATAGAGTAAAGGTAATTGTTATCCACTTTTTACCAAATCTCGTATAATCCACTCCTTTGCCAACTATTCCCTTGACTTATGCCTAACTCCTCTATAAGAAGAGTGCAGTTTAGGTACAAGAAGCTGGCAAGGGAATTCTGTACAAATTACTATGATGTCGATCGATGCAGGTTCATTTGTTCTGTCTCCTCATCCCATAATCCTATTAGAGAAGTGGGCACGGAGTGGGAATTTATGAGCAACAAGATGTTTTATTATGTATGGGATGGTAATCATCACGTTGTGGCATGGATGGAAGAGATTAGTAAATGTGAGTCGTCTTAAATTGTTTACTTTTTCTATGCGGTGTTAAGTTTTTTAAAATAAATTTGGGACTAATTAGATTCTCACTGATTGTAGCATTCAAGAATGTTGTATTAAGGCATCCATGTGTTGACGCTATCCTTATTGACCTCAATAAAGATAGCAAGGGGGAGGTCCTCACACTCATAGTTTGCTTAAATAGATAATGGGACATACACATTATGAGAATATATATCTTAAGTCTCTTTGACATGGGATGGTCCAAGTGTAGTACATTTTATCTTTCATCACTCATAACTCATATTGTTTTTTGCCATAGGATAAATGAAATGGGCTATGTTTCTTTGTCTCTTGTGGACAAAGTGTGCCTTATTAGGGCTCTTAGATTAGAAAATAAATAAACAATTATAAGGCACACTAGAGCTATGGAACAAGGCATGGATGGAGAAGCATGCCTCGATGTAGAAAAAAAGGGTCGCCAATCCTAATACAACTAGGAGCTTTCAAAACTTTCCCAAATAGTATTCCAAGTAAACCTTCAATCTTCTAATATTTGCAATATATGATTGCATTTACATATTATCAACTAATGTTGTCACATGTGAATAATAGGATGAGTACCTCGTAGTAGCCACCCGAGATATTAACCCCCTAGTAGATAGCTTGCCTACAAATGAGCTCGAAAAGAAATGGAGAACTAAATTTTATAAAGATGAAAGAAAGTGGAGGCATGCTACAAGGCATCCTGGCGGGGATTGTAAACCCTGCACAAGGGAAAGGTTTCTTTGAAGAATAAGAAAGCCTACACTCCTCCCTTTGTCTATTTGGCAGGCAACGACATTTTATGTTTTTAATGTTGCGGTTTAATTTTGGTGTTGTGTTGTGTTGTAGATGACTAGAGCAAGTTAATTGGGACAAGAAACTGGATTATTTGACAGAGGATAGGCTGTACAGCTTGGCATCCAGCTCATTGCCAAATGACTAGAAAGCACATATTTTAAATATTTTGATTGATGGAAATTTGCAGAGGCTGAAGGATTCACAAATCCCTAAAAGTAAGTAATAATTAATTTTCCTTTCTTGTTGATACATACAAAGCCCTATATTTTGTTTGAATAACAATTTCAATGGAAACGCACTAAATGCAAGTTTATTCAAAGATTGGCTTTGAAGAGAAGTCATATGGCATGAAATTGGAGCACAGGCTGTGGCTATCCTTACAGAAATATCAAAAAAGTACAAGATAATTTTTTCGAATACATTGTAGGAGGACCTCGCCAATCTTAAGAGACTATATTTTGGGAAGCTTTTTCGAGGAAATGGTGGGATCCCTGAAGAAACAAGGTGTGGTAGCTTCAAACCCTATTGTTGTCAAAAGGCTACCAACAAGCATGTTGTGTTCAGGTGCATAACATTCTATAAAGCTTACTTACTACTTAATTGTGCTTTTATATTCATAAACTGAATAGAAACATAATGTGTAAATGGATTTGTAAGTGCCATGTGGAGAGATATATTGTAGATGTGCCTGCAATCTTAAAAGATTGGCATAATCCACAACATGAGAGCAGTATACACAGTAGCAACTTTGAGACCTTTGGGATGATGTAGGGATATTATACAAGAGATGCCCATTGTTCCTTGACTTTCCAAGTGGAAAATTTCCCAAGAGTGAGAAGGAGATATATACTTGGGCCTGTAATAAATCGAAGCAATCAACCATGGTATAAACTATACAATTAGATATTTCAGCTCCTTTTTAATATTGTTTCTTATAACTTTTTGAATCGTGATTTTTATTGTGAAGCCTAGAAGTCTACGTGACCAATCAAATGTTCAAGACAAGGGTAAAGGTCTTATGAAAGATGAAGGGGATGATGAAGATGAAGAGGATGATGATGATAAAGGGGCAAAAGTGCCAAAGAAGGAGGCAACGAAGGAAAAGAAAAAAGGAAAGGCACTAAAGGAAGAGGACGACTCTGATATCTCTGCATCAGAATATGACAAAAGCAATTTTGGTGATAGCACTCACAAGATCGAGGCAACCCCAAAAGTTGAAGGTCATACAACAACATATGCATGGTGCTCTTTTACTTCTGGTTCATTGGTTTTATTGTTACATTATTTGGATACTAATGTAGATGATTAAGTTATGGATCCAAATAAGCTTGGTAAGAGGTGAAGCACCAAATGCACCATCGCGACATAATAATCCACCTAGCCTGGGTGTTTTGACTCCAATACAATGAATTTTCCACATATGATTTTAATCATTGGGGTAAATGTACGCTTTGTAGGAGTGTCTCGTCGTACACCCTTGATAGTAGTTGTTGGCACTCCGAGCGAACATCAAAGTGCCAGTTCCTCTACTGTTATAGAAGCCTCGGCACTAAACAGGTGTAATAATCAATTGTGACCACAATGACACCAATTTAGGAAATTTGGAAAATATTCACAATTTTGGCACAGCTTTAAAACTCAAGACATTTGAGGTCCAAACTAAAGTTTAATCATCTCATAGTGTATTGTCTATAAAGGCAATGCTCCTTGAGGCTTAGAATTACACCTGAGCCATTCATACTCTATGTTATGTGAAGCAAATTTCCTTAGAGGCTCAAACTCTCAAACTTGAGTTTGAGCCTCTCATATTTTATCATATGTGAAGCCTACTTCCCATGGCTCAATCAAGATTTTGAGTGTTATGGGCGATTGCCTTCAAATAGATATTGTATGAGAGAGTCTCAAGTAGTAGTTTTAGCTTCTACGGATGCCAATTGCACACAAAATAGACTACAAGAGGCTCAAATTTGACTTTGAGCATCAAGGATAATTTCCTCAAACACAATAGAATCTAAGAGGTGCAAGACCATCATAAAATTGTAAGTGTCATGCGAATACAATGTACCCACATAATCTCTTTTATGATAATATTATTATATTCATGTTCATTCTTCATCGTTGCTCTCAAAAATAGAGCATTTAATAAGGATTTGAAATAATGGAACTTGAATAAGTTCCAAAATTCCTAAAGTGGTCTAAAGATGAGGGAATTTATTGGGGATCCTTTGAAGATAGGCCATGCAATTCGGAACTAGGAGAGCTAATACATCTCTTTAATATGTTGCAAATGATCAAACAAGGAGACATGACCTTTAATGTTAAAGGTGTCAATACAAGCACAGTGTGTGTGATTGTATTATAGTGAGGTTGCCCATAGCAGGTTCTGTTTATGGCTACCCCAATGACATTGTTCCACCATGGAATCATCTCTGTGTACATGTGAGTGATGAGATGATTTTCCTTCATTATAAGACCTTAAGTGTTATTATGTATATATTACGTATATGTCATTCGTACGTTTTCTGTGTATGCCATGTAGATGGAGAGGAGCCTTTATTGCTTCAGATTTGTGAGATCATCTTCGACGACAATGACTCTATTATTTTCATCGGTACTATGTATCAAGTGGCAACACCATTATAGCATAGGCCAAGCAATCTGGCTTCTCCTTGGACACCCTAGTGAATGTGTGGTGTACAACGCAGATTGGAAAGGCATTTAAACAAGATAAACAAGATAAACAAGATGTAAGCAACACTAACCATAGAGATTGCCATTGAACGTCACTTTTTACTACAAAAAAACATATCATACTCTTATGCAAATACATACCCTGTCTCGCTGCTACCTTCTTAAGCATAGTTGGAGTAAACCATACACAACCTTTCTCACCTGATTATATCATTAATCCTTGCAACATGATGCACTGGGACATACACCTAGATGGAATAGCATGGCGACGTATGGAATAAAAAAATTTATGCTCCAAAATAAGGGCGTTACATTTTTGTGGAATCAAGAGATGTTTTCTTTGCAGGTGGATGTCAGCATGGATATGACTTTTGGGATAGCCTGTTGAAGCATCATGTAAAAAAAGGGCAAGAGATAGTAGAGCTTTATGCAGGATGTGGAGATTGTGCTATGGTAGCACAAAAAATAGGCATGAACATTGTTTGTATATTGATCCCGAAGAGGATATTGTGAAGGATGTCTTGATGAAGATTTCATTGTAGTTTATAGACTCGAGAATCTGTACGCAAAACATGAGTTAAGTGTATTATGTTGAGATGTGAGAAGGAAATATAGAGAGAGAGGGAGGATAGGGACGATAGAGAGTGAGTAAAGAGAAGGATAGAGAAAGTGAGATAGGGAGGACTAGGGAGTTAGCAAAGAGAGTGAAGGATAGAGAGAGTGAGATAGGGAGGATAGAGAGAGTGAGTTGAGAGAAGGATAGAGAGAGTGGGATACAAAGGATACAGAGAGTGAGTAAAGAGAAGGATAGAGAGAGTGAGATAGGGAGGACAGAGAGATTTAGCAAAGAGAGAGAAGGATAGAGAGAGTGAAATAGGGAGGATAGAGAGAGTGAGTAAAGAGAAGGATAGAGAGAGTGGGATAGGGAGGACAGAGAGTGGGCAAAGAAATGGATAGAGAGAGAGAGAGAGGAGTATATGCAGAAGCGAGAGAGAGAGAGAGAGAGAGAGAGAGAGAGAGAGAGAGAGAAGGAGGATAAGAGGTAAGAGAAGGATAGAGAGAGAGAGAGAGAGAGAGAGAGAGAGAGAGAGGGATGGTAGATAGAGAGAGTGAGCAAAGAGACATATATAGAGAGATAAGAGCAACAAAAAGACTTGAATGTTGGTTGGAGAGAGGAGAGGAGAGAGGAAGGGATGATGGTAATAGATAGAGAGAGAAAAGAAGGAACAAGGTTGGTGGTGGAGGGGGCTAGGCTAGGCGGTGGTGGGCGGAGATGGTGGTGGCAATAGTTAGAGAGAGATTATTCAACTAGAGAGAGAGGGCAGCCAAGAAAAGCTCCCTCGTCGGTGACCATCCCCATTTAGGAACAAACAAGGGTGACACCTAGGATAAAGATGCATATTTAGGAGCAAACAAGTGTTCTCATGGATAACAAGATATGGAGAAAGAGTCAAAAAGATGTCATGACCCAAGTCAGCAAATAATTGTTGAGATTCAAGCTCGATGTCAGTGTGAGCCAGCTATGCTATGTGCTGGCATGTTAGGTAGGAACATGTGTGAGACATAAATGACCGCGTGTCTAGCTGGTCATAGTGTGTGGACATTAGCTAGGGTTAGATGTGTGTGGACACAACTCATAGTGTTGTGTGTATTATGGCATTATGCTTTGTGTGAGAGTGGAGATGACCGCGTGTCTAGCTGGTCATAGTGTGTGGACATTAGCTAGGGTTAGATGTGTGTGGACACAACTCATAGTGTTGTGTGTATTATGGCATTATGCTTTGTGTGAGAGTGGAGATGGCTTCCCTCTATGGTTAGGGTTTACAATATACATTAGGGTTTGCTCCTGTGTGTGTCTCTCCTCCCCCTCTACCGTTCTTTCAACATGGTATCAGAGCCTTGTGCTGTTTATTAGGGTTTATGAGTGAGTGAGAGAAGAGGGAGAAGAAGCTGTGAAGAGAAGCTGTGAAGCTTGCCATTATTACGCACACCTGGTGCAAGGCAAGATAGATATGTGCCACCACATGCTAGAGTTACAGGTGTACAGAGTGACCCGCATGCATTGCGGAGATCCCAGAGAGTCAGATATCCAGTTGACAGATTGACATATCGAGATTTTGCTATGCACTATGCATATATGACATCTATGGTGAAGCATGTGGAACCTACATGCTATACAGAGGCTATTAGAGAGCATGTATGGGAGAAAAAAATGGATGTTGAGATGGACGCATTGGTTCATAATGATACATGGAACTTGGTTGCATTACCAAAGGACAAGAATGTTATTGGATGTTGAGATGGACGCATTGGTTCATAATGATACATGGAACTTGGTTGCATTACCAAAGGACAAGAATGTTATTGGATACATGGAACTTGGTTGCATTACCAAAGGACAAGAATGTTATTGGATACATTGGTTCATAATGATACATGGAACTTGGTTGCATTACCAAAGGACAAGAATGTTATTGGATGTAAATGGGTTGACAAAGTGAAGTGCAAATCTGATGGTTCTATTGAGAGACATAAAGCAAGGTTGGTCGCAAAGGGTTATGCACAAACCCAAGGATTAGACTATGATGAAACCTTTAGTCCAGTGGCAAAGATGGGGACAGTAAGAGCAGTCATTGCTATGGCTGCAGCTAATGGCTGGAAAATGCATCAAATGGATGTCTAAATAGAGATCTACAAGAGGAAGTATATATGGCACAGCCAGAAGGGTATGTACACCCAAGATATCCCACTCGTGTATGCAAATTGAAAAAGGCATTATATGGTTTGAAGCAAGCACCTCGTGCTTGGAGTGATAAGATGAGCAGATATCTTATCTCTCTTGGTTTTTATATTTCTACAGCAGATTCTTCACTCTATGTGAAGAAGACAGAGCATGGGATTGTTTTACTCGTCATCTATGTGAATGACTTGATTATCACAGGTGATCATAGTGCAGATGTGATGCATGTCAAGAAAGCATTGAGTGGGCAATTTGACATGAAACACCTTGGTGAGTTGAGATACTTTCTTGGAATTGAAGTGGTCAAAGATCATGCAGGTACATGGTTAGTATAGCGCCAATATGCATTGGATATGTTGGCAAAATATGGCATGACAGGGTGCAAGCCTATGAGTACACCTTTGGAGCAAAATGTGAAGTTGCAAGCTGATGAGTTGGATGATCCATCTATGTACAGAAAGATGGTTGGTAGTCTCATATACATGACTCACACACCCGGATTTGAGTTATGCTGTGGGGCTAGTAAGCCAGTTTATGCAGAGCCCCAGAAAACCACATTTGGATGCAGTGAGACACATTATGAGATATGTGAAGACCACTGCACATTATGGTCTACTTTATGAGAGTGGTAAAAGCTTGGATATACATGGCTACACAGATGCTGATTGGGCAGGTAGCGCATATGACAGGAGGTCTACTAGTGGTTATGCTTTTACACTTGGAAGTGCCGTGGTGTTGAGTTGGAGTAGCAAGAAGCAACCTGCAGTTGCTTTATCCAGTACAGAGGCTGAATATAGAAGTGCAGCCATTGCTACTTGTGAGGCAGTATGGTTAAAGGGTCTCTTGGCAGATTTGGGTGAGCCTATTGATGGCAAAGTTGTCATTCATTGTGACAACATGATCAGTATACAGTTGGCCAAGAATCCAGTATTTCATGCAAGGGCCAAACACATAGAGGTCTATTATCACTTTGTCAGAGAGAAGGTGCTGGATGGTACAGTTGATCTTCAGTATGTGAAGACTGATGAGTAGGTGGCAGACATCTTTACAAAGCCACTTAGCAGGGAGAAGTTTGAGTACTTCCATACTATGTTGGGAGTACATGGGATGAGCTTTAGGGGGAGTGTTGAGAGCTTTGATATCCCAAGCTCATCTACATCTTCATCGGCAATACGTCATGAGCTTGAGAGGGGCTGTTGAGATTCAAGCTCGATGTCAGTGTGAGCCAGCTATGCTATGTGCTGGCATGTTAGGTAGGAACATGTGTGAGACATAAATGACCGCATGTCCAGCTGGTCATAGTGTGTGGACATTAGCTAGGGTTAGATGTATGTGGACACAACTCATAGTGTTGTGTGTATTATGGCATTATGCTTTGTGTGAGAGTGGAGATGGCTTCCCTCTATGGTTAGGGTTTGCAATATATATTAGGGTTTGCTCCTATGTGTGTGTCTCCTCCCCCTCTACCGTTCTTTCAACAATAATCAGATGGACCATCCACAGAATATAGCAAACTGAAGAGAAAAAAAAGACTAACGATCAAGGCAACCCAAGACCCAACATAGGAGCTCAAGCAGCCGAAACCTCAAAGCAACAACTAGTCTAGCTATATTTCCACAACCTGTCTAACTTGCAAGACCCTCCCAAGGAGAAGAAACAACAAAAGTGCCACCCCCAAGCAAAGTAGCCACATATTAATGCATTAGAAACCAGTATAGTGCATGATAAAAAACAGGAGCAGGATGTAACACACACAAGAGAAGCAAACCCTAATCCATATCCATCAACCATAAAGAAGGAGAGAAGCCATAGTCACCATCTCTCTCACACACACAAAGGGGAACACAACATAGTGTTATGTCCACACTACAAAGTAAACCTAATGTAATGTCCACACCACACATGACCAGCTGGACGCGGTCATAAACACACCACACATGACCAGCTGGACGCGGTCATAAACACACCACACGATATCTATCTACCATACTGTCACTCTGTCAGCACCCATGTGCTATCCTCCAGCTGTATACGAGCTTGATATTTCAACACTCCCCCTCAAGCTCGACATGTCCATCTCTAGGACTCCCAATCGAGTACGGAAATACTCAAACTTATCCTTACCAAGTGCTTTGGTAAAGATATCTACAACCTGCTCATCTGTCTGCACATATGTCAAATCAACATGCCCATCTAGCACTTTCTCTCTGATGAAGTGATAGTGGACCTCAATATGTTTGGTCCTGGCATGATAAACTGGGTTGCTAGCAAGCTGAATACTACTCATGTTGTCACAATGAATGACAACTCTCATATCACTCTGTATCCTGACATCATCTAGCAACTTCTTCAACCACATAGCTCACATGCAGCTATGGCTGCTCCACGATACTCTGCCTCTGTGGTAGATAAAGCAACTGTAGGTTGCTTTTTACTGCTCCAACTCACAGCTCCACTACCAAGGCTGAAAACATAGCCACTGGTAGATCTCCTGTCATATGCACTACCGGCCCAATCTGCATCTGTATATCCATAGACATGCATGTCTTTTCCTGCCTCATAGAAAAGACCATAATGCGCGGTAGTTTTGACGTATCTCAGAATCCGTCTCACAGCATCCAAGTGAGGTTTACGAGGACTCTGCATAAACTGACTTACCAAACCAACTGCATAACTGAGATCTGGCCTCGTAATGGTCATGTAGATAAGGCTACCAACCATTTGCCTGTACATGGTGATATCATCAAGCTCATCACCCAAATCAGCCCTAAGCTTCATGTTTTGCTCTAATGGTGTCAACATGGGTTTGCATGCTGTCATACCATACTTTGCCAGCATGTCAAGTGCATATTGCCTTTGCACCAACCATATACCCTTGCCTGTTCTAATCACCTCAATGCCAAGAAAGAACCTCAAATCACCAAGGTCTTTCATATCAAACTCTTTGCATAAAGAGGCCTTAACCTCATCGATGCCTTTCCCACAATCACCTGTGATAATCAGATCATCAACATAAATGACTATCATCACGATACCATCATGTGTCTTCTTTACATAAAGTGAAGAGTCTGCATTTCCAACCACAAATCCAATACTGACAAGATATCTGCTGATCTTGTCACTCCAAGCACGAGGTGCTTGTTTCAAACCATAGAGTGCTTTCTTTAACCTGCAAACAAAAGTCGGATATTTTGGATGTACATAACCTTCTGGCTGTTCCATGTACACCTCTTCTTGTAGATCACCATTCAAGAAGGCATTTTTGACATCCATTTGATGTAAAGCCCAACCTTTTTGTGCTACTAATGCAATGATAGACCTCACTGTAGCCATTTTAGCCACTGGGCTGAAAGTTTCATCATAATCAAGACCATAAGTTTGTGCATATCCTTTAGCGACCAGCCTTGCCTTATGTCTCTCTAGGCTGCCATCTGACTTGCACTTTACTTTATACACCCATTTGCATCCAATTGCATTCTTTCCTTTAGGTAACTCAGCCAATTCCCATGTATCATTTTTGTCCAAAGCATCCATCTCTTCATCCATGGCTTTCTGCCATACATGCTCTCCAATAGCCTCTGAATAGCATGTAGGTTCCACATGCTTTACCATAGATGTCATGTATGCATAATGCATAGCAAAATCTCTATATGTCAATCTTTCCACTGGATATCTGACTCTCTGGGATCTCCGCAATGCATGCGGGTCACTCTGTACACCTGTAACACGAGCATGTGGTGGCACATATCTGTCCTGCCTAGCACCAGGTGTGCGTACAACAGGTATGCCGAGCTCCTCATCCAGGCTCTCTGAGCTAGAAGACTCATAACCTGTGATCCCAATTCCTTCAACTTTCTTCTTGCCTTTATCCATAGCACTACTCCCAGTGCTCACACTCTCATGTCTCAGACGTCCTGACCATGGACGTACACTGCTACTACTCTCAGCTTCTGCTCTGCTGGCCCAGACATAGTAGTAGAGCTAGAACTTGCTTGTGATGGCAAGTTCACAGGTACATTAGCCTCAAGTGTGTCAATGACTCCCTCATCTTTGGCTTTATACCAACTAGCAAGCTCATCAAATACAACATCTCGTGAGATGACTACTTGTCTAGTTTGAGGGTTATAGCATTTGTAAGCCTTTCGATCCTGTGCATATCCAACAAAGACACATTTCTCTGCTTTAGGATCCAACTTCCGTCTTCTTTCATCAGGCACATGAACATAAGCTACGCATCCAAAGACTTTCAGATGTCCAATATCTGGCCTGTAACCTGTAAGCCGCATCTCAGGCGTGCTTCCATGAATGGTTGCTGTAGGTGATTTGTTCAGGATATACACTGCAGTAGCACATGCTTCTGCCCAATAGTAATCTGGCATGCTCTTTTCATTGAGCATTGCCCTTGCCACTTCACATATGACACGATTCTTTCTCTCAGCCACACCATTCTGCTGAGGTGTATACCTGCATGTCAACTGTCTTCTAATCCCATGCCTCCGCAAGAAATGCTCAAATGCTTTTGAGGTGTATTCACCACCTCCATCTGTCCTCAGACACTTAATCCAACAGCCATATTGTTTTTCTACAAGAGCTTTGAAATCCATGAATTTTTCCAGCACTTCACTCTTCTCTCTCAAAAAATATATCCATGTCATCCTGCTGAAGTCATCTATAAATGTCACATAGTATAGACTTCCTTTGATAGATGGATTTTGTGCTGGGCCCCATACATCACTGTGCACTATCCCAAGTGGTCTATTACTCATGTTTCCTTCTCTAGGAAACCTCAACCTTGCCTGCTTCCCAAACTGACAGGCTTCACAAACATGCATATGACCATCATATTTGAATCGAGGCAATCCACTGACAATGCCCCTTGTTTGCATGTTCTTTAATCTCTGTATATTGACATGTCCAATCCTCTTGTGCCACATGTCAATGTCCTGCACAATCCCATTGCTCTTTGAAAACATGGCTGAGCTCAATTCTGGTATGCCTGCATCCAATTTGAACAACCTTCCTTCCTTCTTGCCCTTGGCAACCAATCTACAGCCATGCTTAAAATCTTCCACAAAACAGCCTTTCTCATTGAATCTGACTTGTAGTCCCTGCTCAACCATCTGTCCTACTGATGCCAAACTCTTTGTGATGGATGGTACATATAACACTTCTGACATATTTTTCACATTTCCATCATGCATCTTCAAGGGCACACTGCCAACATGTGTTATAAGATGCTGAGTATCATCTCCTGTGACCACATAACCATTTGTATCCAATGGTTGCATCTTCTCAAACCACTCACCATGACATGTCATGTGGTTTGAGGCACCTGAATCCATATACCATGACTCATCTCGAGCATTCTGAGAATCCATTGTCCCCATAACATGCTTCATTGCAAAAAGATGGTTTGAACTCCCATCATTGTTACTGGTAGATGCATAATTTCCATGTTGTGGTCTTCCATTCCTCGCATCATTCTGCTTTTTGTAACATTCTTTTGCCAAATGTCCAAGTTTGCCACAATAGTAACATTCAATCCCATTCAAATTTTGTTGAGGACCTTGCCATCGTCCTCTACCACGAGCACCTGCTCCAAATCTCCCCCTATGGGATTGAAATCCACGTCCTCCACGTGATCCAAATGATGACTGTGAATTCTGAAAATTCTGATTTGATTGTGGTTGAGTAGACCTATCATTCCAACCACGTCCTCCACGGCCTCGAGGGGTAAATCTCCCCCTGCCTCGAAAGGCTCTAGATGAGTAAAAAGCCTGATTCCTTGCATGCTCATCATTGCTTGACGAGGATGCACCACCTGTAACACTCATACCACCAAGGCCAAGCTTCAATTCTTCCACAATGAGCAAGGACACAAGCTCATTAAAGTCTGGCATTCCTCCCAACCTTACTGAGATGGAAGTGTCAAAAGATTTGTATTCTTTGCCTAAACCACGCAATGTGAGAGCAACCAAATCATCATCATCCATCGGGGCATGGATCGATGAGACAAGGAGTCAGCATAACCCTTGATTTCCTGAACATACTCATGTATGCTCCTATTCCTTCGTGTGACACTGTGAATCTGTTGCTTCAGTTGTATCTTCCTTGCACCAGTGTCTGTCTCATACATACGGCACAATATACCCCATGCTTCTTTCGGTGTATCTGCATCTTGGATGTGAATAAGCAAGGCATCTGTTACACATATTGAAAAATAATGCAACACCTTCGAAGACCGCTCTACCCATTGCTTGTGAGCCAGTAACTGAGCATTATTTGGTTGAGGAGGTAAGTATGGCTCCGGATCTTCCTCCGAGACAAGACTCCATAAACCTTTGCCTTTCAAAAAACTCTTCATTCGAAACTTCCACACTTGAAAGTTAGTGCGATCAAGCTTCTCGCCAACAATCTGTATCGGACCATCTCCCATTGTTGCAAAAAAAAATAGAGTAGATGTACCCTTTCGATTACAATGTACGAAGTACCTGTAATGCTCCAAATCTCTCCAAATCACATCAAATGCTTGCAAATTGTGTGCATTAACATCCCACAATGATTCACCAACAATGTACACTCGATCAAAGTCGAAATCAAATGAAACTCCTTCACAAAAAAATTTCTGGTTTTTTTTCTCGCCAGTAACCAGTCAAGATTATGCTCTAAATCGTTCAAATCTTGTCCAAATTCAGTGATTCAACTTGCATTAGCTTCCCAACACATTGCTCCAACATATCCTAGAAGGGTTTGATCCAATTCTTCAAGGGAAATGAGAACCACCAATTTTTGTAACCTCTGGTTTGAATTTTTCTGCACCTGTCAGGTACCACCTCTCACTAAAATTGCTCTATCTCCTTCAAATCTTCTCCAAATCCAAAACTTTTTGATTCAAAAGTTTAGCAACTCATAGGACTTTACTTGTACCAAAGGAATTAGGCCAATTTGATATAGACAAAGATTAATGCCTTGATTAAAAATGCTCTGTTTCTGGACAGAATTTCTGCAAACCTGCACACCTGGACAGAATTTCTGCAAACCTGCACACCTCTGATAAATCACTTCAATGAGCTCCAAATACATGAAATGAGCTGCAACCAAGCATCACAAGGCCTTAGCAATGTCTTTGCTAAACTCTCCAAGCTTTAAAGCATTCAATTTGGTGTCCAAATGAGTGAATTAGACCAAATTCATTGCAAACTTTTCAAGAAACTCTTCCAAAAAGCGCCGCCTTCTCTTGGAGCTCTAGGAGAGAGGGGTAATCACTAATGAGTGGATAGGTCTCTTAGCAATGACCTAATCTATCATGGGTATGAAGGGTTTGACTCAATTTTGAGTAGAATTGCCACAATTGATCCTCCACCGGGCATATGTTCTCTGTTTTTGTAGAGTCCAAAAAACCAGAATTTTTTCCTTCACAAATTGCCTGTAATGCATCAATTTTCATGCAATGGTTTGCTCCAGTGTTGGTAATACATGTGCCCTTTCACAATACATGAGAACCTCTGTGTTTCCTTTGTATTTGCACCAATACTTTTGACAAAATACATTCCTTCACAAGCTTTCCATGAAAGCTTCAAAACCAGAAATTTTCTGCTTGCTTTATGCACTTCAATCTTCACTGAACTTGCTCTTTGATACCTGCAATCCGCAGAGGGGGTCTTGCTACACTCACCAATGGTCCTTAGCTCTCAGATCTGATGCCGATGTGTGCTCCACAGCTTCTCCTTTGCTCCAAGCTCCAATGGCTTCCTTCACAGCTTTTTCTTCTTCTTCCCTCTTCTCTCACTCACTCTCACAACACAGCTAATGAGCTCTTGGCTCTGATACCATGATAAAAAACAGGAGCAGGATGTAACACACACAAGAGAAGCAAACCCTAATCCATATCCATCAACCATAAAGAAGGAGAGAAGCCATAGTCACCATCTCTCTCACACACACAAAGGGGAACACAACATAGTATTATGTCCACACTACAAAGTAAACCTAATGTAATGTCCACACCACACATGACCAGCTGGACGCGGTCATAAACACACCACACATGACCAGCTGGACGCGGTCATAAACACACCACACGATATCTATCTACCATACTGTCACTCTGTCACCAACAGCACCCATGTGCTATCCTCCAGCTGTATACGAGCTTGATATTTCAACAGTGCATAGTAACCTTTTGAAAAGTGAGTAACCATTGGTAATGAGATTGCTAAATGTTCATCACAAAAATGATGCAATCACCATCCTAGTAGCATCTTAAATGAGCATTATGGGAATTAAAACTAGCTAAGTGTGGTAGTTTAAATTCAAAGTAGCCACATGAAAATTCAAACCAGCCTGTAGGTTTGATTTGGATAAGGTTTGAAGACATTGACCCATGTAAAACAAAAACATCAATATATTAAATAAGAGTTGAAGGGGTGAATACATGATGAGTGTTAGAATATGGGTTATCTTTAACCAAGCCATCCCTTACATTCCCTTCCTCATTCCTTTTTATTTGCAAAAATTCATGTGTTATCTTGATTTTATTCTATGGAAAGTGAAATCAATAAATAAGATGAGGATGAGATGATGGAGTGGTAATTGTTTCCATGAGATTATTTAAACATGTTCTAATCTTGTTTAATTTAGATTAAATCTCATCATATACTTTTCTCTAGAAGTAATTTTGAGAGGCTACTTTTACCGTATCAATTGGTGCATTGGCCAAGATGAGAAAATGAGGGGAAGATATTCTCAACTTTTTGGGAAGTTACTATTCAATGTAGCAATGTTAAATTACGCAAAAACTTCTATCACACATGCATTTTGGTAAGAGCATGTAACAAAGGTGGCAATATCCTTGCACTAAGCGCACTAAGTATATAGATATAAGAGGCCAAAGAAATTGGGGATATTTAACCTCCTTCAAATTCAAGCTGACACAACCATTATGGTGACCTCATCTTTATAAATGGTGGTAGCCAGCCCAAGACCACATGTAATAGATTCTTGGTGGAGATCCTTGGAGAGCACATGCTTCTCTTCAAACATTGTTCATCATCCTCATGAAGGTATCAATGTCGATTGTGAAAAGGGAAGAGAGAGCACCATCATGTTAGTCTATGGAATTTGATTATTGACATATAGAGCAAGAATATAAGCAGAGTTGTGGATGCAATTTCTCCATGTAGGCATGAGTTCCATTAGTCTTAGTTTGTCATCTTTAATGATTGTTGTAAAAATTTGAAATCACAAAGGCCATGTGATTTCCATGGTAGAGATTAAACTCAAAATTAATAGGAGAATCAAATCATTTTTGTGTATGGGTAGTTAACATACTTTGTATTGATTTTCTCTCTCAAAAGTGATGGGTCTTTCTATATAAAGGTGGGGCAATTTGGGGGGAAATTTAGCACAAATTGGACTCTTTTATTACTTAAATAGACATGTTTTCACAACATAACACATCTATACATACAAAACTGGCAACCTTATCTTTAAGCCAATTACAAAGTTTACATGGCCAAGTGTGCACGGCCTTGGGTTTCCTTCTGCTGCATGATCCTTCTATCTCTTATGCTTTGATATCCATCTCTACTAACAAAGATATGGCATTATGAGAGTTGGCTTGATCTCATGGTTAAGTAGCAACTTTTGGCTCCCAAAGTTGATAAAAAGAATTAGATTCATGTGTTAAGGTAGCCACAATTTAATTTCAAACATGCAATATTTTATATAGCATTATAATTAAACTATTGCTTATTTTAGCCTTATCCAAAGGTTACATAGTTCATGCCTTAAAAGAGAGGGTTTAAATGTTTTTTTATCTTAATCATGGAGAGTTTCCCATGGAGAGTTTTCCCATGGAGATATGAAAATTTTTTAATAAGTTGAGAGCTAATGGTTGGCAAGAAAGGGATGGGTACTTGAGGTGATCCCTAGGTGGTCTCCCACCAAAGGCTTATATTTTTCATCAACACTCTAGCAAAGACAAGCCTTCAGTCCCCCTGAGGATGATGACACCAATCTTTTGATGAAAACCATGTAGTGGTCACCTCAACTAGTACCCATCCCTTGCTTGCCATGAGATTTGTAATCTTCATGGGAATGAAGGAAAATTTGTTTGTAAAATTATTGTCTCTCCTTGAACCCTCCATCATCAAGAGGAAAACCCTCTCTTTTGAGGCATAAATAGTACGATTTAATTCTAATGATGTGAAAGTTGCATGTCTATAACTTAATTGGCTGCCCAAGAACATGAATCCAAAGTGATGTTTATCATCACATTTGGGGAGCCAAGAGATACTACATAACCATAAGATTAGGTCATTGACCTAAAATCACCATATCTTTGTCAAGTAGAGATGAATATTGAGTTAGAAGTGATGGAAGGATCATGTAGGAGGAACACCTATGGCCATGATCACTCTACAATTAAAGGGATCCTTGGTAGGATAAGGTTGCTCGATTTGAGCCCAATTTTGTGCTAAAATGAACCCCAAATTGTGTTAACTTGAAAGAAAGAGATCCATCCATTTTGAGGGATAAAATTTTAAAGTACTTCAACTCACTCATATGCCAAAATGATTTAATACTCCTATCAATTTTACGATGAATCTCTACCATGGAAATCATATAGGCTCTATGATTTTTTATTTTTCCATTGATCCATGGTAAAGATGACATTGAAACAATGGAACCCATGCTAGTGCAAGGAGTAATTGCGACCACCACCACTCTCCTTATATTGGTGCATAAACAAAGATAATTGGTAACCTCTTCTCATAGGTTACCCACCCAACCTATCATAAGAAGGTGCTTTGCCATCTTACCCATTGCGCGAGAATGGACACTTATCTTCTATAAATATAGTGCTGGAACATGTGAAGCGGCTTTACCTTGGGCTTAATGTCAAATAGAGAAATTTTATAAACCTAGTGTACATAGTTGTTTAAGACTAGTAATAGAGGCCATACCATTTTTTAGTTTGGCTAGCCTAGTGTGAAAACTAGTCACATAAGCCATTTTTTATAATAAGAAATACATAATCACTCCCTTACAATAGCTTTCTTGTGAGCTCTCCTTCTTCCCTCTTCTTGCTCCCTTGTATGCTATTGAATTCTTACATGCTAGGTGGATGCTTGTTTTTTCCCTCTTCCATTGGCTTCTTCTTCCTTTACCTTTTGAATTCTTACATGCTTGTAGATCATGCTAGATGCTTGTCTAAATAGGTTTGATTGTAGATTTCCCTCTTCTAGGCATAGATATATCTCCTTATGCTAGGTGGATGCTTGTTTTTTCCCTCTTCCATTGGCTTCTTCTTCCTTTACCTTTTGAATTCTTACATGCTTGTAGATCATGCTAGATGCTTGTCTAAATAGGTTTGATTGTAGATTTCCCTCTTCTAGGCATAGATATATCTCCTTATGCTACCTACATCTAGGCATAGAGAGACCTCCCTTCACCCCTTTGGTAAAGGACCATTCCCGTGTGATAACAGAGTGAGGATGTAATGGAGTGAGGATGCAATGGATGAGCTAGCATAGTCACATTGGAAAGTTGCATTTGCGGCTCTAAGGCAAAATCCAACGATATATACTTCGGCAAGGCTAATTTAAGCTCTTGATTTAAACATATTTGGAATTGCTATCTATTGGGGACTAGCCTAGGACTTAGCTAAGTTTATCCATCCATTCTAAGCTATTGGGATCACCCAATATCGCTCGATGTTGAAGGTCACACTCCAAAAAGCATACAATTTTAGAGCCATTAAATATGTTTGTTGATTGCTTTTGATTCTACTTTAAAGTTTATTTGTATTAGGCTACTCTATTTTCATCTATTGGTAAGGAAAAACCCTAGTTCTTTAGTGATTTACATGAAATTGGGCCCCAAGTGGCTTAGATTTTATTGCTTTAATCCACATATTAGCTTAACAATTATGCTTTTAGGAGCGGAATTCACTCTGAAAACATGACTATTGAGCTTCATTACGGTGAATTAGAGTGGGTTAGTTAATTTATGCTCGTTGTTTCATAGTTTTTGTTCATGCATTTTATAGGAGTGAAATCCACTCCAAAACATGAGCATTGAGCTCCATTAGAGTGAGTATTGAACTTCACTAGGGTGAATTAGAGTGGGATAGCTAATTTCTATTTATTATTTCATAGTTTTTATTCATACATTTCATAGGAGTGATCCATTCCAAAAACATAAGCATTGAGCTATATCAGAGTGAAGTAGAGTGGAATAGTCAATTTTTATTAATGCATTTTATATTTTTCCATGCATTATTTGAATTGGTAGCTTAGAAGCATGCAATTCCATAAAAAAACATTTGATTACTTGTAATACAATCTTTTATTAGGATTAGGATCATTAATCACACCCCATTAAGTCTAACATCCTAAAAATCGATAAAAACTAGTTTGAGCAGCTCTCAAGTAGGGCATGTGAAGCCAAAATCCCATTCAAAAAGATGTGATTATGGACATGTGAGCTCGGAAATGTGAGTCTAGAGTGTTGAGATATTGAGCTCAACTAGTGTTGCGGCCATTAGGTGATAGCTCCGGCACTTATGCCACTGGCATGGTTGGCAAGATTATGGTTAATATACTACCAGTGAGATGGGTTGCATGACAATCTTATTTTGATTACTAGAGTGTGGCATAGCTATAGCACTAACTTATATAGTCGGGTTCAAATTTTAGGTTCATGCTAGTAGGAGAGTACTGCCAATGAGACGGGTTGCATGACAATCTTATTTTTATTACTAGATTTTGGCATAGCTATAGCACCAACTTATACAGTCGAGTTCAACAATTAGGTTCATACTAGTAGGAGAGTACTTTCCCTTATAATATGTAATCTTATCTCTTTTGTTAATGGTTGTAGAGAAGAGAGGAAGATAGAAGAAAATTCAGCCATCCATCTGTCTTTCTTATGTCTTGCTCTCTCTTTCTTATGTCTTGCTCTCTCGTGTGTTTGTGTGTTTACTTGTAAGAAACTCAAGCTCTCCCTCTCCCCTTCATTTTTTTAATGGTATCAGATCTCCGGTTCATGTGAGAGCTAACAAGGTAAACAAGAGGTAAGAAGAAGGCAAGTAAGGAAGCAGAAACATGGTATCAGATCTCTAGTTCATGTGAGATCTAACAAGGTAAGCAAGAGGCAAGAAGATCTCTAGTTCATGTGAGATCTAACAAGGTAAGCAAGAGGCAAGAAGAAGGCAAGTAAGGAAGCGGTAACATGGGTAAGGGTATTTCCTTCTATTTTCCTCTTTGATTTCGGAGAAACACCTTTGGTAGCTTTGAGAGCTATATGCAGACAGGGAAGTCATTGTCTCAAATTGAGATATCCTTAATTTTGCATGTTTTGACATGATTTGGGTGCATTTCGGGCCCTGCTTTAGGCCTGCAAGATTTTCATAGGCGCTCTATAGAAGTAACAAGGTAAGCAAGAAGCAAGAAGAAGGCAAGTAAGGAAGCGGTAACATGGGTAAGGGTATTTCCTTCTATTTTCCTCTTTGATTTCGGAGAAACACCTTTGGTAGCTTTGAGAGCTATATGCAGACAGGGAAGTCATTGTCTCAAATTGAGGTATCCTTAATTTTGCATGTTTTGACGTGATTTGGGTGCATTTCGGGTCCTCCTTTGGGCCTGCAAGATTTTCACAGGCACTCTATAAAAGTGTCAACTTTAACTATATATTTCATTTGATGTAAAGTTGCAATAGAAATTTGGTTATAGGAAAATATATGGAGAGAATATAAGTGTTACATGTGTTAAACTATCATCGATGCTACCTGCAGTAACATATCCTCTTCATTGGATCATGTTACTGACTCTATTTTCTTTACTTGAACTATCCTAAATTTGGACCATAGTTTTCCCCTTGCCTACTTCATTAACCCACCTCCTTCGGCTTGGGTTAGAGGCTCATATCAGTAAACCAAACATCTACCTTATCTTTGTTCCATTGTTGGGCTTGGACATGGGTTGAAATATTTAATGGGGTCACTATTATACATATACGTCTGAGTTATACACTAATCCTCATAAGAAAGCTTGTGGCAAGATTGGTAGAAGGTTAATGCCTCTCTTAACTTGATTTCCACACTTGGAACATGTATAAGGATTGAAATATTTATTACTTTCACAAGAGCTCATGGTTGAAGGCAGAGTTGATTTAAGTAGGCATGATGGGGTCCCTCGTAAAATGGAAACATCACAATGGATCCCTCTTCACATTTGAATTAATGGAAACATCACAATGGATCCCTCTTCACATTTGAATTAATATTTTAATGGAAAGTGGTTTGAAACACTCATAGCAGTGGGACTTTTTGCATAACATAGAAGTTAGGCATGATATTATGTGTCTCCTTATGGTAGTCATTGTTTATGTTGACTCGCAAAGGATATCTCACTTTCTTCTAATGGTTCCTCAATCAAAAGTTGATTAGCCAGTGTTAGCTTAGGTAAGGTGGTTATGGGGGTAAGACCAGTGGTGGTATAGTAGGTATGTCAAGTAACCTATAAATACCCCTTGGATAGTTTTGCACATTTTGATGCACATGGACAATAGCCACATTTTTTTGTACATGGACAGTAGCCACATTGGTAGAGCAGGTGGTGCTAGTAAAGCTAAAGGTTACCTTAGTGTATGAAATTGAGCTATTGGTTAGGTTTGAGGGAACTTAAGCATGGTAGTATCATGATTCTCTAAATGCATGCAATGAGCATGCTATTGGTTGGGTTTGAGGGAACTTAAGCATGGTAGTATCATGATTCTCTAAATGCATGCAATGAGCATGCATTTAGCTTAGGTAAGGTGGTTATGGTGGTAAGACCAGTGGTGGTATAGTAGGTATGTCAAGTAACCTATAAATACCCCTTGGATAGTTTTGCACATTTTGATGCACATGGACAATAGCCACATTTTTTTGTACATGGACAGTAGCCACATTGGTATGAGCAGGTGGTGCTAGTAAAGCTAAAGGTTACCTGAGTGTATGAAATTGAGCTATTGGTTGGGTTTGAGGGAACTTAAACATGGTAGTATCATGATTCTCTAAATGCATGCAATGAGCATAATAAAGCATTTGTATGGGTTGTAGATGTGGGCACTCAATGGATTTTATCTACATATTGAACACCAAATTAGCTCTCTTTGTGGTGTAGAAATGCATGTTGCTTAGTGGCTTGGCAACTCTCTCTTTTAGTTTTAACGGTCATACTTAGCTTTCTAAAGGTCATGTTGAGTAAATTAGCTCTCTTTGTGGGGTAGAGATGCATGTTGTTGCTGATGGTTTGCAGCTCTCTTACCTCTTTTAGCTTTAAATTTTCTAATATGGCTTGTTTTGATAGTCATGTTGTTTACTTATTTTTCCCAAATTTCAAAGTCATGTGACGACTCAAGATGTGGGATGGTACCAATAATGGAGACTTTCTATCGTCTGACTGGGGTTTCAACATGTTATTTTTAAATTCTACAGCCATTTTGCAACAAGTATGACGAGCATATAATTAAGTATCTTTAGGGCATCTATGGGTTGCATACTTCTTTATTACGAATGCATGGCAACAACAATTGATTGGCCAACCTCTCCTAAAGTTTACACTGAGAGTGTAGATGTTTTAGTCTCATGAGACATAATCTCATGCTTATATTGCTTAATATCATGGAGCTTCAATCGTCACCACTTTGTGCAAAACTTAGGATGAACACATTTGTTATCAATTAGGGGTAGCTCTGGAAAGTTACCTACTAGACGATCACTTGTATTTGGTCTTTGACCAAGTCTTACTAGGTTAATACTCCCCCTCCTCATCCTCTACCCCCTTCCTTTGAATAGGCCTTACTGGGGTTAATGCTCCCCTTCCTCATCCTCTATTCCTTCCCAAGTTAAACATATGTATTGAGATATAATCTCATCATTATCATAGGAGTGTAATCCATTGTTGGTTTCCGTAAACTAAAGTTCTCTCATGATTTTGTGATAGTTTTGCCTACACGTGTGCAAGAAACTCAAGGTCACAGAATAGATTGTCAATGTCTTCTTTTGTTGCATACAATTTATCATCAATAGATCCTTTCACCTTATCATGATTAGGCTAATCTACAACACGTAAGGTTGAGTAGATGTCTCTTAACCTTCCTTTCAGCCTTTCAAAATTAGCTCTAAGGGTGGTATAAAGCTCATTAAGGGCTTGAACAAGATCTCAAGCTTATGTAGCCATGTCTTCTTGAAACTAGAACTGGAGTCCAATATGAGTAAAGTTGTAGTCTCTCATTATTTCTCCATTATTCAAGCATTGGCTCTTTGTACATCCAAACCTTATTTTTGCATGTGTATTTGTAGTTATGTTTCTATAATATCTTTCTCTATTTTCATTTCCTCCACAGTAGAAAAAGAATGCTTCTCCGGTCTTTAGAGCATTGGGCAATACCTCTCCTAATCTGAGGAGTGATATGGGGTTATTTTGAGGCACTTGAAAAAGTTTTTCCTTACATAAATAATGTTGGAAGATGCATAGCTTGAGTATCTCTTATGCCTATAACATTCGTTAATCTAGTGCTCAATGCTTAACTACCATAGTTAGGATTGAGCACCTTCTTATTTTATTTCAATTTATAAAATCCGAATAGTCCAAAGGCACTTGAAAAAGTTTATCCTTACACCAATACTATTGGAGAATGTTGTACAATATGAGTATCTATTATACCTCAAACATTTATTGCTCCATTGCTCATCGCTTAACAACCATAGTCAAGATTGAGCTTCTTTTTTTATTTCAATTTGTAATCCGAATAGTCTCTTATCATAGTCCAAAAGGCTATTGGATTTCATGGGAGGGGATATAATCCTCTCATCAATTTTCTCATTAGTTTTGGAACATACTCCATGGATACATCACTACTAATTTTAATAGATTCAAGTCCTCTCTAGGCAAACACACTCAATTTACTACAGCCAAGTGACCAGAACCCACACATAATTGATAGGAGGATCCTAGGTGGTTAGATGTACTGTTTTCAAAGTGAGATCGTCACCAACAATCACTCTCTCATATTTTAAGGGCATGAGAATGGGTCTAGATATAACAAACTCCGCTCACCACACCTACGTTAATGTTCTATTAACTTTTTGGTTTCCACAAAATTAAGTTTTTTATGTCTTGAAAAACTAGCTTATTTTTCACACAATGTGAAAATATAATGTTTTTCATGCACAAAATTAAGTTTTTAATGGCGTGAAAAACTAGTTGATTTTTCACACAATGTGAAAATATAACGTTTCCACCTTGCAAATGATGTTTTTTTCAGTATATGATGCATGCATAATATTCTAAAACCCCAAATACAAGGTCTTGAGTTTTTCATGATATGAAAAAGCCCCTGGTTTTTCATGGGCGTGAAAAACTCTCCATTTGGAGGTCTAATTTAATGTGATCAATGATGTTCTATATCTCATATCTTTCCTTAATCAAAAGTTTTTGAGATGTGAAAACCCAATAATTTAGATTTTCAAACGGGCATGAAAAACTCATATTTCTATGAATAAGGATAAGATTATTTAGATAAGTACTTACTATCCTTAGCAAGCTCATCCCAACAAAATAACCATGGCATTTTCATAGCGTGAAATGATTTTCATGCAGGCATGAAAAAACAATCGGCATGAAAAATCAATTTTTGAGAAATCTCAGATCTAGAGCTGTGCAAATGGGGATTTATCATATCCAAATGTTCAAGATTGAGTCTCCTACGCATGAATTATGCAATTTTCCTATCTTGAGACTCAATTTTACACTTTTTAATGATTTTATGATTTTTTGAAAACCAGGTATGTATAAAAAAGCACGTACTTTCATAGCATAAAAATGTAATGAACAAAACACGTTACTAAAAGAAAGACCATATATTTACTTTCCTCAAGGTCTCGCACAACAACAAGTACTCACAAGAACATAAACACGAGAAATAACCCATTTCTCCTTCTTTTTCACTCCACACACCCTAAGCTTATCCACTTTTCAATCTATACAACATTGTTCATAGAACAATGGCCAAGGGAAAAGTCACTTGCATCATTAGGGAGTGGAGGCTGTAAAGAAAGTGAAAGAAGATTACCTCTCTGAAAGTAGCACTAAAAAATCTTATAGCACACCCTGTTATATTCACAAGAAGAATAAAAACAAGAAACAATTGACATGGGGAACTCACCTCCAAGCTCAGGTCTCTTAAAGTCATCGAAGCTCACCTAGTGGTTGCTTAGGAACTTACCTTGCCTCCAAGCTTGAGTCTTTCTTGAAGCCATGAAAGCTTGCTAGTTCCTCTCCTTCAAGCTCTCACCTCCAAGGAAGCTACTTCACCTCCTATAAGGACTCACTCTCCTCTCACTATCTACTCTCTTTTTCACAAAGCATAGATAGGAACATGTACTAAGAATTAACTAGCCTCTACTCTCAAATATCTCTCAAGCATACATAAAGGCAAGAGAAAAGAGAAAGTAGATAACTTAGAGCCCTTTACACTTGGGCGCTCAAAACATTTAAACTAACTAAATGAGCTTGGTCATAGTAGCCAACTTTCTCGTAAAGATTACAACTTTAATAGTGCCTTTCTTGAAGCCATGAAAGCTTGCTAGTTCCTCTCCTTCAAGCTCTCACCTCCAAGGAAGCTACTTCACCTCCTATAAGGACTCACTCTCCTCTCACTATCTACTCTCTTTTTCACAAAGCATAGATAGTACTAAGAATTAACTAGCCTCTACTCTCAAATATCTCTCAAGCATACATAAAGGCAAGAGAAAAGAGAAAGCAGATAACTTAGAGCCCTTTACACTTGGGCGCTCAAAACATTTAAACTAACTAAATGAGCTTGGTCATAGTAGCCAACTTTCTCGTAAAGATTACAACTTTAATAGTGCCTTTTCATGACACTTATTACTACTCATGTAAATTTTTTATTGGGAAAAAGATCCTTCTATTAGTTAATGAAAAACAACCACAATGGGCTAGATACAACCCCGTAGGGCTAGATACAACCCCGTAGGGCTAGATGCAAACTCGCCTCATGGATGGGGCGGGAATCAAATAATCATAAGGGAAGAGACACTTCTCCTCCAACTAGTCGCTCTGTGAGGAGAAGGATATCTCATACAAGGGGAACAACCACACAGGTGGTTAGTAATGCTAAATGGGGTCTCCGTCTCTATTTGTGAGAAAAGGGCAAGGCCTCCAAACCCTCAAGAAAGCTTCCTGCCACTTCCGCATGCGGTTAGAACTCCTTATAACTTCCCCCACTAAACACAAAGGGTGTGAATGAAATCGAGCCATATGCTCCTGATGGTCTCAGCCGGTGGAAACCCTCGATGACCTCGCTACATCGTGCACACCAAATGTGCCAAGTTGCTATGCTATTACAAATCTCCCATCTCTAGCATGAGCCTATAGGTCGCCTATAGGTGGGGATGTGACTGGTACCGCTATTGCAATACGCTGGTGAGAGACTTGAAGGGCTAGCCCTCCCCCATCCTCCTCATAAGCCTTGACCACTCCATCCTCTGTGTGTCCCAAGTGACAATGCCCCAAGTAATGATATGGGTTGATGCCCTATCCATAGCGAAGATGTGGAGAATCTGCTAAGCCTTCAACCAATCCCAAAGGCAATGTCACTCAGACTCCTGAGGGTGGCTATCGCACCGCGGGCAAGCTGCTCTACCGACCTCCAACTACCAGCCAAGTACCGACCGCCAAACTCCTATGTGCCATCAACCAAAGAAAGAGAATGATCTTACTAGGCTAAAAGCCGTCCCAAAGCCTCTTCCAGAAATCTGAAAAAAAGTGTTGTAATAGGCTCTGAGACTGCCAATGTGCCATCTATCGCACGCATCTGGATCCTACGGCCTAGCCGCATGGTATATGCAAAGAAGGGGGCATCTAGAGTCTCCTCTTGATCCATGGGATCATGCCAAGTCCACTCTCCCGAGGTCCCATTGCATATATGTGAGAGGTCGGCACTCCCATATCCATAGCCACCATAGTCTCTCCCTGGCCACCTTGGCCGGTGCTCGATCTATATGCCATTCCCATGCCCAAAAACTAATCACCCTCACCCTCTGCAAGGTGCAACCTATGAAATCCTCCATGGGAAGCTATGATCTCTCTAGTCTACCATGGGATCTAATAGAAAAAGTGAGCAGACCACTATCCTCATCTGCTCCGTGGACCACCACCCACGAGGATATTATGTCTTGTAAACATGCCTACACTGAGGGGGTCGGGTCTAGAATAGGAGTTAGCCACTCCTGAGCGATAGTTGAGTCAATGTCGATGCTCAGCCTATCTCTACCTTGAATCCATGTCAGGCCTCTCTCCTGCACCTCCGAGGGAAATTGCCTGTGTGCAATCCAATCTCTGAGATACCTTGCTAGTCCCATGCTCAAGGCGCCCCAAGATACATGCGGTCGGCGCGGGCGGGCCCCTAACATGTGGCCACTAGGTAAACGGATCAGGGGATTCCAGACCACCAAAGACTGTTTCAAAGCCACTCCTCTAAGGCAACTGGAACTATCTGTCTGAGGGCTAGCCTGAGATGATCCCAAGCACAAAGTAAATCTGTCCTCAAAGGTTGGGCTAAAACCACAGGCTTGCATCTCTATGAAGATCCATCTGGTACTCTACGGCCAAGGGCCCCCAAGGCTCGAAGTGCAAGTTGAAATCTAGCCCAATAGGAAATCCTTCCAGGGCTCGTCGGCAAGGAGTCATCTAACAATCAGCTTGCCTAGCAGGGCACGACTCTAGATAGTAGGGTCGATGAGGCCTAGCCCCCCTCTGCGACGTGGCTAAATGATCACTCTCCATGCCACCTTGGCCCTGGCTAGAGCCTCCCATCACTGCCAGCCCATAAGAAGTTTCAGATCAATCATTGTACCTGGCCAATACATGCCCAAGAAAAGGCCCAGCACAAAGTGATGTACCACATGGTGGCTACTAGAAACACTTGGTTCACCACCACCACTCTGCCTACTAGGGATAGCGTTGCGAATACTCAAAAGAAGCGGGGCAAGCTGCTACTCTGGAGAGATATCAATGTCAAGCTGGCAACCGAGATAGCAAACTGGAGTGCCCCCGCCGAGATCCACTGGAAAGCCTCACTAGTCCACCAAGTCAAGGCGGGTGCTAAACCTACCTAGAAACCACATGACTTGTGCCACTTGATCTACACTCTTGATGCACAATCGCCTCCACAAATCTCTGGAGATTCCCCACATCTCCTGTAAGGAAAGCTGTTGTGTGGTCTGCAAACTCTAAGTCCAGCAGCTCCTCCTGCGTTGTGCGGAGGGGAAGACGCAATACACCTGAAGCCCCCACCAGTCTCCTGGGCGGAGAGAAAACTACTCATGGGCCTCAGCAATGAATAGGAAGAGGTACGGTGCCAGAGGATAGCCCTGTCGTCTAACTGAGTGAGAAAGTGGGAATCTATCGCCCACCACGGCTCCTTGAATGAGAACCTAGCTGTGTGAGGCTGAGTAAAGTCATGAGACTCCATGACTCCACTCCATGGGGAATCCCATCCTACTCATTGTGCCCTCCAAAAAGCTCCAATCCACCCTATCACAAGCTTTCTCAAAGATGAGGAGTAGCACAATGAGTTCCTGCCCACATCCTAACTAAAGTTGTCACCTCCGAGAAGGTAAAGATGTTGTCCATAATGCTCCGATCCTAAACAAAGCCAGTTTGAGTGTCATGGATCGTGTGGAAAAAAAGGCTGAAGTCTCCTGCTGGCCTACTGATGGCCTTGGCCAAGATATTATACGCTGTCCCTAGAAGAAAAGGCTAAAGTCTCCTGCTGGCTACTAATGGCCTTGGCCAAGATCTTATATGCCAAGATCCACTGCCGGATCTCCAATCACCCTCCTTGGGAATCAAGTGAATCAAGCCCTCTAAGAGCCTCTCTGGCATGGCCCCTATGATCATAATCTCATTGAAGGTAGCACGAAGGCTGCCTTGCATGAGGTCCCGATGACGAAGAAAGAAAGAGACTAGAAGCCCGTCCCCCAGGAATTTCCCCCTAGGAAGTGCCATCAGTGCCTCCACCAACTCCAGCAGTAAATGGTGTCAACATGAATGACTGAAGAGAAGGGGGAACCACCTCCCTCATGTGGCACCAAACCCTCTCACATGCATCCACCACCTGTGGAGAAATTGAGATCGAAAAAAGTCCATGTGGCGATGGCTCTCACATGGGGGGGATCAGAAACAATATCTCCATCCTGGGTGGCCATGCAACCTGTGAATGCCATCTCTTCGCTTGTGGGGGCCAACTATCTCGAAGAGACTTTGTCTCACCAGCTTAAGTCTAGAAAGAGGCCCTAGTGTGATACCTGTACTCCACCCTCCTCTCCTCGATGGATCTAATCTCCATGCAAGCGACAACAAGATGACTCTTAATCCATTGGCTATCAGAGGACCTCTCTTGAAGCCACTGTAAAGAGGCTAGACTCCTCTGTTGCTCTCGGAAGCCCTCCAATGAGCTCTCGGCAGCAATGCCTCCTACAAGAAACTGCTAATCTCCCCTAAGCCCCAATGTGCACGTAGGAGAGCCTTAAATAAAGTCCAAACCCGCCTATATCCGCTTTATCCCGTTGCATATCTCAGGGCCCTGAATGAGGCTGTCCGAAATCCTCGAGCTCACATGCATATCGTGTCTCTCCAGGGGTCCTCTAAGGCCAAAACATATGAGGCACGATCATAAAAGGAAGTGCTTGCCAAGATACCAATCATACCCCCTCGACTGCAAGCGCACTCATCAACATAAAACCTCTCTAGTCTAGAGAGGTGGGGCCATTGCTCCTTCTATCTGATCTTGAGAAGCAAAGGCTCCCAGGACTACTCCCAAACTCTGGAAGATGCCGGGTGTTCTATCCCCTGAGTGCAAGAATTATCTCCTCCCAGGCCGAATACTCTACTCCTCCTGAGATTATGGCCGTGCCACAAGTCTGTCCTCTATTGCCTCTATCATGTTAAAGTCACCGCCCAAGCACCAAAAATTAGCCTAAGGGAGGGCATGTCAAACTGTGCTCCAAAAGAGGGCTCTACTTGCAGCAGTAATGTTCAGAGAATAAACATTGAGAAAGCCAATGATATCCTCTCTGATCAAAATGGTAATCCAATGTGCACACCCTGGGACTATGCCTCTTGAGCTAGTCTCACTGCTGCCGATAAAAGCTCGTCTCACTGACATAAATACAGACACCTCCTTGTGTACCTAAGGGGCTGAAGAATGAGGAACAGAAAGTGTGACCTGGAAGAATCTTCCCACATCGGTGGATGCTCCCCTCTGAAAAGCGATGCTCGTGGAGGAATAAAATGTCTATGGATCCCCCAACTATGGCTCTTTGGAGCTCGCCTCATCTTTGAAAGCACTGAGGCCCCCCTAAACTCTGAATGTGCCATGAAACAATCCGCATATCAATCTATGTGTAATGCGGCACTCGCAAAACTACCCTCCATTTCAAAGAGTCTTGCGCAAGGGTTTAGCCTCATAACTAACTATAGGCTCAAATTGAGTGCATAGAAGCATAAAAGTTTCAAATACAACAAAATGGTAGACTCCTTCTCTTTCCAAATTAATCCCCTCCCGCACACACTCCCTCTACTTGTTGAGAGTTATAAATTATTTTTATGAATAATTTTGTTGTTTGTAGCATAAAGGGAGTGGTACATTTTTTCAGTGTCCTTGATTTACACACTAAGAGGGTATATAATACAGGTCATATGTATCAATCAATCACTTGTGCATTATTTAATAGACATGGCTATGTTGTATTATGTTTGGTCTTACTAAGACTAGAGTTTAAATACATTGAATTCAGGATAGAAATGTCTACTACAATGCATATGTATCCATTGTTACTTGAGGAGGGTATAGAAAACATGACCACCACACTCGAGGAGGGTATAGAAGACATGACCACCATATGTGTGAATAATCATTAAACTTTGCATTTCTGCTAGTAAGGCTGTATATAATTATGCTTGGTCTCACTAGGACTATAAACCAAGTTTGTTGAAGTCAATAAAGTGAAAAGATTTGGGGGGAGGAGGGAGAGCTTGAGCTCTTGCAAGCACACACACACTCTTATAACAATGGATAAGACACGCATAGAGATGGAAGGCTGAAATCTTCTTCTACTTGTCGCTCTCAAAAGAGGTCTATAAAAGATAAGAAAAAACCAATATAAGTACTAGAGTACTATGTACAAGCGGTCCATAATGTGAACACGCTAAATAGGCGAGCTCACAAGATAAATATGCCATAACTTGGTTAGACTAGGTAGTTGTAGTCCAGCTATAGAATCATTGGTGAATATCTGTCGTGTGTCAACTATGGTGTAGTCTAGCTGTAGAATCATTGGTGAATATCCGTTGTGTCAACTAAACATGCTAGTGGTGTAAAGGTGAAACGGTCACCCATGCACATCATGAGTGTCAACTCATGTTGAGCTTGACATCTCAACACTTCTCCTTAAGCTCAATTCCATCTCCAAGACTTTAAGCATAGTGCGGAATCTGCAAAGCTTCTCTACTCCCAAGGCCTTAGCGAAAATCTCAGCTACTTGCTCCTCTCCACATAATATAGGTACTTCTACACATGCGAAGACAACTCCTCAATCGAAGACGTGTAGCTCTTAGAGCTAATGAGGGGGTGTCGTACCATAACAAGAAGGGGAAGAGATGTGATACTCTTACCTATGTACCACTTCCTTTGCCTTCATAGCTTCCTTTGCTTGTCCTCGTTCAACTCCTTAGCCTAAACTAGGATTTGATACCATGAAAAGATTAGGGGGGAGGAGAGAGAGAGCTTGAGCTCTTGCAAGCACACACACACTCTCACAACAATGGATAAGACACACATATATATGAAAGGCAAAAATCTTATTCTACTTGTTGCTCTCAAAAGAGCTCTACAAAAGATAAGTGAAAACCTACATAATTACTAGAGTACTATATACAAGCAGTCCATAATGTGAACATGCTAAGTAGGTGAGTTGGTAAGATGAATATGTCGTAACTCGATTGGACTAGGTAATTGTAGAATCAGTGGCAAAGATCCGTCATGTCAGCTACCAAACGCGCTTAGTGGTTTAAAGGTGGAATGGTCACCCAAGCACGTCATGAGTGTGGGCTTGTGTTGAGCTTGATATCTCAACACAAAGACACACCTACTGTTTACCCATCCATACTTGAGGAGGGTGTAGAGGACATGCCCTCCATATGTAAGAATAATCAATCATGTGTGTATCATTTAGCAGACATGTCTAGGTTGTACTTTGTTTGATCTTATTAAGCTTATTCCCCCTTTATCCCCCCCCTCCTACTTCCTTACCATTCTTTAGCTTCTTTCTTAGGTTTTGATGATGCTTTCACTTCTCAAGAGTTCTTTGTATATTTGCAATTTCTTAACCTTTTTCTTAGCTTTTGAAGGCCCTTTTAGTTATTAAAAGTTCTTTTTGCACTTGCAATTCCTTAATAGATTTTTCCTTTCTCCTTTTATGTCACGAATCCAAGTTGCACATCTAGTGCATTTGTGGGGTATGGGGTGTTAGTAACTCCATTATAATCTGAATTCTCCATGAATTGGAAAAGTTGCTTGGCTCGTTATGAAGTGATGTGACTTTTTCTCTATTTGTTGGAGGTGGCAATATGAATGATCATATTAAGAGTATTGGTAAACAATAAGATGAAAGAACGTTAGCTAGAAATAAGAAACTTGAACTTGAACAAGCAACATGAAAGAGGAATTACCCTTTAGTTCTTTCTCTATGACTTATTTAGTTTTTAAGTACTTTATCCATAGTTGTGTCATGGCATCGCATATTAAGTAAGTAATGTCAAAATAAGCCATTTAATTTGGGCATGCTATCTCTTTCATCTCTTGTTACTTTCACATGTCCCAATGCTTTAACTTCATCTCTAAGCTTGGATAGAAGGGCAGATAGAAGCACTTTTCTTCTACCTCTTCACACAGGCTAGGGTTGTAATAGTATCAATATGTCAAATATTTAATGCACAAGAAAAGTTTTAAATGCTGCCTTTATAAAGTTGTACATGAGGCTTGTTCTCCACTTCTTCGTGATGGTAATGAGACTAATCTATAAATTATGAAGGACTAAAGGAATAAAGAAGAAAGCATCAATTCAAATCATTCAACTTTACCATAAGAGCTATACGTCCAATCAAGAAAGCACTAACACATTTTGCAAGGCAATTTTAATTAAGTTTTACACGGTAAACTATTGATCTAGAAAGTATGAATGCCACTATGATGGTATGTATCTATGGGGCATGATAATGAAATTACTAAGAAATAAGTTGATGGAGCCTAGTGATTTATCACATGAAGAAAGTGAAAAGTCACCAAACCCTCTACGTGGACTCGAGTGGATTCTTGAAGGTGAAGAACAAGATTCATGGCACGCATTTGACCAACCAAAAGGGGCTGCGCCCAACTTTGCTTTAACCAGAAGTTGAGCTTTATTGAGATGAGAGGAGCTTATTAAAACTCTTCGCAAAATACGATGAATTGATGCAAAAAGGCATAGCAATCGAAAAGTGGACGCTGCCCTTTTGAGGATTCATCGAAATTCTACTGTGGGTGTCGTGGATCTTGCGCGACTTTGAGCTCCTACTGAGCTCAATCAAGGCAGGAAGAAGCGGCCAGGAAGGCGTGCGCATACTGCAGAAGCAGCCATCGAGATTGTTCCAAAACAGCACACAGAAAAAGCTGCGGGAAATGCAGAGTTGGGTTCTTGAGCAGAGATGGAAAAAGAAGGAGATAGATAAGAGGGCTATGGCAACGGTGATGACTCGCAGCTGACGTCAGCCCTTATCTCTGGCTGATCCTTTCCTTTTGACCTTTCTAATCCCAGTTTTGCCACACCCCGTCCTGGCAGAGGCCGATCCACGCATGCTGATCTCTGAAAATGTCGGATGTCGCCTCCCTCCTACCCACCTCCGTCTTCAGGAACCTTTCCGACAAGCTGTACGAGAAGCGGAAGAATGCGGCATTAGAGGTAGACTGCTTGATTACATAGCATGTGGTGTGTGTGTGTGTGAGAGAGAGAGAGAGAGAGAGAGAGAGAGAGAGAGAGAGAGAGGTCTTATGAGAGGTCGTATTGCACTGTTCTCATAAAGAGCTCCTGCCTTACCGTTGTGTGGAATTGAGTGAGTCTTTTATCAAAAAGAGTGTTGAAGCTGCCACATGAAATCTGTTTAGAGACCATGAAACATGAAAAAGTCCATCCATTGTTGACTATAGTCACAAAATAACGCATTTCGAAACCTGCGAAACGTTTTGATGCTAAACGTTTTTACGAAACGTGCGAAAACCTTGCCTGGAGACATTTCACCCAAATTGAAGGTCGCATTTTTTTCCCTTGCTTTGGTTGCGATTTCTGCTCCACCTGTTGCAACAGGCGAATTTAGAGGAAGAATTCCCTGAGGGTATGTATGCATAACCAGTACATCATTAAGCTCTTAGATTAGTTCCAAAGGCCTAGCAACAGGCATGATCAGTTCCGGCATGTCACATGCACACCCTATGGGTTGCACAAGTGACATGGCATCCATAACCATTTAGCTAGCATTAATCCATTTATCCAGGCATTAATCCATTTATTTAGGCATTCAAGCATTTATCAGAGCATGTATGGGACTGTTTCAGCTCCTGCATCAGCACATAAAGCATTTAATAGCATATAGAGCATTTACTACATCAGGTTGGGGCCTGTTAGACCAGCCGACAGCAGTTTCAGCAGCTGATAGCATTAATAGGGCATTTATTGCAGTCGTGAGGTCTCAGACACCTGGCCGATAGCAGCATAACTGGCCGACCAGCATTAGTACAGCATATATAAGCAGCGCATCATACATTCAGTTGATCATCTCCATCATCTCTTCATTGTTTTAGTGGAGTTCAGCATCCAACACTCAGCATTCAGCATACAGTCAGTATTCAAGTCATCTCCTACCTCCTACATAAGGGAAAGCCAGCATTCCAAGGGTGGACCTCAGCCTTGGAGACGGGAACAATCATTCACCATCAGCATTCAGCTCATCTCTCTCATTCTGAGAAGGATATTCATTTAGTACAGCATAGATCTATTTATAGATCTTCATTGTAACTCACCCATTCAATATAGCTGCATTGCATTGCATTGACACCATTGTCTATCTCTTAAGTATCATTAAGTGAAGTTTAGTATCAGCCTAAGGTTGTTTACTACGATCAATCCCTTGCATGTCACATGCATAGTAGCGACACGTTTCAAAAAACGCGTTTCAAAAACGCGTTTTGGAAACGTTCCAAACCTTTCCCAGAAGTTTGAAACGCGTTTCAAACTTTCCCATCTTGGCATGTGAAAAATCAATACCATATATGATATTTATATGCCAGATTATATGGGATCATTGATAGCATTGATAAAATGATAATATGTTGAATATATGCATGCTTGTATGATGTGAAGGACACTGTAAAGAGGCTGAGTGGCCTTCACAAGTGCTTTGACATCATCCCACCAACTCTCTCGCATCACAGCACGCACAAATGCCACTGCCTTGGGCTGCTCTCGATCCTCCCATGCCATCCACTCTCGTGACACAACTGTACGGAGTAGCCCTTGCTGGACATTCACTAGCCTCTCAATCACAATGAACATGTACGCAAACCTGGTCTTTGAGGGCTTGAGCAACTCTAGATCACTATGGGCACGGTATATGTAGAGGACTTTTAGCCTCTTGGTAACAAACCTCACCATGCTCCGAGCTATAGCAAAGATCTCAGAAATCCAAGGGATTTTAGCAACATCCTCTATCATGAGGTCAAGACTATGTGCTGCACAAGGAGTCCACACTATCTCTAGGAACTCATCCTCTAACATTCTGCCCATGGACACACAATTAGAGCCATTGTCAGTAATCACCTGCACCACATGCTGAGCACCAATCTCTAACATTGTCTGGCGTATGTGTTGCCATATAAAGGCTCCTGTCACCACCGTCCCTGGAACTGAAGCATCAATGGCACGCATAAACATTATGCCCTTGCAAGAGGACACCAAAATGTTATAAACATTCCTTTTCCGCATATCTGTCCAACCATCACATAATATGGTGCATCCATATTTATGCCATGTTGTCTTCAAAGGCTCCATCTCAAGCTGTACAAGATCTTTCTCATCTCTCAAGTGCTTCTTGCGTAAGGAGTCATATTTGGGACCCTCCCACTCATACCCAATGTGGCTAATGGCTCTCATGGTCTTCTTCCATCTTGGAGTGCGCACAATGTGAAATGACAAAGCACACTGAATAAACAACCTTGTCAATTCACGGGTGGCCTCAGCAACTGCTGCTTTCTGAAAACGAGCTTTAATGCTTGCACTCTTCAAAGAAGGCCTAATGGGCAAGGAAGACCTGGGGGCATAAGGAGCAGAGGTAGAACCTACAGCCGTTTGACTCTGCATCTCTTGTTCATCACCCACTCTAGCTCTTTTGGTGACATCCTCCTCCTCTTCCTGCATGTCATCATGGCTGCTTCCAAATCCTTTCATGGCTGCTTCTAAATCCTTTCATGGCTGCTTCTTGCTCCCTCCTCCATTGTAGAAGAGAGGCTTTGATATCCTGGGGCACTTTATCACAAGCACCAATGCCTTTGCCTTTTAGACCTGAAAAATGAGTCTTTATCCTGTTTGCAGATCCACCTGAGACCTTATCACAATACTTGCACTTCCATTTTTCAGTGCCTGAACCCCCATACTTGCCCATGGGAATGACATGAGTCCACATTGAATCTCTAGCACGAGGCATTGTGGAAGCCTGGAAGGATGTTGCCCAAATTTCAAGTTTTGAAATTGGTGCAAAAATCAAGCAAAAATATGAAAACAGACAAGTACCAACCTTGCTAGCACGGTGCACAGGTCCCGAGGGGGCGGGTGGCGGAGAAATCACATGAACGAAGGCAAGCGTGGGGAAGGACAGTCAACTTTCTCCTCTGTACTATGCACGGCGTGTTTTTTTTGCTCTCTGGAAAGCGACTGAATCGACTGATATGACCCGTTTTAAATAACATTAAAAAATAAAAAGCCAAGTTTGAAACGCGTTTCAAACTCCCAGACGTTTGAAACGTTTCAAACGGGTCTGCTAAAGTTTGAAACGCGATTCATAGCAACTATGGTCACATGGCAGGTGACCCGCCGCTGTGTTCAGGGTAAGGGATAGTAGGCATGGGGGCAACAGTGGAACAGATGCTCAGTTCTTTAGTAAGACTTGGAAGTGGAGATCAAGAGTGGAAGGTGTTCAGACAAAAAGAATTAAAGTTAAAGTAGACAAAAAGAATTAAAGTTAAAGTGGAGATCAAGAGTGGAAGGTGTTCAGATCAAGAGTGGAAGGTGTTCAGACAAAAAGAATTAAAGTTAAAGTAGAAGGTAAAAGTCATTAGTAGTCCAGGGAGGAAGGATATCCAAGTCGATGTTGATGTCGATGTCGAGGCACGAGATCTCTGATGCCGTGCACACCACGGGGATGACCCACAAGTATCTCTCATCGGGCTAGTACCAAATCCAAATCCAAATCCAATGAATCCAAGTCCAAATCAAATCCAAATCCAAGTCCAGATCAAGTCCAAGCTATATGTCTAAGTTCCATGTTCATGTCCAAGTTCCATGCCCAAGCTCTATGTCCAAGTTCTCCATGTCTATGCTCCATGGTCCAAGCTCTATGTTTCATATCCAAGCTCTATGTCCAAGTTCATATCCAAGTTCAAGTAGTCCAAGTTCCCCATGAGTAATCTCCACAACTCCTACAACCTTTTCGATGAAGAAAACCATGGAAAAGCTTTTTTTGGCAAGAAATTTGATATAAAACTGGTTTTAATGGTTTTCGGGTTTTCGGGTGATAAAAACGTCCAAAAAGCAATTTTTAGGGTTTCTGAAATTCCACTCCATACATGTCCGTAAAGCTCCGTACATGCGTCCATATCGCCCATGCATATGCCCATACAAGTCTAGGGCTAGTTGTACATATGAAAAGCAAGTTGGAGAAGGTGTTGATGGCGAAGAAGAAGCTCTCCATGATCATAATGATGTCGACACACACTCCACGATCTCCTTCATGATGCTACAAGAGAGGTTTAAGCCTTTTTATACTTGGGAAAGCCTTGCTTTTGCCAAAAAGTGATGCTTTTGCTTTGCTTTTACCTTTTACTTTGCTTTTGGTCTTTTTAATACTAAAATATTACTCAACTTTAGTCAAAAGTTCTTGTTTTGCTTTTCTAGCTTTAGGGCCTTGCTTTTTGGCCCTAGAGTTGCCTTTTTTTTTTCTTTTTTCTTTCCCAGAAAGGAGACTTCTATTAAGTATGAATTTTTTTTACAAAATGGAGATTTCACACTAAGCAAGGTGGAGATCTCAACCAATCAGGAGCCCTATGCTGCCAATGTTGAAATATACAAGTGAATAGGGTGTGTGTGGGAACAAGCCCTTGGCAAGAGGGTGTAAAAGAGAATCTGTAAATGTGAGAGAACCTGTGAAAAGGTGAGAAGTATCTATTGGGAGAGAATAAAGGGTAGCATGAGGAGATTTAGGAGGTGTGGAGATATTCTGGGAGAGGTGGAGAGAATCAAGCAAAAGAGGTGGAGTGAATCAAGGAGAAATAAGTGGGATTGGGTGCTTGGATGTAAACTCTATAAATTGAGGCATTGGCCTAATGAGAATTTGTTGGTTTTTGATTATCCATGCCTACATTAAGCTATCAGTTAATTGCTCACTAATCACATCATCTAATCTCTTTTTTAATGATGTTGATTCTAGCATTTGATCCACCATAGCTCATCAAATTGCTGCAAATTTAACATGGTATCAGAGCCTAGTCTAGGATCCGTCAAGTTTATGAGCCCATTATCTTGCTAATCACTTGGCTAATTAAGATTAGTAGATAATTAGATTTTTAAACCTCTTTTTCAAGTAGCCTCTGTACCCCCAGCTGGTGGATGAGCTCCCTCTGCTCAACATTAGCTTAAAAGCTTTCAGCCATAGCTAGCCATACTCCCAAGACATAAGCCCATTCAAACAAATCGCCAAACCGCTGTGTATATTTGCAGATTTTCGCTAATTTTTCAACGTCGTTTTTTCTGAGGAGAATCTGAGATTTCTGCTGCTCCAGATGCAATGGCTCTAATTCCTCTTGGCCCTAGGGGTTTTCAAGGGTGCTCTACAAGCTGGTGAAGATAGATTTTGATTTGATCAAGTCTACAACGAGATCCAAGCTCTTCATCAAATCTAACTTTGGTAAAACAGAGATTAAGCATTCAATGTTTAGTCAAATCTTGTGTTTCTTGGCTTAATCCTCTACTAGACTAATTGCTATTGATGGCCTTGAAAGAATCTGAGCTCATTTGAACTCTAAGGCCTCAGATCTGGACTCCTCGCATACTCTGTTTTTTGCACACAAAACAGAGGATTAATTTGTTAATCAGTGATTAATCAATACTAATCACTATTTTTTGGTGTAATTGAGGGTTCAAATTAACCATTAGGTATCTGATACAGATCCCTATAACTTCAGATTGCAATTCGGAGATGGTTTGATACTCCAACCATTCCGTACAGATTTGTTACCCTTGGTTTAATGTAATTTTTGGTGATTTTATGCTGATAAATCTGTTGTAATCATCTCTTAAACACCAGATTGAGTTGTAAAAGGATAGACACTGCCCTTGAATCTTGAAATTGGATCAAGAGGTAAGACCCCCTTCACTGTTATCATGAGTGCGGCACGAGATAGTCAAATTTAATGGAGAGCAGTTTTACACATGGCAGACAAAAACCATGTATCTGCTCATGAGGAAAAATCTGTGGGGACTAGTTGAGGGAAGAGATGAATGCCGAGAGGTGAGAGGGGAAAACGAGTGGAAGAGCAGGAATGAAAAAGCATTGGGACTTATCGCACTCAGTTTAAATGATGAAATCATTCATCACATCATAGGGATAAAGTGGGCAAAAGATGCATGGGATGAACTCAATAAATTATTTGGCACACAAGCAAATAATTCAAAGATAAATCTGTTAATGCAATTCTACAAATTGGATATGAAGGAAAGTGAACCTTTAATCACACACTTGAACAAATATAAAAGCATTAAGCAACAACTGGCAGCTATTGGCAAAAAGGTAGAAGATGATGAGGCACTAGCAGTGCTTCTGAAGAGTGTGGACAAAGGTGAATATGAAAACATTGAAGCAACACTGTAGGAGGAAGGATCTTCACTTGCCACAATTGTGGAAAGCCAGGACACATGACAAGAGACTGCTATAGCAAACCCAGTGGAGAAGGAACGACATCGGCAAACTTCATGTAGGCTCCTAAAGAAGTGGAGTCGGATCATATTTTCTGAGAGAGAGAGAGAGAGAGAGAGAGAGAGAGAGAGAGAGAGAGAAACCCCACAACCCAATGTAACCCTTCCCAACAGAGTAAAACCACCTCTGAGCCACCGATGATGTAGGTCATGTGGTAGATGTATGAGTGAGCACTTTAGTCAAGGTCACAGGCACTTGTAGTAGCCTTGGACACTTGTACTAGCCTTGGACACATAGAGAGAGAGAGAGAGTGTCAAGGACTATGAGTTTAGGGACTTGAGGCATTGGTCGCGGACTATCAAGTAAGAGGGAAACTTGGTTAGGGTCCAGGTGTGCTAGGAGCATTCACTTGAGGGGAGGTGTTGAACTATACAAGTGAATAGGGTGTGTGCGGGAACAAGCCCTTGGCAAGAGACTGTAAAAGAGAATCTGTAAATGTGAGAGAACCTGTGAAAAGGTGAGAAGTATCTATTGGGAGAGAATAAAGGGTAACATGAGGAGATTTAGGAGGTGTGTGTGTGAGAGAAGAGATTAGGGTTCATGTGTGGGAGACATACACAGAGAAGAAGGGAGAGAGAGAGAGAGTTGTGGGGATAAGTCAACTCATAATGATATGAGTGTGTGACTCCCCTATCACACATGTATATTGAACCAGCACCTTCAGAATTCAGCACGACAGTACGACTGTTCCACTGCTGAGTTAAGCTTAAGGCTCTGATACCAGTTGAATGGGAGAGATTTAGGGTTAGGTTAGAGTTCATGTGGGAGACATACACAGAGAAGCAAGGAGAGAGAGAGAGAGTTGTGGGGATAAGTCAACTCATAATGGTGAGTGTGTGACTCCCCTATCACACATGTATATTGCACTAGTACACAGTGTGCACTTAGTACATTAAAAGTACTAAGTGTACTATGTACTATAACTTATGGGCTTGTACACACTATAAGGGTGGGCATAATGCCTTTACCCCAACAGTGTGGAGATATTCTGGGAGAGATAGAGAGAATCAAGCAAAAGAGGTGGAGTGAATCAAGGAGAAATCAGTGGGATTGGATGCTTCGATGTAAACTCTATAAATTGAGACATTGGCCTAATGAGAATTTGTTGGTTTTTGATTATCCATGCTTACATTAAGCTATCAGTTAATTGCTCACTAATCACGTCTTAATTATCATCTAATCTCTTTTTTAATGATGTTGATTCTAGCATTTGATCCACCACAACTCATCACATTGCTGCAAATTTAACAGCCAATAGGGTCCCGAATGAGAGGATGTGAAAAAGATACCAATGTCCCACTCTCTCATAAACTGGTCGCGCTTCCTCTCTGCAGTCTTTGAAGATCCCTGGATTCTGGCCCAAGTAGCCATAATGGTGTGAATAATATCACTCCAAATCCTGCAGAGACACTGAGAAACAAGAACGGGAGTACCCTCAATGGCCTCGGTGCATCTAGTCTTTCAGATATTCCAGGCTGAGATGCTAGCAATAATCTCCCAAGAGCTGTCTAACCTCTGTGCCGGAGGGACAAAGTGTGAAAGTGACAAGTTCTGAAGACAACACTGCCGAGCAACTCCTTGCCTAACCATAATGGCCAAGCTCCTGTCAGTCCCCTCGAATCTCAGTTGAGGCCCAGACTGTGTCAACCAAATGATAGAACCAAAAGAAATGATAGCATCCCTCTTAAGCCTACCAAAGAGGGGTGCAATCGAAGACCAAACCCTCTGAAAAAGTGGCTTTTAGCTTTTTGGTCCAGCTCAGTCTTCTCTTTCCAATGGCGCCCTTGGCTCGTCGTCAACTCTGTTTGACTTTTTGCTTTTTCTTGCTTTTGGACCAAGAATGGACCATGGTGCTTTTTCTTAATCAGACCTTATGGACCCTGTCCCCAAATAGTTACATTCCCTCCCTCTTATATCGCAGTTGTCCTCAACTGCGGACTGCAAGTGTTCCAAGCACATCCATATGTTCCAAATATATCCATATGTTCCACGTATATCATGTACATCCATATGTTTCAAGGTACACAAAGTCCATCCATATGTTGCAAGGTACATCAAGTACATCCATATGTTTCAAGCTACCAGCTCCATCTGATGAGCTTGTGCATCTGGTCTTCCCCATATCCGTGGTGTCATTTGCTCATCTGGCAACATCTCAATGCCTTTTCTTTGACCGATGTCCTTGTTCTTGATGGTATATCTTCATGGCCTGTCATATGTGTTACATATAATAAATGCATACTTACCTCCTGCAAAAACTAGTCACAAGCTAGTCACAAGCTAGTCACAAGCTAGTCACAAGCTAGTCAACAAATAAGTATGCATCATTTGCGTCTACTGGGTATTCTAGGTATTGGCCAGGTAGTTTGGAGCCCAGTGGACTATCACATGCCATAAATCCAAGCATTATCCATACATCAAAAACAGCACACAGAGTCGTAGAAATTCAAACATACATCAGAGGCCCGTTCTTGTGGGGCGGGTGATGCGGCCGCGGGTGCCGATGAAGTGGATGCACATGGGGATGCCGAACCTTGGGATGGCCTCACTAGTGTTGCGGGATCTATGGCCACATGTGGCACTCTCCTCCTTGAAAGCAAGGCCTCACGTGCGGCAACACGTTCAAGAAGCCTCCTCCTCGTCTCCAGTGTGACCTGATCACAAAATCGGACCTCATGACTGGGCTCATGCAAGAGGTGAGCTCTCACTTTATCCGCCCCACTCGTTCGCTATATAGACATAGCTTGCACGACCATGGGCGAGAGCCTCCTCCACTTCCGGGATGATCGGAGTTGACCTCTTTCCACCAAGACCAACCTTTGGTCCTCCTTCCTCTATTCGTATTGGTGCCGCCGGAACGAGGTGCGGGGGATGGTCGCGATGAAGATTGCGTGCAGGCAAGTGCCAAGGAGGCTTGAGCAATGGAGGTGAGTGTAGGAGAGGCTAAAGCAAGAGGTGTGTGTGTGTGTGTGCTTGCCAATGCAGAGGCTAAAGCAAGAGGTGAAAGTAGGAGAGAGAGAGTGTAGGAGAGCAAGAGGTGAGACTTGCCAATGGAGAGGCTAAAGCAAGAGGTGAAAGTAGGAGAGAGAGAGTGTAGGAGAGCAAGAGGTGAGTGTGTGTGTGTGTGTGTGTGGTGTGCGCTTTTGCCAATGGAGAGGCTAGAGCAAGAGGTGAGTGTAGGAGAGCAACAAGACTACAAGTGACAACTTGAAATTACAACTTACCCAATGCCACTTGAGGAGAGCTTGTCACTTGAGCCTTGCCCAATGCCCACTTGAGTCTTGAGCCTTGAGGAGTGTTGAGCCAATGAGCTTCCCACTTGAGCCTTGAAAGTTGAGGAGCCGGCTTGAGCTTGAGCCTTGCTTGAGGAGTGTTGCAAGTGCCAAGAGCTAAGAGGCTAAAGCGAGTGCCAAGGAGGTGTGTCTTGAATCGTCCTATAGCATGTGCCAATGGGGGCTCTTCTTATAGCCATGGGCCAAGTGGGGAGGGGTTGCTCAACGGCTACAGTGCGCCCAACAACCAGAGTGCGCAACGGCTATGGCAGTCAACTCTGCGCGCAACGGTCAGTTGACCGTCCCGTTCCGTGCTTTCCCACATGGCCAGCCGTCTCGGCGTCCCCGAATCACCGTCCCGTTGTTACACCATGGACTTGCACGTCCCCCCAGCTGTCCCCATCCCGTCTTCGTTCTAGTCCGTTATGGAACGGCGTTCCCTCGTCCCAGGGGTCCGTCCCCCCCCCCCCGTCCCCTGTGACTATGACCAAAGGGCTAGTCCCTCACCTTCCTCCACGTAAGCCATGACAACCTCGGCGTCAATGTCCCAAGCAATAGTGCCCCACGTATTAGTATGGGAAGAGGCCCTGTCCATAGTGAAGATGCGGAGAATCCGCTGCCAAACCTGCTGAGCCTTCGGGCAATCCCATAGACATTGTCGACTTGTGGGGATGGCTACATCTCGAACAAGATGCTGGTCTACCTGCAATGGCCAACCACGTGCCTACCGCCAGACTCCTATGTGCCAGGAGCCACAAAAAGAGAGTGATCTTCCAAGGTCAAAAACTGTCACATAGCCTCTTCTAGAAATCTAAGAGAGTGCAGTGAAAGGCCCTGGGATTGCTGCCGCTAGAGTGCCCTCGACCTTGGGCATATGGATCCACTTTTTTTTCAAGTATAGTTGTTTGTAGAAGATGTATATAAATCTATTGAGTGCTTAGAAAGCTATAGTAGCAATGTGGGAAATGGGCTGTACCTAGGGCGGCCCGAGGAGGAATAAGTGGCTTATGGGTGGTTATAAGTGTGGGTTAATGTTATAACTATAAATATTAATAAGTGTGCTTTTGTGTTTTATTATTAGCCCAAGCCTATATAAGTGAGTTATTGGCTCATAAGTACATCGAGACCCAAGCAAGTCCTAGATTTTGGGCTCTGGCAACACACCTCGAAGGCGTGGGCTACAGTGCTATGAGACATCACGTCTATGTTGGATGGGGGAGTAGATGCTCTGTAGCACACACAGACCATAGTTACCTAGGGACGGGGACGGGGGACGGGGACGGGGACGGGGACGGCTAAAGGTAGGGAACGGGGACGGGGGGGTGGGGATGGTGTAGTGAGTAGGAGAGGGTGGAGAGGAAGGTGATGGACCGTGGAGTAGGAGAGGGAGATAGTGGAGAGGAAAGCTTGAGTAGGAGAGGGTGATCGTGGAGAGGAACTCAAGTCTTGGAAGGCTTGAGTAGAAGAGGAGTGGCTCCAAGCCCATTATATAGTTGTGTTGCTCTCTCTCTCTCTCTCAAATGGCCAGTGTTAACGGCTAGTAGCCGTTTATTTGAAAAAAAATGCCTGAAGATTTAGCTGTTGCAGCCGTCCCCGTCCCCTGCAGACAACGTCCCCCCGTTCCCACCGTGGGGAACACCCGTCCCCTGGTCACGTCCCCTCCGTCCCGTCCCCCTGGCCGTCCCCAGCCCGGTGTGCAGGTCTCTCTGCTCGGGACGGCGTTCCCACGTCCCATGTGGGCGTCCCTCCGTCCCCCTATCACTATGACACAGACACGCACACAATTGTATAAAGCTCTTATATCCCCTTTTGCTTTTCTGCCCCCTATGTGCTCTTTTGCGCCCCCCCCCCCCCCCTCTCTTTTTTTCCTTTCCGTCGTCCTCTTCATTTCCCTGCCCCTCTCCTCTCTCCCCTCCTGCGTAGGTTGGTGCTTCTTGGGTTCTGGGGTTTTAAGCTTTATTCGGCAAGTCTTCACCCTCAGAAGGACTCCATGGCAGCCACTCCGTCATCCCCGACCGAAGTTGTCGTTGCTTGCATTTCCTTCTCTGAAGCGGATCCTTAGGTTCTAGCCATGACTGTTGCCTCACTTGAGGCCTCCACCCTGGTTTGCAAAATTGTTGGTAGCTGCACTGTGCGCGGACAGCTCAGGGATCTTTTTCAGTCTAGCCTCATTGGCGTACCTGCAAAGATCACTGATATTCACCCTCTGGGGTGCGGAAGTGTTATATCTATTTTGAACTTTTGTCACTCAATTGTCAAGTCTCATAATCTTAGAAAACAAGTGTTCGGACTTCCTTGTGACAGTTTCCTTCCCATGCCTTAGGAAGGAGTACCTTCCTCTTCTCCCGATGATTGGTGGTGCCATCAAGAGAGTGATGGAAGCCCCCCCCTCTCCCTGCTGCCTCGGCCCTCACAAGTGCAGCAGGGATTCCATCCCTCCGCATCTGTGTTGCCTCGCCGGAGTCTATACCACATTTTATATCTATTCCTAGCCCCCAAGGCGACCCCATACAACAGTGTGTGGAGTGTCCTGGCCTTCTAGGCCAATGCTTCATTTGTAGACAAATGGGCCATTTAGCCAAAGCTTGCCCTTGGTGGCAATCCAGGAGACGATCTCCGGTGGTTCCTCCCCCCAGTTCTCGTGCTGACCCTCACCAAGGGGTAGAGAGAGAGGCAGGCCCTTAGGCAGCACAGTACTAGGCCCCGACTTCGGGTGACCCAGCTGACGGGAAGTGGCGGACAGTTGGCCCACGCCTAGGCCACCAAACTGTCAGAATACGTAGCGGAGATGATGACCAGATCTGGGAACACGAGCAAAATGCAATGCAGAAAAAATAACAGCACAAGAGAGAGAGTGGTAGAGGCGTGTAACTCTGCTCTATATACACAAGAAGATCCCGAGAATGATACAATGGTGACAAGGGGGCTGGGGGCCATTTTATATGGCCACCCAACAGCAGTCGGGGCCTACTGTAGGGCAGCCGATAGGATCATGTCCACACCACGACTATAAACCAGTCGGCAAGTACTGTGAACAGTCGGCCAGCACCAAGAAGGTGTCCACACAGTCGGCTAGCATAAGTAAACTAATGCAGCAGCAGCAGTCGGCTACAGACAAGGACATCCTGCCACCTCAGGGCTGCCACCCAAGCCACAAAAAATGGGGGAAAAATACGGGGAATGAGGAAAAATGATAAGACCCCTACAAAGGGCGGGCACACCCACAACAGAGGCCCTGGTGTCAACATAAAGACAGGAGATGACTTCTAACACAAACGACCACCAGAGCCGAGTGCCGCCGCCGCCACACGCGCCAGGCTGGCAGATCTCAAGAGGATTCGGTTCTGTCAGAGAACGGTTACAAGCATTTACCTTAGCATTTTCCTGTTGGTGACACGCCCTCTCTAGTCCCAGAGCGGGCCGCTCCGGCCCCACCAGTATGGCAGCCGATCCCACGTCGAGGACGACCCCGGCGCGACCCCCAGTGTTCTGAGAGGCCGGCTGGCCTCTTTTAGGACTTGGCAGGCCCTTCCCCACAGCCTTCCTCTCCGGTGAATCTTTCACAACAGCACCCCTCCCTGGCCTCTCCGCCCCTCCGCCCTCCCTCGCCGCGTCCCCCACCGCCTCCCTGGCCTCGACACCGACTATACCCGCCGCAGTGCACTCCGCCCCGCCTTTATCATCCGAGCCCTCCCTCCCCCGGCCTTCTGCCTCTCTAGAGCACTCTCGTTGCCCCCCAATAGCCCCTGACCCAGAGCAAAGGCAGCTAGCGGGATCAGTTTGTCACTTGATTCACTGATTTTCCGTCCCCAATGAAGGGCTCTCCCACCAGAGTCCCCAGGTGGGGGCCCTAGGATCCTAGGATAGCCTGTGGAGTATAGATTCTTTCGATGTCTGCCAAAGGAAGGGACCGACATGTTTTGAGGAGACAGTAGCCCCTGTTCAGGTATGTGTGGTTTTTCATCACTCCAGGCCCTCTACGCCAGATAATGGTGAGATGATCTTCTCTTTCCCAGGGACAGAATGGAATCCTGAGTTGCTGGCAGCTGCCATCCAGGGTCAGGCAATCGAGCTCTCCCACCATCTCCACAATCTTCGCATCACCGACATTCTCACCCATTTTTGGCCTCTGGCTAGGATGGAGCTTGGAAGTTCAGCCCATCGAGGCCAGGACGGGGAGATGGTAGTCTCCAATCTGGAGGTGCTGCTCTTTGTGTTCATGCATACTTCTGTTGCGGTACTTGTTCCCCCCTCTTACAGATACCTCCCCTTCGATGGAGTCCAGAGCATGCATATGCGCGCGCTCGTACAGAGTGGTGTCACATGGAGGACAAGATTAGTGCCCACCTAGCGCGCCTTCGCCCCCGCACAAATTGTGATTATTCCCCTCTAAACCCTCGCCCAAGACTCTTCGAGTGGAGGGCAATTCCAGTTGTGCCGCATCACACAGAGATTGATATGCGGATTGTTTCATGGAACATTTATGGTTAAGGGGAGCCTCAGTGCTTTCATAGACGAGGCGTCCTACGAGGCGAGCTTCAGAGGGCCATAGTGGCAGGACCCATAGACATTCTTTTCCTCTAGGGAGCAGCATCATCTCTCAGAGGGGCGCAAGCTCAAACGCAGGAAGATTCTTCCAAGCAGGAGTCACTTTCTGGTCCCCATTCTTGGGTCCCTTTGGGACACAGGGAGGGGTGTGTATATTTGTCAGTGAGCAGCTGTTGCCGGCAATGACTGGCTCAAGAGTCATTGTCCCGGGGCATGCACAGTGGATTACCATTACTATTGGAGAGCATAGTGTTGGCTTCCTCAAGGTTAATGCTCCGAATGCTGCTAGAGGTAGAGCCCTCTTTCGAAGCTCAATCCGGGAGGCCCTCCCCTCAGGCTGACTTTTGGTGGGTGGTGGGTGGGCGGTGACTTTAACATGATAGAGGCAACGGAGAACGGACTTGGAGGTGTTTCAGGAGCAAAGTACTCAACCTGGGAGGAGATGATTCTTGTAGTAGAGGGACAAGACCCTGGCATCTTCTAGAGTTTGGGCGTAGCCCTGGGAGCCTTTGCTTCTCGAGATTGGATAGGAGCAGCACCGGCCCCAACCTCTCTAGACTAGAGAGGTTTTATGTTGATGAGTGGGCTTGATGTCGAGGGGGTATGATTGGTATTTTGGTAGGTATGCCATTTTCTGATCACGCCCCAGCTATTCTATCCTTAAGAGGACCCCTGGAGGCACGACATGCATGTGAGCTCGCGGATTCCGGACAGCCTCATTCAAAACCTCGAGATATGCAACTGGATAGAGCAGATTGTCAAAATATGCAGCGGAAATGATAACCAAACTTGGGTCCACAAGAGCAAGTAGAGTGCAGAAAATAGACAGCACAAGAGGCATTGAGAGATAGGCGTGTAAACTCTTCTCTATACACAAGATCCGGTGCAAAACTGAATGTATGAATGGTGAGGAGCATGGGGCCTATTTATATGCCCCATGGATGCAGTCGGCCAGCGCTAGAGGCTATCCACGACTGTATAAAGCAGTCGGCCAGCAGAGTAAGTGTCTCCACGACTGTAGGAAGCAGGTCGGCCAGCATCAGCACCTCCACGACTGCAGCATAGGCAGTCGGCCAGCCACCAGGAGCACATGAGGTGCAGTCGGCCAGCACCATGGGCTCTTGTCAACATGTGGCATCCATCCTCACCATGGAAAAATGGGAAAAAAATACGGGGAGTGAGGAAAAATGATAAAACACCTATACAGGGCGGGCACACCCACAACAGAGGCCCTGGTGTCTGATTAAGACAGGAGATGACTTCTAACAGCCCCTCTCAGCTCGTGGCTGTGCAATCAACCCAAGGGAGCTGGAGTGCCGCCTGAGCATAGCCTGAGGTAGAGACTTCGTGAAGAGGTGTGCCGCATTGTCCTCCGTTGAACAATAAAGTAGCAAGACGTCACCAGCCAAGATCTTCTCACGTACAAAGTGATACTGTATCTCTATGTGCTTGGTCCGGGCATGGAAGACCGGGTTCCGAGCAATAGCTATACAACTCTGGTTATCGCATTGGATGACTGTGGGCTCCTTCTGTGGAAACCCAATCTCGCCTAGCAGCCTCCGCAGCCACACAACCTCGCAAGCAGCACCACAAGCAGCCCGATACTCTGCCTCTGTCGAAGAGAGGGCAATAGTTGGCTGCCTCTTGCTGCTCCAAGAAACTGCTCCTGAGCCGAGGGTAAAACTGTATCTTGAAGTAGATCTCCTCGTGTCTGGATCTCCTCCCCAATCTGAGTCACTCCAACCTTGGAGTTTGACTCCATCCCCTCCTGTGTAAAAGAGTCCTAGATCCTTCGTACTCTGCAGATACCGCAAGATCCGCAATCCTGCGTCCCAATGAGACTTCAATGGCATCTGCATAAAAGAGCTCAACAGCCCCACGGAGAAGCTCAAGTCCAATCTGGTGTTTAGCAACCAGATCAATGAACCAACCAACTTCCGATACTGCGAGGCATCAACTGGCTCACAAGGATCAGTAACGGTTAACTTTGTGTTCGGGTCCATCGGTGAAGTAATAGGCTTGCAGTTCTCCATCCCAAAGGCCTCAAACAACTCATGAACATACCGCTGCTGAGAGACGAAAAACCCCCTCTGGGTTTGCCAGATCTCCAATCCCAAAAAGAAGTGGAGTAAGCCTAAGTCGGTCATCTCAAACTCCTTTGACAAGGCAGCCTTCGTCACTCCAATGTGCTCCACATGACCGCCGGTGAGAATGAGATCATCCACATAAAGGATGATAATCGTGACCATGCCATGTTCACGAAAGAGATACAGGTTTGGATCTGCAACCGATCTCTGGAATCCAGTCCGAACAAAGAAGGAATCAATCTTGTGATTCCAAGCCCTGGGAACCTGCTTAAGACCATACAAGGCCTTACGTAACCTGTAAACCATCCCTTCTGATCGTGGAACAATAAAGCCTAGAGGCTGCTCAACATATACCTCCTCTTGCAGGTCACCATTAAGGAACGCAGATTTTACATCCATTTGATACACGGGCCACCTCTGAGAAGAAGCAAGGGCAAGAACGGTCCGAATCGTGGACATTCGTGCTGTCGGTGCAAAGGTATCCTCGTAGTCGATGCTTGGCCCCTGAGCATAACCTTTAGCCACAAGTCTGGCTTTGTGTTTGTCCACCGACCCATCAGACGCATATTTGGTTTTAAAGACCCATTTGACACCAACGACTGACCGTTTTGACGGCCTCGGTACCAACTCCCATGTGTTCTTCTTCTCGATGGCATCAAGTTCCACCTGCATGGCGTTCCTCCAAGTATCCTGTGAAAAGGCTTCCTTGATGGAAGTGGGCTCTTTGTCCCGCATAATACGAGACATCAGAGCATAGTTTACCTGAAGAAGCTCCGTCTGTGTGATCTTCGAGGGCCGTCCTTTGTGGTCCACTCGGAGGGTAACCCCGTGACACCTGACTCCCGAAGGGTGTATAACAACCACCTAGGTACTCGAACGGATTGTGGTCGCGGGGGCTCTACTCCAGCTGCGGGCTCAACCTCTTGTACCTCGACAGTGGATAATGGAACATGCTCGTCAAAGACCACATCCCGGCTGACAACAATTTCGTTCCTGTCTGGATCATACAATCTGTATCCCTTGGAAAGAGAATTATACCCCACAAATACAAGCTTGTGGGACTTGGAGTCAAGCTTCCCCCTCTGCTTCTTTGGAATATGTACATACGCATCACTCCCAAAAACACGGAAGTGCGAGACATCAAGTTCTGCCAAAGTATGCCTCAAATGGAGTCATATTAGGTACTGAAGTCATCGGAGATCGGTTGAGGGTATGGACAGCCGTTGCCACAGCCTCTCCCCAAAGTGGACGAGGAAGATCACGATGCTCCAGCATGGTCCTCGCCATCTCCACCACAGTCCTGTTCTTGCGTTCTACAACTCCATTCTCCGAAGGCAATCCTGTATTGGCCAGTTCCCTTTTTATGCCATGATCTGCACAAAATCTGAGAAATACAGTCGAGGAGAATTAACCTCCTTTGTCAGCCCTGAGAGTCTTTACCTGAAATCCAGACTCTTTCTCCACCATCACTTGCCAATCCTTGAACCGTGCAAAAGCTTGGTCCTTCTGGGAAAGAAAGTAGACCCACGTGAATCTGGTACAATCATCAACAAGCAGCATAAAGTAGAGAGATCCTCCCAAAGATGGTGTCTGCTGAGGTCCACACAAGTCAGTGTGAATCAACTCCAATGGTTTCGAAGCCCGCCTGGAAGCCTTCTTCGGAAAGGATTCCTTGTGCTGCTTACCACGTATGCAAGAACTGCATCGCCCTTGCCTACTGCCAACATCTAGCAAGCCAACCACCATCTGGTCTCGGAAAGCTCGCCGAAGTGCATCCACATTTAAGTGGCCAAAATGAAAGTGCCACAAATCTCCGATCTGAAAAACTGTCAACGAGGAGAGTGCAGAAAGCTTGTAGATACCATTCTCCACACCGCCTTCCCAAACAACCTGGCCAGTCTCACGGTCCCATAGAGCAATTGAATGCTCCTCAAATTCCACCCGAAAGCCAGTCTTGCATACTTCATGCACTGACAGAAGATGAAAACCCAGAGTAGGGACATAAAGAACACGGGAAGCATGCTTGCCCCCCTTGCCGTCGGGAATAATCTCCATTCGGCCCTCACTATGTATCGGAATAGTGGAGTTGTCGCCAATAAAGATGCGACCTCACTGCCGTTTCAGATCCAAAAAGAAGTCACGGGACGGAGTCATATGCTTGGAAGCACCACTGTCAAGAATCCATTCCCGGGTATCCTTCGCGGTGAAGCCAACTACCTCCTCGCTCGAAGACGATGAAGCGTCGGAGTCCATCATCTCCAAGTGCACAAATGCACGAGTCTTTGCAGCTGAGGCTGAGGAATCAGCACTCTTCCCTGTCCGCTTAGGACACTTCCTCCAATAGTGGCCTTTCTCGCCACAATCATTGCAAGATCGTTCAGCCTTCAGCTTCTCTCGTTCTGAGTCAGGCTTTTTCTTAGAAGACTTCTCCGGTGAAGCCTTCCCTTTGCCCTTGTTGTTATTCCGGCCTTTCGACCGTTGGCCAGTTAAGGCCTCCGAACTGCCGCTGTGAGGAGGGTTCGTGAAACGTTCCTCCTGGTCCAAGCCCATTGGCACAAGCTCCTCCCAAGTAATGGTGCTGAGCTTGCCACTCGTAATCAACGAGGAGTAGAAAGCAGAATACTGAGTAGGCAAGTGGGACAACAAAGTGATGGCCATGTCTTCAGATGATATCTCCTTCCCAGCCTGGAGGACTTCCTGTTGAAGGGCCTGCAGATTGTTAATGTGTTCACGCATCGTCGAGGACTTTGCAGGGTTCATAACCCGCACGTGCACTTCCAAGGAGATCCTCGTCATGGGTGATACCCTGTTAGAAAGAGAAGCCAAGTGCTGCCATATGCCTCTGGCCAGCGTCATGTGCTTTATATGATTGATCACTTGTGGCGTGCAGTTGAGGAAAATAAATGACCGGACCCTGGCGTTGACACGATCCCACATCTGTGCCTGTGCCTCCTGGTCCTTTTTCATCGACAGTAACTCCCCTTCCTCTGCTTCCGGCCGTGGAACCCCAATGACGATGAAATCAGCAAGGTCATATGACTCCAGCACAGACTCCATCATAACCTTCCAGATGCTGTAATTCATAGTCACAGGGGACGGCGGGGACGGAGCCTAGGAACGCTGGGACGCCGAAATGGGACGGACGGGGACGGGGACGGACGGGGACGGACGGACGTCCCCCGACGGGCGTTTCAAACAGGGGACGGCGCAGGGACGGGGGACGGCTGTCGGGGATGGCTTGTGCGGGGACGGCAGATAGCCGTTGCGCCTGCGTTGCCTGCGCCCGTTTCTGGCCGTTGCGCCCGCCTGCCGCCTGCCTGCCTTCGTAGCCGTTTATGGCTGTTGGGCTTGGGCTCTACTAGCCGTTTATGGCTGTTGGGCCTTGGCCCTCTCTCTCTCTTGCCCTTGAGGCTTTCCTCTCTCTCTCTTGCCTATCTATATAAGAGCCCACCTCTACAAGGCTACAAGCACACACAAGTTCATTGCTCATTGCTCAAGCTTCTTGAATCTTCTCTCGAGTCTCTTCCAACTTCCAAGTTCCAAGCTCTAGGGCCTAGGCTCTCACCTCTCCCTCAAGCCTCTTGAGTCTTCCAACTTCCAAGTTCCAAGCCGCTAGGCTCTCTCTCTCTCTCTCTCTCTCTCTCTCTCTCTCTCATTCCTCAAGGCTCAAGAGTCAAGCGGCAAGCCATCTTCAACCATGGCATCCTCCTCACGTGCTGGGGCTTCTTGTAGAAGGACAACGGGATGGACATGGTGGGAGGAGGTAAACTACACCACATCCGTTCATGGAGGCGGTTCTCGGCCATGGGTATGCAAGCTTTGCCCGTACCGGCGAACGGGTGGCGCCGACAAAGTGCGAGCCCACCTCTTGCATGAGAGTGGGCATGAGGTGAGGTTTTGCACGAATGTCACGCCCGAGAAGAGACGGGAACTTCTTGACAAGCTTAGCGTCTACGAAGCGGTCGAAGCGACAAGAAGGACACCACGAGTGGCCGTGGATCCCGCGACGATGGGGAGAGGAACTCAAGCCTCTACCATGGAGTCATGTGGTGGATCGGGATCATGCACACCATCACCTTCGCCATCAAGTCGGAATGTTACTCCATCCACGACACCGGCACCCTCCATCTCCACAGCCTCTCAATCATTACGTGGCCCACGGCGACAATCTACACTTGGGGAGAATTGGAACCCCAAGTTGAAGGAGGAGGTGGATATGGCGGTGGCCCGCTTCTTCTTCCACGACCACATTGCCTTTCAAGCGGCTAGGTAAGTGCAATCGATCATTGCCAATTCATCATTCATGTTTTCATCATCCTAGTCTCCTTCTCATTAGTAAATTACTTTCTTGAATAGGTCGGAATACTTCAAGGTAATGGTTAAGAAGATTGGGGAGTATGGCTCAACCTATACGCTCCCCTCATCCGAGAGCTTGCGCACTACATTGCTCGACAAGGAGAAGCGCATTGTAGAGCAAGCGGCCGACAACACAAAGCGGCAATGGGAGAGGAACGGAGTCTCCCTCATTGTGGATGGATGGAGTGACACCCGCAAGAGGAGTATTCACGGCATGGTTGCATATTCCCGTGGAGAGATGTACTTCATCTCATCTCATGATGCATCCGGCACTAGGAAGAGCGCGGATGTGCTTGCGGCGGAGTGGGCTACCACCATGGAGATCGTTGGCCCCGAGCATGTAGTGCCTTCCAATAGGCGGCGGGAGCTATTCTCCAAAGTATGTATGGACATGTCACGGTGTCCTTTTGTATGGCTCATTGCCTAAACAACCTCCTCAAGGACATCGGGGCATTACCATGGATCAGCCCGCTCATTGAGGAGGCCAACACCATGGTCTCCTTTGTCCTCAACCACCAAAGACTTCGGCATGAGTTCAACAAGAGGTCCTGTCTCTCTCTCCTCAAATATTCCGACACCCGGTTTACCTACAACTTTCTCATGTTGGGCCGGTTGAAGGATTGTAGTGGTGCTTTGAGGGGGCTTTTCCTTAGCGACGAGTTTGTCGCCATGCAAGAGTCCCATACAAACACTGGCCAAGAGTGTAGGCTACGGGCGGATGACGCCTCTTGGTGGGAGCGTGTGAAGACCACAGATGCTATGGTGAGGCCCATAGTCCACCTGTTGAGGATTGTAGACGCTATGCAGCCATGCATAGGCAAGGTCTACGAGGCCATGGATCGCATGATAGAGAACTTGAAAGACTTCGTGCCTGACGAAGACAGATACGAGGAGATCCATGTCTTGTGTCTAGGAAGGTGGAATTCCTACTACTCTCCATTGCATGCAGCAGCTTATGTGGTGGACCCAGAATTCCAAGGCAACAAGCAGGAGAGCGACCGGGAGGTGAGCGCTGGATGGAGGATCATCTTGGATCGTCTTGTGCCTGATGCATCGGTTAGGCGCAAGATCAGGGACCAGCTTTCGATGTACAGGTCATTTCATGGCTCCTATGGCTGTCATGATGCACAGGTTGACCGCTCCAAAGTTGGTGCTGTTCTATGGTGGGAGGACTTTGGTTCAGATGGACCGGAGCTGCAGCAGCTTGCCATCCGCATACTTAGCCAGGCCGTCAGCTCCTCTTGCTTGGAGCAACTTTGGAGTACCTACAGCCACATTGCCTCTAGGAAGAGGAACCGACTCGGGGTAGAGCGTGCCAATGACCTTGTCTTCGTCAGCGCGAACTTGCGAATGCTTTGCAAGAGCATGACCAAGAAGGCAGATTCCTTCACCGAGTGGGAGATGAGTCAACAAGAAGAGCAACGGGATGATGAGGTGCAGGAGCAGCATGCCAGTGAGGATGAGACTGAGGATGAGCTTGATGCTTCTTTGGCAGCCGCACAAGCTACCCATGACCATGAGGCGAGCACTTCACGTGGATGATCATTCATGGATCATGATTCATGGGCCTTACTACTTAGCTCTAGCCTCTAGCCTCTAGTCTTCAGCACTTTTTTGTCATTGACTCATTTGAGTCCGTCCTTGTATTTTGCCTCCTTAAGGCTTAATCCTGACTCCTGAGTCCTGACTCTTGAGTCATGACTCATTTTGTATCTACTTAATTATTAATATGACTCAAAATCTTAGCATTTTAGTGTAAATTTGTGCTCATTTTAATGTGCTTCCAAAGTAGAATAAGTGCAGAGTAGAAAATTTAAAAAAAAAGTATTTTTTGAGTGCCGTTCCCTCCCCCGTCCGTGTTCCCTACTTATGGCCGTCCCCCGTCCCGTCCCCGTCCCCGTCCCCGTCCCCGTCCCCGTCCCCCGTCACCGTCCCTCGTCCCTTGTGACTATGCCGTAATTGTTCCCGTCCAACTGACGGTCCACAGGGAACGTGGGGAGAGTCAGAATCTTCACGTGCTTCTCAGCCATCTCTAGTAAATCTGCCATCGCGGGGATTAAACTGAAGAAGGGTGGGTGGGTGGGAAAAAAAACTCTAAAACTTGCAAGTGGCTGTCTAGCACCTTAGCCTGCCTTCCTCTTGCAACTTCTCTTCCCGAACAGTCCACCAATCAGCAATCTAACTATCCCCCTCTTGCTCAGAAAACTCCCAAGATCTATCAAGAGCCTAGGGCTCTGATACCATGTCAAAATATGCAGCGGAAATGATAACCAAACTTGGGTCCACAAGAGCAAGTAGAGTGCAGAAAATAGACAGCACAAGAGACACTGAGAGATAGGCGTGTAAACTCTTCTCTATACACAAGATCCCGTACAAAACTGAATGTATGAATGGTGAGGAGCATGGGGCCTATTTATATGTCCCATGGATGCAGTCGGCCAGCGCTAGAGGCTCTCCACAACTGCATAAAGCAGTCGGCCAGCAAGCAGGTCGGCCAACATCAGCACCTCGACTGCAGCATAGGCAGTCGGCCAGCCACCAGGAGCACATGAGGTGCAGTCGGCCAGCACCATGGGCTCCTGTCAACATGTGGCATCCATCCTTACCATGGAAAAATGGGGAAAAAATACGGGGAGTGAGGAAAAATGATAAAACACCTATACAGGGCGGGCACACCCACAACAGAGGCCCTGGTGTGTGATTAAGACAGGAGATGACTTCTAACACAGATATGGGCAAGGTTGGATTTTCTTTCAGGCTCTGCTGTGTGCACATTGGATGAGGGCTTAGGGGAGATCAAAAGTTTGTTACAGGAGGCAGCCTAGAGCCGATTAGAGGGTTTTCGGCAGGAGGAGAACAGTTTGAGGACAAGTCTTGCCTCTTTACATCGGCTTCAGGAGAGGTCTCCGCATAGTCAGTGGATCGAGAGTCAGCTTGCCGCCATTCGCTCGGAGATTAGATGCATAGAAGAGAGGAGGGTGGACTCTGGAGTACAGGTATCATGCTAGGGCCTCTTTCTGGACTCAGGCAAGCGACAGAGTCACAAGGGATTTCTTTGAGATAGCCGGCCCCCACAGGAGGAGAGATGGTATTCGCACATTGCATGGCTAGGATGGAGCTTTTGTTTAAGATCCCCCCCAGGTGAGAGCCACGCCACAGACTTTTTTCGATCCCTCCTCATTGGTGCCCCAACATCTCCACGGGTGGTGGATGCACACGAGAGGGTCTAGCGGCATACAAGGGAGGCGGTTCCCCCTTCTCTTCGGTCATTCTTATTGACATATATACTGTGGAGGAGTTGGTGGAGGCGCTGACGGCACTTCCCAAGGGCAAATGCCCAGGGATGCCTAGGGCGGACGGGCTTCCAGTCTCCTTTCTTCACCATTGGGACCTCATGGATTCGTGGAGTCTTGGGACTTTACTCAGCCTCACACAGCCAGGTTCTCATTCAGGGAGCCCGTGGCGACAGATTCCCCCTCTCCCGTTGGGTTAGAAAGGGCTGTCCTTTGGCACCTTACCTCTTCCTATTTGTCGCCAAGGCCATGAGTAGTTTTCTCTCTACCCAGGAGTCCCCGGCTTCAGGGATTCCGTCTTCCCCTCCACAAGTAGGAGCAGCTGCGGGACTCAGAGTTTGCAGACGACACAACAGCTTTCCTTGCTGGAGATGTAGGGAATTTACAGATATTTGCGGAGGAGATCGAGATTTTTTTGCTGCGCATCAGGAGCACAAATCAACTGGCATAAGTCGTGTGGTTTTTGGGTAGGCTCAGCACCCGCCCCGACTTGGCGGCCAACTGAGGATTTCAATGGATCCTGAGGGGCACTCCAATTTGATACTCAGTTGCCACATTAGCATTGATATCTCTCCCGAGCACCAGCTCGCCCCGCTTCTTCTAAGTATTCGGAAGAAGCTTCTATATTGGAGCTCGGCAAGGCTCTCCCTAGCAGGCAAGGTGGTGGCGGCGAACGAGGTACTTCTTGCCACCATGTTGTACATCACTTCGTGATGGGCCTTTTTCTCAGGCATGTATTGGCTAGGTCATAGTCATAGGGGACGGGGGGGAAGGACCCCTGGGATGGGGAACGCCATTCCATAACAGACTGAAACGGAGACGGGATGGGGATGGATGTAGGACGTGCGAGTCCATGGTGTAACAACGGGACTGCGATTCGGGGACGTTGGGACAGTTGGCCATGTGGGACGGGACGGAACACGACGGTCACCTGACCGTTGCGCGCAGAGTTGACTGCCGTAGCCGTTGCGCACTGTAGCCGTTGAGCAACCCCTCCCCACTTGTCACATGCACTCTGCACTCAGTGCATGGTGACAAGATGGCTCATCATCAGCAGTGCAACAGTTGTACAGTATTAGAACCCAATAGGATGATAATTGTCGTACGCCGTGACCCCATTGTACATCCTCAATCCAGGATAAGTCAGGCACGAGCTACGTAGGTCATTCCTTAGCCTTAGCGGGTTAGTCAGTCAGTCAAGTCCCTTAACCCACTTGGAGAGAATCATTCATGCATGTAGAGTCAGTAGAAGCCTTAGGGTTTGCATTAGAAAGCACTCTGCATCCTGCATAATATGCATTCATATGCCGATGCATCATTTAGAACATCCCAGAAGCCTTAGGGAATTTACTAGGATTTATCTGGTATTTTTTTCATATTTTATAGTATTTATTTAGCATTTATTGTCATTTATAAATATAAACTTTATTAAATGACCAGCCAACTTGACCAACCTCTAGTTAGTATAAATAGGCTTGCATAGGGCTTAGTTTCTCATTCAGTCTTCAGTGTGCTAAGAGCTTTCCTCCTCAGCCCTAGGAGTTCCCTTGCCTTCAGCACTAGACTAGTCTCATCCAGCCCTTGGAGTGCTTGAGGTTGCTTCAGCCAGCCTTGTTCATCCAACACCTGCAGTTCAGCAGTCCCTACAGCCCTAGGCGCCTGCATTTAGCCTCAGTTCAACGCCAGAATTCAGCATACAGTCAAGCCTGAGTTCAACGCCAGAATTCAGCATACAGTCCAGCGTTTTCTGATGTGCACCAGCCGCCTACAGTCCTCTGCGTTTACAGATCTGCAGCCTTACACATCTGCGTTTCTGTCCAGCAGCAGCCCTACACATCTGCGTTTCTGTTCAGCAGCAGCACAGCCCTGCGTTTCAGTCCTACAGCCTGCGTTTTCAGTCTTGCATCAGTTCTACAGCAGTACCCCGCCTTCAGTACATCATCTACATCTGCCCCAGCCCTCTGGTGAAGGTAACACAGCATTCATAAGCATTTACAGCATTCTAACATAGCTTAGAACAGTCCACCATCTCCTTTTCTCAGCCTCAGGTGTGTAGCCGTTCCGCCCTTGGGAAGAGTGCATAGGCTCGAGATCAGTTCATCGAGCTGTTTCTACAGCCGTGTATAGTTCAGCCAATCTCCGATCCTCCGAGATCTTGCGTTTGGCTTATCTACAGTCCACAATCATTCTCTCTAAAGAAATAAAGCAAATACTATCTCGTTATTGGGATAGGGGGCCCTTCAGTGGGTAATTCGGGACCCAATCTGGTGTACAGTTCTCATATCTCTCTCTCATATTTCTTTAAAGTTTGAAGTATTAAAGTGGATTGCTAAACTCACGAAACTCAGTATACAGAAGACGGTGTGAGCATTTGTGTGACAGGATCTTCCAATACAAAGACTTCCGCTACATATCACATTGGTATCAGATTCAGATTGTCCACACACACCGTATCCTAGCGTGGGGGCATTCTTGGATGGTGAGATTGCGTTCCGGCACGACCACCGACTTCAGCATCATGTCTACAGAAGAGAGTACTCATCAGCCCTGAAGACGTCTCCCTCGAAGGAGACCATGTTCTTCCGCCTAGCAGACACCATAGCTCTTCTTAGAGCTCAGAACCAGTTGCTCATGGAGCGTCTCCAACTCTTGGAGGCAGCAGCAGCATGTTCTACACCTCCAGCAGCACCCGACTACATCTCCCTCTTCTCTCGGATGGAACAACAAAGGAGAGAGGATGAGGCCCGAAGGAAAAGAGAAAAAGCAGAAAGACGGGACTATGAGGAAGCCCAACGTAGGATCGACGAAGACCGGCGTCAGGCTGAACTCGCTGCTCGGGAACACCAACGTGAGCTTGATCAAGAACGTATGTCACTCGAGCACCAACGGGAAAAGGAGGCCATACACTTGAGGTATCAGCAGCTCTCCTCAGTCTCCCCAGTCATAGGTGTCACTAGCCAGCAGTCCGCAGTAGCATCAACCACCATCATTCGCAGTCAACCAAACTTCAGTGAGTATGATGGTAAGTGTGATCATTCATCAGTTAATCAATTTATTCATCAGTTTAATGCTCATTTTCCATTAGCTAGGATCACAGATCCTCAAGACAAAGTCCACTTAGCGGCTCCCCATCTCACTGGTGAGGCAGTCACTTGGTGGCAGCATTGGTCTAGTATTCATACAGACCAGGCCATAGGTGTCACGGCCTTTGACTGGGACATCTTTGTCCACGACCTGAAGACCAGATTTCTCCCGCCCCAGTACATGACCGGTCTGAAAGACGAGTTCTATGGACTGAGACAGAACGGATCCCCAGTGCTTCAGTTTTCTGGTAAGGTTATTACTTTAGCACATCAGTTAGGGTTATCTGAGCAGGCTAAGATGGAGCAATTCATTCGTGGATTGGACTCTAACATTCGGTTCACAGTTCGTAACTTTGAACCAAGTACATATGACCGGGCTCTATCGGGAATGGGGGCCCTTCAGTGGGTAATTCGGGACCCAATCTGGTGTACAGTTCTCATATCTCTCTCTCATATCTCTTTAAAGTTTGAAGTATTAAAGTGGATTGCTAAACTCACGAAACTCAGGATACAGAAGATGGTGTGAGCATTTGTGTGACAGGATCTTCCAATACAAAGACTTTCGCTGCATATCACACCACTTGGCCCATGGCTATAAGAAGAGTCCCCATTGGCACATGCTATAGGAAGATTCAAGACACACCTCCTTCGCACTTGCAACACTCCTCAAGCAAGGCTCAAGCTCAAGCCTCAATGTGTGGGAGTGATTAGGGTTAGGTTATGTGGGAGACATACACAGAGAAGCAAGGGAGAGAGAGAGAGAGAGAGTTGTGGGGATAAGTCAACTCATGAGGCATGAGTGTGTGACTCCCCTATCACACATGTATATTGCACTAGTACACACAGTGCACTTAGTACATTAAAAGTACTAAGTGTACTATGTACTATAACTTATGGGCTTGTACACACTATAAGGGTGGGCATAACGCCTTTACCCCAACAACCTCCCACTTAAAGGCAAAGTGCCCTTAAGTAAAAGAAAAAAAAAAATCAGCATGTACATGATAATATACAAGGCCATATCAAGGCTGAAACTGGTCTCATCCAATGCCCATCAAGTGTCTGCAATGAGCAAACCGCTCCGGAGGCAAACTCTTCGTCAACAGATCAGCCGGGTTGTCATCCGTATGAATCTTAACAAGCTGAATTTGCTTGTTCTCTATCACCTCTCTGATGAAGTGATACTTCACATCCACATGCTTCGTCTTTGCATGAAAGATAGGATTCTTTGCACTCTGACTGTCACAATGCAACAATGGAATATCCCCTGTATAACCCAAATCAACCACTAACCGAGATAGCCATAATGCCTCCTTGCAAGCCTTTGTGGCTGCAATATACTCGGCCTCTGTAGTAGATAAGGCTGTGCACTTTTGCATCCTGGATATCCATGACACAGCACCTCCTGTGAATGTAAATACATAACCGGTAGTAGACTTCCGGTTATCTGGATGACCGGCATAATCCGAATCTGTGTAACCATGCACTAATGCATCCTGTTTGCCAAAACATATGCACATATCCTGTGTGCCCTTCAGGTATCTCATGACACCTTTCACTGCTTCCCAATGCTTCTTGCCAGGGTTGGCCATGTATCTAGAAACCACTCCCACTGCAAATGCAATGTCCGGCCTAGTAGCAACCATGGCATACATGAGACTGCCACAAGCTGAAGCATACGGAACCTTGGCCATATCAGCCCTGTCTCTATCCGACTGTGGGCTGTCCATAGCACTGAGTTTCACATATGGAGGCAAAGGAGTACTAGTCTTCTTCCCCCCGTCCATATTGAACCTCTGCAAGACTTTGCCAATGTATTCCTTCTGAGACAAATACAACACATGCTGATTTCTGTCCCGAAGTATCCGCATACCCAAGATGTGATTTGCATCACCCAAATCCTTCATATCAAAGGTCTGATGCAGTCTCTGCTTCAAGGTATCCATCTCCTTACGAGATTTCCCGGCAATCAACATATCATCAACATACAAGATGAGGATTAATAGACTGCCATCCAAAGCTTTCTTGGTGTACAAGCAGTGATCTATGTCACTTCTCCTGAATTTCTGAGATTTCATGAATGTATCAAATTTATGATACCATTCTCTTGGTGCCTGTTTGAGCCCATAAAGACTCTTTTTCAGCTTGCATACAAGCTTCTCCTTTCCACTCACTGCATAACCCTCTGGCTGCTGCATATATATCTCCTCATGGAGATCACCGTGAAGAAAAGCAGTCTTCACATCCATCTGAATTAAGTCCAGATCATCATGCGCAACCAAAGCCAACACAGCTCTAAGTGTGGTCATTTTGACCACTGGAGAGAAGATCTCATCAAAGTCCACACCATATTCCTGCTTGAAGCCCTTAGCCACTAACCTGGCTTTGTATCTTGGCTTTGCATCTGGTGCAACTTTGAGCCTGTATACCCACTTGCATGGCAAAACCTTCTTGCCTGCAGGCAAATGCACCAACTTCCATGTTCCATTTTTGTGCAGAGAATCCATCTCTGACTTCATGGCACGCTCCCATAGAGCCTTTTCTGCCCTCTGCAAAGCCTCTTTATAACATGAGGGCTCCCCACAGTCAGTAAGCATCAAGTAGTCAACCCCTGGAACAAACCTGTCAGGGGCTTTGGAGGGTCTTGTGGACCTCCATACCCAATGACCATCATTTGCAGGTTGCTGTCCAGCCTGCATATCACCCATTGGTGGCTCCTGTTCCATGCCATAAGGCTGAAAAATCATGCCCGGTATCTCCTCTAACTGTGGTATATCCATAGGGATATCTTCTGCCATCTCTGGCTGTCCATTTGGACCATTTTCAGCACCATTTAAGGGCTGGTTTTCTTGCTGTAATGGCTGATTTACAGCCCTTTGTTGTTGTCCATGATGTCCATCATCATCAAAGATGACTCTGCCAGGCTCCTGTTGCCTTGCAGGCTCCTTATACATGCATGTTTCATCAAAAATGACATCATTGCTGCGTATGATCTTTCTATTCATGGGATCCCAAAGTCTATACCCCATTTCACCTCTGTCACCATATCCTAGGAATATGCATTTGTGAGACTTAGGATCAAGTTTGGTGCGCATTTCCCTGCGCATGTGCACGTACGCAACGCAACCAAACACTCTCAAGTGCTTGTATGACGGAGGCTTCCCTGTTCATACTTCTTCTGGCACTTTCCCACCAAGCCTCGTGTTAGGTGACCTATTTATAAGGTGAACGGCTGTCATAACAGCTTCAGCCCAAAAACCATGAGGTAATGCAGCATGTGACAACATAGAACGGACCTTCTCCTGTATGGTCCTGTTTATCCCCTCTGCTGTCCCGTTTTGTGGAGGATCATAAGGAGTAGAGAGCTCCCTCTTGATGCCTTTAGCATCACAAAAGTCCTGAAACTGTTTGGACATATACTCTCCACCATTGTCGGAACGCAAAGCTTTCAGTGTTTTGCCAGTTTGATTCTCAACAAGAGCAACAAACTTCTGAAACAGTGAGAATGTATCACTCTTCAAACGAAGAGGATAGACCCACACCTTGCGTGTGGCATCATCTATAAAAGACACAAAATATTTTGCCCCTCCCAAAGAAAGCTGAGGCATCTCACATACATCTGTATGCACAAGCTCTAACTGAGCATCTTTCTGTCCAAGAGCTTTCTTGTGGGGGCACTGTAGTTGCCTACCATATATACAATGCTCACAAAACTGAAAACTTGAAAACTTTAGAGAAGGCAAGTAACCAAAACGAGACAATTGCTCCATTCCCTTGACACTCATGTGTCCCAACCGGCTATGCCACATAGAGATTTCCGGCAGCTCGGTTGCATTTACATTAGCATGGTGACAAACACCTGCATGCATAAAGTAAAGAGTGTCCACCTTAGAGCCTCTGGCAACAACCAGTGAGCCCTTACTAATTTTCCACTTTCCACTACCAAATGTGGTAACATAATCAGCATCATCAAGCTGTCCAGTAGAAAGCAGATTCTTCTTGATCTCAGGCACATGCCTGGGCCCCTGACATCATGGAGCATAAGCTGTGAGCCATCTGAAAACACAAGCCTCACATCACCTCTGCCAAGTATCTTGCATGCATGGTTATCACCCAAATAAACCACTCCTTCATTGCCAGCAGTATACCTGACAAACAAGTCTCTGCAACCTGTGACATGAAAGGAGGCACCTGAATCAATGATCCATGAGTGCATACCATGACCACCTGTAAGAAGTGAATGGGCATCAAGTGAAGAAGTAAATAGGACCTCATCCTCACTGCCACCTGCATGTGACACATTGATTTCTTCAATCTTGACTCCACTTTTGCCCTTTGGCTTTACATCTTTGGCTTCATCTTTCTCTTTGTCTTTGCCTTTTCCCTTTTCTTTTTGATCATTTTTCCATTTGTAGCATTGCTTTTTAATGTGTCCCTTCTTGTCACAATAATGGTATTCCAAATCCTTTTTGGAGCGAGACTTGCTCCTTCCCCGTTCTTGGCTTTTTCCCCTTTGTTGGGATCTCCCACGTGCATTCATTGCATTGGACTTTCCAACAGAGTTGTTTTTCCTGTTCATCTCTTCTTGAAGAAGAGCACCCTCAACATCTGCATATGACAACATAGCATGGGAATTGCTAGTGGCTGTCCTGAATGTGTCCCAACTCTCTGGCAAAGTGCATAACAGAAAAGTGGCTTTGAACTCATCGTCCATTGCCAACTTTTGATTAATGACTTGGCTGACAATACCATTAAACTCATTTAGATGGGCTGTCATAGACGCCCCTTCCTTCATCTGAAGACCTATGAGTTTCTTCAACCAATACACTTTGCTTGAGGCACTTTGTTGGGCATACAAGTCCTGCAATCTCTGCCACATTCCCCAAGCTGTCTTCTCTTCACGAATGCTGAAAAGTAATGAGTCTGACACAGACAACATGATAGTAGATCTTGCCAGCTCATCCATATCTTTCCACTCTTCAGCAGTAAGAGAAGCGGGCATCACACCCTTTTCTTTGATAGGCTTGTGCTGCTTTTTCTGGAGCAACACATTGTAGCACTGGGTTTGCCAAATATCATAATTATGTGAGCCTTCAAGCTTCTTGATGTGAAGCAATGAAGAGCTCTCACCTGTGGTTGCCATAGCAAAATGCAACCTGTCAATGCCTGACTCCCTGCAAAATGTGCAAACACTGCACCAAAAGCACACAAAGTGCTCACAGTTTTTCTCCCAAGCTTTATCTCCCACTGCGGAAGCACGAATGCAACTTTTCTCCCACTTTATGTGATGAAATCACCAAAATCTGGTTGCTGCAGATTTTGGACAGCACCTTAAATGTGCTTTGTTGCCCTTCCAAAGTACTGTACAGCAGTACCAAGTGCTCACCAATGATATACCAAACCTGTACCGGCAAGTACAGCAGTACCAAGTGCTCACCAATGATGTACCAAACCTGTACCGGCAAGTACAGCAGCTGAAATTGAGCCTTTTGGTCACTCAAAACAGTGTACAGCCATGCCAAAACTTGCACAAAGCTGTGCCAAATCTGTACCAGCAGGTACAGTAGCAATAAATGCTCTCCTGGCTGTCCAAATGAGTAAAAATCAGACTTTTACAGTCCCGAACACTGCATACAACAGTCCCGAACAGAAATTGGGCAAAAGCCCCTTGACTGCAAGCTGTTTTTTGAGGATTCAAGGCATAAATGTCTTGCCTGCTGCTTTGCCAAGCTCAACAAGCATACGAACTTGAAAAGCCCCTTGATTTAAGATCAATTGCTGAACATACGTGGTACATTGACGCACATGAAGGCATCCAGAGTGTTCACGATGCTTCCCCTTGGCCACATATACATCCAATACATGAAACCCCCTTGATTTACAGGCACATTGAGTGCTTGTAAGGAATCAACACATTATCCACAGCATCAAATGCGATTGCCTGCATGCAAATCAACTAAATCGGCACAAAAGCCCCTTGATTTGCACTGCAATTTGCTGCAATTTTGCCCAAATGTGCGATTTCTCACATCATACAGCATGTATGAGTGCTTAATTGCACAATTACATCAAAAGCCCCAAATTTCGACATCCAATTTCTTGCAAATTGATCCTGATTGTGACCAATGTCCTGCAAATTGATCCTGATTGTGACCAATGTCACCCAATTTTGCCAATTTTGCTCAAAATTGAGCAATTCGACACCTGTATCTGCTCAATTGTTGATTGTACGTGCTCAATTGCAAATCCCAAAAAAAAATTGAGGAAAATACCTTGTAATTTTTTGATTTTTCTTCAATTTGCAGGCTGAATTTTGTTGTTGCAGGAAAAGAGGGTGATGATGCTGCTGCTGTTCTGTGCAGGTGGGAGCTCCTTGCTGGGAACGATGCCTAAGAAGGCACGGGCTTCAGGACTGCTCGTCTTGTGATTTGCTACGGGTAGCTCCAGGAGTGACTTGCTCTGATACCAGTTGTGTGGGAGTGATTAGGGTTAGGTTATGTCACAGAGAAGCAAGGGAGAGAGAGAGAGAGAGAGAGAGAGAGTTGTGGGGATAAGTCAACTCATGAGGCATGAGTGTGTGACTCCCTTATCACACATGTATATTGCACTAGTACACATAGTGCACTTAGTACATTAAAAGTACTAAGTGTACTATGTACTATAACTTATGGGCTTGTACACACTATAAGGGTGGGCATAACGCCTTTACCCCAACACTCAAGGCTCAAGGCTCCTCAACTTTCAAGGCTCAAGTGGGAAGGTCATTGGCTCAACACTCCTCGAGTCTCAAGACTCAAGTGGGCATTGGGCAAGGCTCAAGTGACAAGCTCTCCTCAAGTGGCATTGGGTAAGTTGTAATTTCAAGTTGTCACTTGTAGTCTTGTTGCTCTCCTACACTCACCTCTTGCTCTAGCCTCTCCATTGGCAAGCGCACAGCACACACACACACACACACTCACCTCTTGCTCTCCTACACTCTCTCTCTCCTACTTTCACCTCTTGCTTTAGCCTCTCCATTGGCAAGCGCGCGCGCGCGCACACACACACACACACACACACTCACGTCTTGCTTTAGCCTCTCCTACATCTCTCTCCTACACTCACCTCCATTGCTCAAGCCTCCTTGGCACTTGCCTCCGTGCGATCTTCATCGCGACCATCCCCCGCACCTCGTTCCGGCGGTGCTAATATGAATAGAGGAAGGAGAACCGAAGGTTGGTCTTGGTGGGAAGAGGTCAACTCCGATCATCCCGGAAGTGGAGGAGACTCTCGCCCATCGGCGTGCAAGCTATGTCCATATAGGCGAACAGGTGGGGCGGATAAAGTAAGAGCTCACCTCTTGCAGGAGCCCGGTCATGAGGTCCGATTTTGTGATCAGGTCACACCGGAGACGAGGAGGGGGCTTCTTGAACACGTTGCTGCACATGAGGCCTTGCTTTCAAGGAGGAGAGTGCCGCAGGAAACCGTGGATCCCGCAACACTAGTGAGGCCATCCGAAGGTTCGGCATCCCCATGTGCATCCACTTCATCGGCACCCGCGGCCGCATCACCCGCCCCACAAGAACGGGCCCCAACACCATCCTTTTCCATGCCCACCGCATTCACACACTCACGCTGGCAAAGTACTCTTGAAGGTAGTTGGGACCCCAAGAAGAAGGAAGAGGTGGATATGGCCATAGCCCGCTTCTTTCACGACCACATTGCTTTCCATGCTACCAGGTAATCAAGAATTAAGATGTCTAGCTTAAGATCTATCATTTTACAATGTTCCGCTTACAAGTTACTTGAACTTTGAACTTTGAAGTTGATCGGTTATTAAATTATTCATTTTTTGTGGATAGATCGCACTACTTCAAGGTCATGGTGAAGAAGATAGGGGAGTATGGTCCAAACTATACGCCCCCATCATCGGAGTCTTTGCGCACCACATTGCCAGAGAAGGAGAAGAAGCTTGTGGAGCAAGCAACAGAAAACACGAAGCGTCAATGGGCAAGGAATGGAGTGTCCGTGATAGCCGATGGATGGAGTGATACGCGGAAGAGGTCCATCCATGACCTTGTCGCATATTCCCGCGGTGAGATGTACTTCATCGCCTCGCATGATGCTTCCGGGATCAGGAAGAGTGCTGATGTGCTAGCAACAGAGTGGGCTCTTGGCATAGAGATCATTGGCCCAGACCTAGTTGTGGGCTTTGTTGCTGATGGGGAGGCTTCAAACAGGGCAGCCGGAGCGATCATCTGAGAGCATGTACCCCAACATCACCGTGTCATTTTGCATGGCACATTGCTGAAATAATCTCTTGAAGGATATTGGGGACTTGCCATGGATCCGCCCGATCATCCAAGTGGGCAACCAAATAGTGACATTTGTCACAAACCATCAGTTTGTACGCCATGACTTCTCCAAAAAATCCACCCGTCAGCTCCTCAAATTCTCAGATACGAGGTTTGCCTACAACTTCTTGATGCTCCACCGATTGAAAGAGTGTAGTGGTGCATTGAGACAGTTGTTCATTAGTGACGAGTTCACTTCTTCACTAGTGGCTTCCACTGAGAGAGGAGCTCTATGCAAGGAAAAAGCAGAGACCCCTAATTTTTGGGAAAAAGTGAAGCGCATTGATGCTATGGTTCAACCTATTGTCCACTTGATGAGGCTTGTGGATGGTATGAAGCCATGCATCGGCAAGGTATATGAGGCTATGGACAGCATGATAGAGAAGCTGAGGTATTTGGAGCCAGATGAGGACAGGTATGAGAAGATCCGTGCCCTATGTGTGCGTAGGTGGAACTCCTACTCCTCTCCTTTGCATGTAGCAGCCCATGTGGTGGACCCTGAGTTTCAGGGGAAAGGGTAAGAAAGTGATGCATAGGTGAGCAAGCTATGGTGACTTGTCTTGACTCGACTTGTGCTTGACCCAAATGTTAGGCGGAAGATCCGTGACCAGTTGTCCAGGTATAGGAGCTTTCAGGGCTCTTATGGAGACATGGATGCACAAGATGATCGCTTCAAAGTTGGGCTGCTTTGTGGTGGGAAGATTTTGGTTCGGATGAACTTGAGCTTCAGCATCTAGCCATCCGCATTCTCAGCCAGGCAATGAGTTCGTCTTGCCTAGAGCAACTTTGGAGCTCATACAGTCACATTGCATCGAAGAAGAGGAACCGTTTTGGGGTGGAACGGGCAAATGATCTAGTCTTTGTGAGTGCAAACTTGCGAATGCTTTGCAAGAGTGCAACAGCAAAGGCTGATGCATTAACTGAGTGGGAGATGTCTGAGGATGATGAGGAGTTGGAGGAGCAAGTGGAGGACATCTCTATGGAGCCTGCAAGCATTGCAGGGACCCATGATCGTGAGGCTAGCACTTCACATGCCCCTTGAGGCTTTTTGACATTTGTACTACTCTAGTGATAGTCTCTTTTTTGTATGCCACTTACGTGGTTAGTGAAAGATTGCACAGAGCGGAAGCAAAAGGGCACTAGAGTGTGCTGAATAGAGAAGAAGAAGAAGAAGAATATATTATCGTCCTCGGGAGGCCGAAAAACGGCGTATGGGACTCCCACGAAAGTAAGTACAAAAGCTGTAAACAAAGCCGCCTCCTTTCAAGAGAGAGAGAGAGAGAGAGAGAGAGAGAGAGAGAGAGAGAGAGAGATATGGAGCAACTATGCTGAATATACTGAAGCAAAGCAGTCCCAAGCAAGAGACACAAGTAGTCTCATAAGTGACGGAGCAAAAGATGTACAAGACAAGATGATAAAAGTGAGAGGCCAGTCCCACTTATTTATAGGTGGGGAGGGTTGGCCGATTGGGACAATACCATACGAGTTGGGAAAAATCCTAGAAAATATGTAAAATAGGGGTGGCTAGCCCACAATCAAGGGCCATGCAAAAGGGACCAAAAGGACACCAAAAATGGGCAGAAATTGGGGATGAATGTGCTAAGACCCCATCTCAACATCAGATGCTGAACAAAATCCGAGAAGCCGAAGAAGTCATCCTCTGTCAAAGACAAAAGAATGCAGCAACAACAGGTACCAGGAAAGCTCCACAGCAACTCAGCTACAAAAGCAACAGAACAAGCTGCCAGGTACACTGCTCCTCTAGAAGAAAACAACCATGTAGGCTGCGTCATGCTGCTCAAAATATCGGTGCCAAACCCAAATATAAACACAGTGCCACAGAAAGCCCTAGAAGCATGTAGCTCTAAGAAGATAATACCCTCAAAAGAAAGAGTCCATCTGCTCCAGCTTTGTACCAAGAGTAGCCCAATGCTGTACAATAGCACCCTCCCCTCGAAGGTCGGCATCGCCGGATGTAAGAACTCAATTGCCCCCTCTGAAAACTGATGTCGGGACTCCATAGGCCCAACCAAAATCCAAATCCCAATCCTTCAGGCCGTGGAAGTACCACTGTGCCCTAGGCACGGTCACGGACACACTTGACGACAATCCAAAATCCTCACACAGAGTAAGGGAAATAGGAACATTCACAATAGTGGTAACTGAAGTAGTAGTAGCCTCCTCAATAGCATCACACAGCGTAGAAGCAAGCTCCTCCATAGAAGGCAAAGGGACCAGCAACACATCTTGGTCACTGGTTGACGAAGAAAGAGTCGGAGGCGAAGAAATAGGAGACAAATCCCCCTCAAAAGCTGTGAGCAAAGATAGCCCACTATCTTCCTCAAAAACATTACCAAATATATCATCCTGGCAAGGAGAAGTATGCACAGAAACTGAAGGCAAGGCAACAGGAGAAACAAACTCCTCAGATGCAGTGAGCAAAACTAGCCCAATATCCTTCGTTGCAGGAACATCTCCAAAAGAAGTATCCACAAGATCACTGGTTGCATAGCACCCAGAAATAGAAACCATCTGTCGATCACTGGTATCACCATACAGGTCACAAAGCAACTGCCACACATAGAAAGTAGAAGCATCATTAGGAGCATAGAACTGAATCCTGACAATTCAAGAGGAGAAAGCCATAGATCTGTCCGTTAGTCTTCCTCCACCGACACACATCCTCCGCAGAGACAAGGTCCGGCAAGCATCCATTCTTGTACGAGAGAAACTCCATAAAACCATACTCCCTGAGAATAGAAGTAACCTGCAACTCCATGACTGAAAGTTACCACCATCCAACTTGTCTGCCTCATCAAGGAAATAACAAGAAAGTGGTGTGGGCGCCAAATCTGAAGCTATCATCATTGATCCAATCAATAGGACCAAACCTCATAAGGTAAAAAAAACTGTCCAAAACAGAAAACGCTGATGTAGGTCCTTTCCTCCCACCAAAACGCAGCCCTAAGAGGCTGGACAGCACCCGAAAATTCCTCCTGTAGCAAAAAACGCAGAAGCTTCTGTCGACTGCACCTCCAACCTTGAGGTCACCAGAAGAGGGAAGTAAAAAATGCAGATTTGATATAGAGAGGAAAGGCAGCCACACAGGGCTTGGGAATATGCTGTAAGAGGGTGAAAGAGGGAAAGGCATCAACAAGGACAGTAGCTTGGGCTCTCCTTAAAAAAAAACGCACAATCTCAAAAGAAGAAGTGTCCTCCACAGGTACCAAGGGTGTCACCAAAGCCCGAAACACCACAAACCCCCTTTGCAAAGGGAATGACCACCGGAGAGGAAAACGCAGCCAAAAAGGGGCTGCTGTCCTGAAAAAACAGGCTGCCTAGATCCAAACTCCAAGTAGGAAAGAAACGTGATGAAAAGCTACCTTCTGGCTGCAAGCGATGAATCCAAACTGAAGGAGATCCAACCAGCAGAAGCTGTCCACAAAACGCAGCAAGAAGAAGGCTGCAAATCTGCGAAAAACGCAGAGGGTAAGGGGCTGGAAATAGGGCTAAATCTGGGGCAGCAGATGGAATCGCTGAACCGGGAGCGATGATACCATGAAAGAGTGCACAGAGCGGAAGCAAAAGGGCACTAGAGTGTGCTGAATAGAGAGTGCAAGAGAGAGAGTGATATGGAGCAACTATGCTGAATATACTGAAGCAAAACAGTCCCAAAGAGACACAAGTAGTCTCATAAGTGAGGGAGCAAAAGATGTACAAGACAAGATGATAAAAGTGAGAGGCTAGCCCCACCTATTTATAGGTGGGGAGGGCTGGCCGACTGGAGGTGAATAGCTGGCTGACTGGGAAAATACCATACGGGCTGGGAAAAATTCCAGAAAAATATGTAAAATAGGGGTGGCCAGCCCACAATCAAGGGGCATGCAAAAGGGACCAACAGGACACTAGAAATGGGCAAAAACTGGGGATGAATGTGCTAACAGTTAGGGCCTAGATCTTTGCCCTTGTCTTTTGCTTTAGCCTTTGGCACTTGGGTCTTGGGTTCCCGATCTCCTTTTTTGTAACACCCATTTTTTTGCTACTATGACTTAATATTGATGCTTTGGAAGTGTAAACTGACTTTGTTTTAGTATTGTTAAGTTTCTTGAACGAGTGCTTACTTAAAATTGCATATTTTGTATGCTGTCCCCCGTTCCCCGTCCCGGTTCCCAGGAATCCCCGTCCCCGTCCCCGTTCCCCGTTACGTTCCCTGTCCCCGTTCCCCGTCCCATGTTACTATGCCTTTGTTCTCTCACCTTCGCATTTCGATAGTGCTAGTCCCATCCCCAACCACTGATCATTGGATTCTTGGTTCGAGCCAGAGATGGGAGATTTGTAGCAGCATTGTCGCATGGTCTATATGGAGAGCTCGATGTAGCAAACCCATCGAAGGCACCCACACCCCACCAACAGAGTCCATCAAGAGCATTTGGCTTGACATCATTCATACCCTCTGCGGCCTGTGGGGGAAGCTTTAGGGTGGTTCTGACCGTATGCGGAAGCGTCAGGAAGCCTTCCTGAGGCTCTGGTGACCTGGTCCATTTCTCACAGATAGTGGTGGTGAGCGCACTTGGCACTATAGACCACCTGTGTGGTTATTCCACCCCCCACCCATTGTCTGAGATAGCCTTCTCATAGAGCGGCAAGCCAAGGGAGAAGTACACTCTTCCCCCTTTGATCCTCGTTCCGTACATGGAGGTGAGTTTGTACTTAGTCTTTTAAGGGTGTGTTTTGGTAACTAATAGAATGATCTTGTTTCCGGGGAAAAAAAAAGGACCATGCAGGATGCCAATGAATTTGTTTGCTGCCTGAGACTTTGGCCTGCAAACACTATCTCCTTCACTTGTGAGTGACTTTCGATTTGCCTATTTATAGTTAACTTTAAGGCTGGTCCGCTGGCTTTTGCTGATCAGTCAGTTAGCCACATCCACGACTATAACAGTACAAAAAGGCTGTCCAAACCTGTCCTGCTGACCGTGGGTGTCTGGTTGTCCACTGTCCGTCTCCCCAACTCCAGTAGAAACACTTGTCCAGGTGCGGGCATGCACATGACACCAAAAGGATTTTTTTCTATGTTCGCAGCCTCACTCTTTCAGCTCAGTGGACAAGTTAATTTTTAGTAGATCTAATTTAGATTTTGTGTAGATATGTAAGCTCTGTTCAAATCAGCCGTCTACAGCAGATTAGGTTGAAAGAATAAGTGTTTCCATTGTCATTTCTCTTTCGTGTTTTTGCCTTGGCGGTGTATTCTGACTTTTGCATGTTTAGTGCACCTTTACGCCAGGGTTCCACTCCTGAGTGAAGGTTGAGAGTCCATTGGACTGTGTATGGAGTCCACAATAGGGTTTATTTTCATGTTTAGTCACTTATGTATGCATGGAATAGCAGTTTGGGCTTATAAGCATCATAAAACATAACATGATGGAGCCAAAAAATAAGATTCTGTTGTTACATGATAAGAAATATAATCTGATAAATAAGTGAAGAAACCTATTGTGGGTCATTGCACATAATTAAAGTAGACTTTCACAAGAATTTAAGGTCTAAGATGTGTGACTTTTATGACCACTTATGTGGTTCACCAAACTTTGTGACTGACCCTAATTGGAATGCAAGTGAACAGACTTGCCATCAAAAACAGAGCTTATTTTGTGACCGAGTGATGTTTGTTTTTAAGAACCACTTTTTACCCACAGGTTGGCTGTCCTGGTCGTGCTGAATGCATGCAACCCCTTCTCACAATATTGATTGGCAACTAAGTTTCAGTTGCCTCAAAAGTCCTGTTTTGCTTGAGAAAGCTAACTGCTGAGTCCAAGTGCTGCAATTTGTCCTGCATGTGCATGCACAGAGCTGCTTCTCTCAAGCAGATATCTGGTCGTGCCTTCAAAACACAGAGAAGCTTACACATAATGTTTTGTTGAGCAATAATATGTAGCCTTCTTTCTAACCGCATAAAGTTTCTACATCAACGAAATTTGGGTAAAAATAGTCTAGTTTTAAATAAATTATCTGGTTTTTGAATCTATACATGAGGTGTCCCTATGCTGTTGTTGCCTTGCTGGATGTTTTTTTCTTGGTTGTTCTTTTTCTGTGAACATGCTGTTACTCATTTAAAATGTTAACCTTCATCTGACTTTGTGAGTAAAGAGACTTTTTGTGCTGATGTACTAGGTTGAAGGTGTCATAAGGCAGCTTACAGCTGCTGGCGATCATGAGAGAATAGCAGCGGTCATCAATGTGCTGACAAACGACTTTGCATTGTCTCCTCAGGCAAATCATCGGAAGGTGTCTATGGTTTTTTGGGAGATTAGCTGTGTTCTTAAGATTATATGCCAGCAAATCGTTTAGAAAAGGAGGCTTGAGAAATTGTGCTTATGTTTGCATAGGAACTCTCAAGGCCTTCAACTATGAAAGGAGAGTAGAACAGCGAGCTCAGCATTATGTTTGCTAGTCTTTGTTCTCTTTGTCCAAGTGAAGGAACAATCAGGGTAATGGGTAGCGCATGGCAATTGATCATGTTTAATGCTTTTTGCTTTACAGGGCGGGTTGATCGGTCTAGCTGCGGCCACTGTTGGTTTGGCAGGGGAAGCTGCACAACATCTTGAAGTATGTTTCGATTTGGAATTTCTTTTTTTTAAAACTCTGTGCTCATGAGCTTTGCATGTCACCACAATGCTAAAAGTTTATGAGCTCTGGTTGATGCATCCAATATGGGGCCTTCAAAGGATGTTCTCAATTGAATGGTTATCCTGTTTAGGAGGCAAGTCTGATGGTTAGTGTTGGATGGTTTTTTTTTTCTATGAGCTCTGGTTGATGCATCCAATATGGGGTCGTCAAAGGATGTTCCCAATTGGATGGCTATTGTGACACCCCTCACTGTAGGTACACATGGTTATTGTGACACACCCTACTGTAGGTACATGTGGCTGGCCTAAAGGAATCAGGCAGCAGGTGTGGGAGCAGGCGGGCCAGCGCAGGTGCCACATGGCACTGCCATGTGGCGTTCAGTCAGTGGACAACAGGTCAGCCAGCCCATATGAGGTCGTGGGCAGCCCTGTAAACAGGCCGGCAACTAATTAACAGGCCGACCAGCATGAGCAGGTGCTATATATTCGAAGATGGGAGAATCATCATTTCCATTTGCATTCTCCTAGCGATTGGACTCTATAGGGCGTTCCCTGCCGTACGGGATGGCCAAGGGAGATATTCAGTAGTCGTGGGCTGTAAATTGACATCTTCAATCTCAACCATCCCTTGTACTTGAATGCCAGTTGTAACACTTCTTTCTTGTACATAATTGAGAACAATAGTTTTAGGACTTTTGTGTGTGCTGTGTTTGTTTGATTCCACTGCACTCTACTCTCAAGCCCTAGCACACAGGCATGGGTGTTCTACAGTTATCTTGTTTAGGAGGTAAGTGTGCAATGAACTTACAACATATGTGTATCGACGGTTTAAAAATAGAGCATGTTGCACGAAGCATCGTTTTGCACCGATCCGTGAGAATCTAGCTGATGTCAGGAGCAAGGCTTCAAACTCTTGTTGTTGTTGATCCGCCATGGTGTTAGGATGGTCGTCCCACTCTTGACAATGTCAGTCTTCTTGTGTTGACAAGTGGCTACGAGGGAAGCTCCTCTCCATCTCTAAGACTTGCTGATGCTCAGCTGTGTTGGCTTCGGCTGCGAGGGTAGCTTGCAATGTCTCCATATCCATGGCACGTTGGTGCTATAAATCCTCCTGATCCACCTGAGGCCGTGGATGCATCGACTGATGGTACATAGCCTGCTGGTTTTGCAAGGGTTGGTGCATCATAGGCAAAAGTGACTCTATGGAAGTGGTAGGGTTCGGAGTAGAGGCTTGTTGTAGAGATATGGGATACTCTGGTTGCTCCCTCTCTATCTGTTCTTGGTTACTCATACTGGGAGAGTCGAAGCGTGTGCCCGAATTCAAGATCGACTATAAGGTGTGGGAGGCTCTTATGGGTGCTTCCCGGGAGGCTAGTAAACCAACCACCTTTCGAGAGATGGGAGCCACTCTGGTACTTGGGTGTGTCCCTGAGCCTAATAACCAACCACACAAAAACCTTTTAGGGAAATTTGTTTTCCTGCACCTTCTCTTATCAAAGCTGAAGCTCTGATACCAATGTAACATGCACTTGATGCGTAAGCATTTTAATGATAAGATAATGTTACTTCACACTTGTTGAATTCTGAATTGCAAAGTTTAGGGTTGAGAGAAGTACACATGAACACCAGATTGGCTCCCAATCCACCCTGTAACATGGTGGAATCAATCATTGGGTATATGGGCCAAAGGCCATGGGACATGAATAATTGGTATGGACATGGGGCTAAGGACTAAAGCCACAAGGATGGACATTATTAATGAAGTGTGAAATGGAGCTCTAGTATATAAGACAACTATGAGCTTAATCATGTAACTAATCACTTTTAATAATCAAACATTAATAATCTTCTTGCTTTAAGAAAGCTTCCATGGTGGTACTCCCTCAAGGGTGCAAGCATGTGGTGCTCCATGTATTGAGTGCATTCTTTCTTTCTTTTATTGGTATCAGAGCTTGATCTTTGATCCATGAATCCTAATTTCTGAAAATTTTACAATTTCTTGATTTTCTCCAAAACCCTAGGCTTCTTCTTGTTCACCAAGCTTCCATAGCTTGAGATCTTGCCATTAGGAAGCATTAGGGGGCTATTAGTGTTAGTTTGGAGTAGATCTACACCTTTGTCTTGAGCAAATTCTAGGGGGCCATGTTTTTTCTCTATTTTCTCCCATTTTTGCTAAAAAATGGAGCCTCCTTCATCTAGCCTCTTGCAAGTGTGCCATTGAAGCTTGGTGTAACTACTTGGCCTTCCCAACACTCTATTCACATGATGGAACGCTTGCCCGGACATAGGACTAGTGGAAGAAGGCATGGGGACATGAATCATAAGGCTTGCTCATGAAAAAGTGCTAGTTTTGGTCAAAAGCAGATAAGAGCAAAAAGTCAAACTGAGTTGACCGCGAGCTAGGAGCACCACTGGCAAGAGGAGATTGAGCTGTGGACCTAAAAGCAAAAAGCTACTTTTTCAAAAAGTAGCTTTGAGGCCAAAAAGCAAGGCCCCAAAGCTAGAAAAGCAAAGCACAAGAACTTAAATAAAAGTTGGCCTTATTTGAGTAATATTTTATTGCATAAAGAAAAAAAAAAGACAAAAGCAAAGCAAAAGGAAAAGCAAAAGCTTGGCTAACTTTTTTGGCAAAAAGTAGGGCTCCCCTCAGGTATAAAGCTAGATTGAGTCTCACATGATTGAAATCAACCTCATCGTCAAAGCAAGGCGCTCATCATCGTCATCATCACCAGCCCTGGAGTGTGGAGCTTTATTGCTGCCATATGCCTACCCACCTATGCCTGTTGATCTGTATGACTGAACTGATGCAGCAGTCGTACACTAGTGCTTGTGTGCGACCACCGCTTGATCCGCTGGCCGTCACCACTATCCGCTGGCCGTCACCACTATCCGCTTGGCCGCCGCTGGCTGAAATGCTGAACTGCTTGCAGGGTTGGCTGCCACCTCTGGCCACCATTGCTATACGCCACCTGTGCCTGGCCAGCGCTGTCGTCTGTGGCTGAAGCCTCTTACTGGCCGCCGCTACCGCTTGGAATCTGCCGCCTCTTTGGGCTGCCTGCGCTTGATTGCAGTCGCTTGTTATTGAACAACGCCACCCGCCTGTGCGCCAACGCTGCCGCCACCTGAACCACTTGCGCCTGCTAGCACCGCCTGTTGACTGGCGCTTGAACCGCCTCCAGAACTTCCTGCCGCCGCCGCTGTCGCCTCGAGCTATTGCCGCTTGATAGCGCGACCAACACCGCCATCTGCTGTTTTGGGCGCTGCTGATTGTGTTGTGCTGCCTGTAGGATTGATCCGGTCCATACACTTCTTAATGGTCGTGTGTGGGTTGTTTCTTCTTCAGTGTGGACAACAAGACTACAATTGATCATCATATACTTCGTCATCTGTATGTACTACTTGTGTACCTTGTTTACAACTTGGGGTTCGTTGGATTTGGACTTGGATTTGGATTTGGATTGGTACTAGCCCGGTGAGAGATCTTGTGGGTCATCCCCATTGTGTGCTCGGCATTAGGATCTCATGCCTCAACATCGACATCGACATCGACATCAACTCCAACCCCGACTCCGACTTGGGATTCTACATCGGCATATTTGTTTGCTTTTGTATTCATTGATGTATTGATCCTAGCTTATGAGCCCATGGATTACTCCTGAATAAATTCTTGAAGGGGGGAAGGGCCTGTTCCCCGCTCATTGTGTGTGTCCTTAGCAAAGTTCCCTAAACCCTTCTCTATCTTCTCTCTCTATCTTCTCTCTTATGTTTTATCTCTTAGATACGTGGTGAAATCTGTTAGAGCATGTCCTGTTGAGCTTACAGTGGTATCAGAGCAGGATTTCTCTCAAGGAATCTTTCTTGGGGTGACAGAGCCATGTTGAGAGTAGAGGGCAACCAAGGGCCTAATGAAGGGAACAACTATGAGGCCGATCGAGGACTTCAGGATGTGAATCATGGTCGTCGATCCATCACTCATGAGACTGTGGCGATATCAATAGAAGAGTATCATGATTTTCAGCAATTTAGGCGTTTGCTCAGAGATGAAGAATTCCTTGCTTGGAGAACCAAAAGGGAATAGGTGGGAATAGGTTTAAATAAGGGCTCAAATGTTTGAAGATCTCATCAAAGATAGAGCCACCGAAGCCGAAGGAGTTGAAGCTGCCAAAGCCTATCTTCGCACCAAAGGAGTCAGTGTTGTAGAAGGATCTAGAGCTCTCTTTATACAATAGGCACACCATTTGGAATTTTACATACGGGTAGGGATTAGGGTTGCAATTACGAGGTGAGGATTATTCCCTTTTACATCTAGAAGAGTTGCTCAGGATTACTTACTTCATGGGAAGCCTTGTTGCGTCTCCTCCTATGTCGACCATCATGTTGGCTGCCTCGGCCCGCTTCTTCTGCCAGCAATCCTTAGCCATAAGTCCTACATTCCCGGAGTAGTGGCGCATGACTTTGCTCCTGGCTCCTTCTGTGTACTTTGGTCCTCCTTTTGAGAAGATGGCTTTCTCTTGTCTCGTTGTTGTCGATGTAGCCTTGCTTTTGTGCCTTTTCTTTTCTTCCATAAGAGCCGCTTCCATTCCTGCAAATGTTGGGTTCAGATGTTTCTTGAGAATAGCCATAAATGGCCCATACTCTTCCAATGTCATGTTTTTCGGAAGGATTGCTAATGCATCCTCCTCTTCTACCAGTGCGCACCAATGCTCGAAAGTTGATTCATTATGCCTTTCATCTTGTTAACATGTGTGGGAAATAAATCCCCTTCTTTCATTTCGTGGCCAAAAATTTGAATCTTTAAGTTTATCTTAGAGTTTTTCCCTTTAAAAGCTTTTCCAATTCACCCCAAGCTTCTTTTGATGTTTTAAGTCAGCAATGTGATGTATGATTTAATCTCTAAAACCCAATGCAATTGGGTAAGCTTTTTTAATTTTTAAGTCGGCAATGTGATGTATGATTGAATCTCTAAAACCCAATGTAATTGTCGCTAAGCCTTTTCATCTCTTCGCACCCATGCATTCTTCAATTTTTCATCCATGGGACACTTCTCTCTCACTTACTATGCCGTATAGGTGCTCCCTCATTAGCATGTACTTGACTTTCACTTGCCAAGTATGAAAGCCATTACCATTGAATTTCTCAGTGAGGTAGGATGTTGCCATGATTCTATGCAATGAATAAGGGAGGCCTTAGTAGTTGGAGTGTCCAATGCCAATGTCTAATCCTTTTACGATGAGAGATAAATGTAATTACTAATGGCAATTGTTAATTAGCTCAATTCACCCAAATGCTCAAAAAACCCGAACTTGTGAATTTTCAGAAATGTACTTCGGATTGGATAGGGAGTTTGAGCTTTCAAATGAGAGGAAAATACATAGAAGGATGTAGCAACACCCCAATTAGAAGTCCCAACCATCAATTGCTCAATAACTCTCTTAATGAGTACTAATGATGAGACTAACCAAAATTACAGATTCTGCCCACACTGTTATAACAAAGATTTGAGAGGTATTTGAAAAGTTTTGGTGGAGATGAGACTTCAAGAACTTCACTCCAAGCAAGAACAGGCCTTGTATACCTTCAGTGTGCACCCACGCACTTGATATTGCCAGATTCAAGCTTTCCAAAAGAAGGCAGAAATTAGCGCTAAAAACTGCTTCCCCTAGCTCTTTTGTTTTGCTCTGATTACAATGTGTTGAAAGGTTGAGGGCAACTAAAATGATAGTAAGAATGCTTCAATGTTGAGATTTTGAGCTAGATTACTCCTCCTGCACCAACACTCCTTGCTCTTCTTCCCCTCCCCCCACCCCCACTCCATTCCTTTGCCTTTTTTGTACACCTTCTGCTGTCCCTATTCACTCCCTAGACTTTCATTGTGTGCGTGCGTGAGAGAAAGACAGAGAGAGAAAGAAGCATGAGATCACACCCTTTTACAATATCTGCCTTCTTTTACTGTCTTTCTCTTTGGACTTTGCTGAAAACCGGATTAGTGGAGTGATCAGGGCTTAATTGCAAATAACTTAGAGATGATTAGATGCTCTAGATTGATGAGGCTTTGATACCATTTTGAAATCCAACATGGGAGCAAGCTATGATTTTAGCATAATATAGTACCCATGAGTCCATGCCAGTTAGCCTTGGCGTCCCATACCACCAGTGAGACTGCCCACAAGGGACCTCGGCAAGAATATTTGTGATCTGCCATGTCCATGGTAGGAGTAGAAACTCTGGTCGAGGCTAAGACCCGTCCGAAGTGCACCGCACAACTGACTCACAAATAATAACCCAAGGCATCACTTATATAGTGATAACTGCGACTAAATAGCTAACCAGCTAGTAGCCTAGTTTATTAGTTTTGAACCTTAGCCCACTGTACCTGCTTGCTATTGTTGGTGTTGGACTCACACACTCACACACACAAACTTGCACATTAGGATTAGGTGCAGGATGGAGAAGCTCACACACAGAAGAGAGAGAGAGAGAGAGAGAGAGAGAGAGAGAGAGAGCCGGTATCCACAAAGTGCAAGTCAACCCTTGCATGTGTGCCACATCCATATAATATAGAAGTACAAAATATTATATGTAGAGTGTCCTTTCACACTTGATATCCAAGGGAAAAAACCACATGGAAAAAAGTGCCCTTGGTTAAGCCCTGTTCACACATAGCACTACCATAAGTGAGCATATGCCTACAAATCCCCCCTTAGTGGAAGTGTGAACCTGTACAAGGTAGCAGATCACTCTCTGTATGAGAGTAAGCCCAAAGCTTTGCGGAAAGCTTCAAACTTTTCTCGAGGTAAAGCCTTTGTGAATAGATCTGCAACATTATCCTGTGTAGGGCAGTAAGATAAACTGATCTCCCCTGCATGTAGCCTCTCTCTGACATAGTGATAATGAATCTCAATGTGCTTGGTACGTGCATGAAATACTGGAATTCGTGCCACGGCCATAGCACTCTGGCTATCAGTGAGAATGGTGGTGGGTGTCTGCTGACACTCACGAAGATCAGTCAATAGTCTCCTCAACCATACACAATCTATTGTAGCTGTGAAGACTGCCCTGTACCCAGCCTCACAAGTAGATGTGGCAACAGTGGGTTGCTTTTTACTCAACCAAGATATGCATGAACTGCCAAGAAAAAAACAATTCCCACTGGTGGATTGCCTGGTATCATAATCACCAGCCCAATCTGAATCACTGTATGCATAAAGCTACAAGCTGCCCCCCCTGGGATAGAACAAACCAAGATCCAGGGTACTCTTAAGATAACGAAAAATGTGTTTGACTGCTTGCCAATGCTTTGTGCCTGGGCTGTGCATGAATTCCATAGAAGGGGGCTGAATGGCTGGCTGTTCCACATGTTCTACATGAGGATTTTCTTGTGTAGGGGCTGGCTGATCTGAATCCCCCCTAATTGCAATGGGTAAAAGTCCCTCAAACATGTCCTGTATGCCTGTATCATTGCTTTTATACAAGCTGTACATGGGCTGTTCTGAATTTTCAGCAAATACCACATCTCTACTTACAAAAATCCTTCGTGTAGTTGGATTATAAAGACGGTAACCTTTGCTCTCATTGTTGTAGCCCACAAAAATGCATTTCATTGCTTTGTCATCTAGCTTTGTTCGGAGTTGTTCTCGCACATGTGCATATGCCAAACACCCAAATGTACGCATATAATCCACTGTTGGCTTTCGGCTATACCAAGCCTCAAATGGTGTTATGGTTTTCAAAGCTTTTGTTGGACACCTGTTCAACACATGAGTTGCACACATTATAGCTTCCATCCAAAATTTGTGAGGCAATTTATGTGCTTTCACCATGCATCTTGCCATCTCCATGAGAGATCTATTTTTCCTTTCAGTTACACCATTTTGCTGCGGTGTATAAGGCACACACACATATTTTCAGCCATTGCTACAAAGTGTCGAAAGCATGTAAACACATCTGCTTTCGCTTTCAAGGGGTAAGCCCAAGCAAACCTGGAGTAGTCATCAATGAATGTGACGAAGTAAAGATGCCTCCCTATGGATGGTGTCCGCATTGGCCCACATACATCACTATGTATGAGCTGTAATTTACTTTCAGCTCTAACAGCTCCATCTTTGGGAAATGGTTTTCTTTGCATCTTTCCCAAAATACACCTCTCATATACATGTCTTGGTGGAGACTCAAGAGGCGGCATATTATCAACCATATGATGCTTCTGCAAAAGCATCAAACTCCGAAAATTTACATGCCCAAAACGAGCATGCCATAGCTCTGCATCGTGCATAGCAGGAGTGTGGGCAGCCACTATATTTGCATCATAAGTACGCTCGTCATAGCTGTCCAGCTTATACAAGCCTTTGTATCGTGTTCCAGAAGTGACTATTTCATAACCCTTTGATGGGTCTTTTACCAAACACTTCCCATCTTCAAATTCAACCTTTAAACCTTGGTCGTTTATGGTTGAGACGGAGAGCAGATTTTTCTTTATCCCTGGAACATACAATACATTTTTCATACATATATTGGCACCATTGGCTGCAATAAGTATGACATTTCCAATTCCCTTTACTGGATATGTGGTATGATCTGCACATGATACAGTGCGGCCATTTGAAGCATAAACCAAGTGCTGAAATACATCTTTGCATGAAGTGATGTGGCTCAAAGCACCACTATCAAAATACCATGATGCATTCTGTCTGTCAGATGCAATGCAAGATATATCAGTGTCTGAAGCACTTGGTGTGCCACTAGTGCATGTGACCAAAAAAGTGTACTCTTCTTGGATTACATTAGCTGATTGCTGTGCTTTGTCATTAGAAGAGTATGCTTCTGCATTGCCTGCTTCTTTCTTTTTTTTTCGTGAAATGGTGTTTTATATTATATGTAAAAAAGTACATCAACCACATGGCTCACACAGAACCTATGGTCCCAAAAAAAACCCCCACAAAAGATCCTCTAAAGGATCATGACCATGCAAACCTGTACACTAATAAGAAAGCCTCCTAGCCAAATAAGCATCCTAGATAAAAGCATCAAAGATGAGCCAGCCGAGCCGCCGTAGACCATAACGAAATAACATATGCATTGCCTACTTCTTTCCTTTTCTCTTTTGCAATCCGCTTCCTACATTCACTGATGTAGTGTCCAGGCTTATGGCAGTAGTGACATTTGCCCTTCTTTTTGGGCTTGTTTGCATCCCCTTTGTCAGACTTTTCACCACCAGAAGAGGGCTGTCCATGACCAGCCTTGCTAGACTGTTGTCCCCCATGCTTAAAGCTCTTTGCTTTACCCTTATCCTTGGCTGTAAATGCCTTGTCTCCACCACGGTTGCTCGATAAGTTTGCTCTTGTTTGCTCTTCCTGCAAGAGTAAACCCGCCAGCTCTTTAAAAGTGATGGGATCACCACCTCCTCTCATTGAGAGGTTAAGAGAGGTGTGAAAGCCCAAGTAGGAAGGTGGTAAAGAATGAAGAGTGTTGGTGACCATCTGTCTGTCTCTGGGATAACCTCATCAATGTTGAGCAATTGTTCCTGCAAATCTTTCACTTTGGTGAGATGATCTGCCATGGAGTCACCCTCATCCATATAAAGAAGATCCAATTGCCTCTTCAAGTAGGCAACTCTTGCCTCGTTGTGTACCTGATACATTGCTTCCAATGTGTCCCATGCAAGCTTCAATGTCTTACAAGAACGAATGTGCGGAATAATAGTCCTTTTCACTGAAAGGGCTATCAATGACATGGCCTGTGCATCTCTAGAGTCCCATCTCTTCTGCTCTTGTGTGGGAGCAGGTTCTACATCAGGAGCTCTTTGAGCATCTTCCCTTTGAGGCGTGGCTGGCTATATGGTAAGTGGGTGTGTGTCATCACCACACACGATGCCCCAAAGTCCTTTGGCTACCAGCAAATTACGGATCATGAAACTCCAGAGGGAGTAGTTAGATCCATCCAACTTGTCCTCCTGGGTGAGCACACCAAATACATCTGTAGCATTCTGTGCCATGTCAACAAAATATACCTGCAAGCAAACCAAGCACCAATGTGCACTGCCAGGCAACCAAATGTCCTGTGTAAATGTATGCCTGCAAACCAAAGCAAGTGTAAACCTGCACCAAATTGTCCAATTACACACAATGTGTATACATACGCGACAAATCACAGCTGTAATGCCCAATTACATGCTCCAATCAGAAAAGCCCCAATTTTTATGCACTCCAATTGCTCCAATGTGCAGTTAATTGGCCAATTTTCACAAAAGCCCCAATTTTTTGCAGAGGCTCAATTTGTTGATTTTGACCTCAATGTTGAAAACCCCCAAGTTCCAAACCAAACAAAGTGAATGGCACCACCTGCAATTTTTCTGGCAGAGGGCAACTTCTGGCAAATCCCCAGAATTTTGTTTGAATCTGACCTGCCCTGAAATGGCTGCAAAATTTGTATTTGTATTTGAATAACAATGTGTACAAAGAATACCTTTGGGTGAGGGCGCAAGCGTGTAGAGGCGTAGGTGTTAGGTGTGGAGCACACAGGCGCATATGTTGACAGGCCAGTAGGGAGACGCAGCCGTTGGAGGGAGCCGCCGGAGCTGGAGAGTCGACGAGGAGGAGCACACAGGGTCCTTGAACGCAGCAGAGCAGACGGTCCAGGCGGAGGCAGTAGGCGCAGGGCGAGCTAGGAGGTCGCAGGCAAGCCGCCGGGAGGCCGGAACGGCCTTGAGTCGTCGGCCTGGGCACGTGCGGAGCTCGGAGTAGCAACGGCGCGGCTATTGGCTGCCGAAATGGAGCACTGACGGACGGTGGCGACCGCAACGGAGGCGGGCGGATGGGAGGCGCTCTTGGGTGGCGGTGGTGGGCTCCCCACTAGTGTCGCCGGTTTCTGGTGGCCGGAAGGGGCAGCGACGGAACTGTCGGACGGAAGCGCCGGCGATGGAATTTCGCAGGGAATTCTGCAGGCGTTGCTGTAGGTTTTCTTCCAGGGGTAGAATTCTAGGGCTAGCTCCCTGGTCTGATACCAATTGTTGGTGTTGGACTCACACACTCACACACACAAACCTGCACATTAGGGTTAGGTGCAGGATGGAGAAGCTCACACACAGAAATGAGAGAGAGAGAGAGAGAGCCAAAAGTGTGGTATCCACAAAGTGCAAGTCAACCCTTGCATGTGTGCCACATCCATATAATATAGAAGTACAAAATATTATATGTAGAGTGTCCTTTCACACTTGATATCCAAGGGGAAAAACCACATGGGAAAAAGTGCCCTTGGTTAAGCCCTGTTCACACCTAGCACTACCATAAGTGAGCATATGCCTACATCTATCTCCTAGACGCTACTGGATTAGGGGGGTCCTCCCAAGAATCACCTAATACACATGCATAAACAAGATTAGAGAAACCAAATAAAAGATGTGCAAGAAAGCTCACCACCCAACCCCAGGTTCGCATCCGCAAACCTCCCCCGAGCCAAGGGCTAACTAAGGTTCTACTCCAACGAGTCCATGCTTGCCAGCCTTGGGGTCCCATACCACCAATGCCTGCCCACAAGGGCCTTAGGCGGCAAGACTATCTGTGATCTGGTCCAGGCACATACCCGTTAGAAGTGTACGGCACAACTGACTCACAAATAATAACCCAAGGCATCACTTATATAGTGATAATTGCCGCTAGAAATAGCTAACCTGCTATACATAGCCAGTAGCGTAGTTTATTAATTCTAAACCTTAGTATCTGCCTGCCATCTCCTAATCCGAGGCCCCCTAACCTTGTAGTATTAGGCCTACTAATCGGGGTATTAGCTTTAGGTACATAACATTTAGTGCCAAATTATTGCACCCTTCATCACTTGTATTTCCAACATCGTTGTGGATTAGGCCTGCTAATCGGGGTATTAGCTTTAGGTACATAACATTTAGTGCCAAATTATTGCACCCTTCATCACTTGTATTTCCAACATCGTTGTGTTGGTCTTCTTCATTGATTAAATTTTCCTTGAAAAAGGTGGAGTTGTTGAGCATTGGATTGCTTTTTGGGCGGACTTGCCGAATTGCTTAAGTGTGACCAAATAATGCAGGCATATCATCTATCGTGCTTCTAAAGTAAAAATGCTGAGATTAGCAAATTTTCTTGAAGACTACTTGATCCGAAATTGTCATGATCAACAAGGTGATGTTAGTCACGATGGTAACTCTAGGCTAAAGTGCCAAAATAATGGGGTGGGATGCCCTTTTAAGGGCTGGACTGCATACTGCTGGCTGACTGGGCTGGTTGGCCCACAACCAGCTCACCACCCTGACTCCGTTAAATAAAAATGAATAAAATCATTTGATCGGCCCCTTTGTTAGAAATGTGCCTTTTTTGATTTGGAGAAAGTGGATGCATCTAGTGAACACAGCTGTTTAAACTTCAAGTGCAGATCAGTATCATTAATTTTCTCCCTTTTTTCCTGCAACAGCAAATCGTCCCACCTGTGCTCAACTCTTTGGCAGATCAAGACAGCCGGGTTCGGTACTATGCATGTGAAGCGCTCTACAACATTGCAAAGGTATATTGGTTCCCTGTGCCAATTTGAAAGAAAAACCATGCTCTTTTGTATGTGACGGTAATTTTTCTTGGCAGGTAGCTAGAGGAGAGTTTATTTTGTTCTTCAACCAAATCTTTGATGCGCTTTGCAAGCTTTCAGCAGATTCGGATACTAATGTGCAAAGTGCTGCACATCTCCTTGACAGGCTTGTTAAGGTTAGCTTCTTGTATGCTTCGAACTTGTGGGGGGCCTTGTAAATGCTATGTCTATAAAGGAGTCACTCATCAGCCAATGAGGTGATAGCCCAAGTGGGGAAGGTGTTTGCCTAGGACTAGGTCCTGGGTTCAAAACCCCACTAGGTGCTTTCTCGGGCAGCATTGCCTACGGGCGGATAAAATGCGCCTATGGGTGGTGAAAAATGGTAACTATGGGAGGATCTTGGGCCTAAGGCTAGTCGCGGCCGCGCGCCGGGGGGGGGGGGGGTGGGGGGGGTTTGTAGGGTAGGGGTCGCTCATCATTTGAGGACATTTGGAGGTTATACTGTCTGATTTCTGTGCTAAACTGACCATCAATACTCTTGGTGTGTGCAGGACATTGTCACAGAGAGTGATCAATTCAGGTGTGCCTAAGAGTCTTATAAGACGCCATCATGGCAAATTTTAGGAGATTTATTATAAGTTTATGCATCTGGCATTGATATCTTTTCCTGTCAGTTTTATGTACCCTTCCTTTTTGTCAAGTTTTCCAAAATTGTATTATAAGAAATTCTCGGTCCATAATCTATAATGTCTTTGGCTCTCCTTGAACAGCATTGAAGAATTTATACCACTGCTCAGGGAGCGAATGAATGTCCTTAATCCTTATGTGCGTCAATTTCTGGTCGGATGGATCACTGTTTTAGATAGTGTGCCGGACATTGACATGTTAGGGTTCCTGCCAGACTTCCTTGATGGTTGGTGTGACTTCTTTCTGGAAGTTGTATACATTCTTGTTTGGTGCTTGTACCACTGAAACAATTTTGTTTCTTCATATGTGTTCTTGTTTGATGTAAGAGCATGCCTTTATGTGGAATGGAATATGCAGGCTTGTTTAACATGCTCAGTGATTCAAGTCATGAGATTCGGCAACAAGCAGACTCAGCCCTTTCTGAGTTCTTGCAAGAGATTAAGAACTCTCCGGTATTAACTCTATGTTAATTGTGAATACAAGCCTAATGTATGAACTTGAGTGTATAATATTCTCTTCACTTTAATCATTCCTGACAAGCCTGCTTGTCTTTTACTATACCCTTGCAGTCAGTGGACTATGGGCGAATGGCTGAAATTCTAGTGCAGAGAGCAGGTTCACCAGATGAGTTTACAAGGCTAACTGCTATAACTTGGGTAGGTTCATATGCACGTGTGCAATGCCGTATGATGTCACATGCTATGAAAGTTGAACCTTGGTAAGGATTTTCGTGGAGATTATGGAGATGTATTTTATTCTTAGAAACAAGTCCTTCTGATGAATGTTTCAGATCAATGAGTTTGTGAAACTTGGGGGTGAGCAACTTGTTCCTTATTACGCTGATATTCTGGGATCAATATTACCGTGCATATCAGACAAGGAGGAGAAAATTAGAGTGGTAAGGTTGTATTACTTCTCTGTATCTGATATGACATTGTTTACCTTGGGTTTTCAGGCACTTTTAGTTTATCTCAATGCGTTTTCCAACAAGTTACTCATGTTATAAACTCAGGTGGCTAGAGAAACTAATGAGGAGCTCCGCGCAATCAAGGCAGAGCCAGACAGTTTTGACATTGAAGCTGTTCTTGGAATAGCTAAAAGGTGGGCTCGTTTTTCCTCATGTTCAAAGTTCAGAGGTTGCGTGAGCTGGCTACCAACTTCTAGTGTGCATAGCTATTGTCACGCTCATTAGGGCCTCTACTTCTTAAGTTGCAGAAGGCGTTTTATCACAATGGACAAGCCCCCGTCCTTGGAGAACTTAGCTACATGCATACCTAGTCCTCTACTCCTAAACATCTACTGAACACACTTGATCCCCCATGTAGAATCTGGCCCATTACAGCTCGGCTTTCAGTCGATTATTAACTCTCTGCTGTTAATAATAGCTGGCCCATTACAGCTTGGCTCTCAGTCAATTATTAATTCTCTGGTGTTCATAATAGCCTTACCTCAGCTTTGAAGGTAAGTTAGAGCCATTATAGCTTAATCCTTGGCTTATCCAACACACACCATTATTTGTATACTGTACCCTTAAATACCCTCTATCTTGTCTTTATTTTGGAAAGTGACTTCTATGAAGTAAAACATATCAGAGCCAATGGTTATGTAGCCTAGTGGGTGTGGGTTTGTGACTAGAAGGGGGGGCGGGGGGCGGGGGCGTGTTCAAATCTCTACAGGCTCCCTGGCAGCATGCAGGCCGTTTGCATCCATAATTGTATTGCCTTCAGGTGGGAGACCGAGCCGCCTTCAGGTGGGCACTTGAGTTGCTACTATAGAAGGATTTACTCAAAGGGGAAAAAAGAAGTAAAAACAGATCAGACAAAGATGCGAGAGTACCTAAAGAGAATTGCCCTATACATATAATGAGCATGGTATTTCCAGGAGATACCACTTTAAAGATGAAATAAAGGAGAAAACCTCATGTCTGGTCTGTGGATAAGTGGTAGATTCATGCAGTTTCTCCCAAATGGAAGACAATGTGTCTATTAGATATTTGTGACAAACTGCATGGGGAACGTTTGGGTTCCTCAATGGTGGCAGTCATAGTTGCATTTGTGCTATGTGATCTGTTCCTGCTTTAAAAGTTCTCAATCCAAGATCATTGAGCTCGCAAATTTATGCGTCATTTTGAGTGATTACTTATGAGATGTTAACATGCTCCTGTGAGCTTAAGTTTTTTAGTTCTTGAGATCACCTTCATATGTATGCGTGTGCGTGCACGCACGCGTAGAGAGAGAGAGAGAGAGAGAGAGAGAGAGAGAGAGAGAGAGAGAGAAGAAAGAAAAAAGTTGTATTAACGTCTTTAAAGGCCAAAATGACCTATGAGACCAAAAGGTTGCATCATATCCATGAGGTACATCATCCTGGGTACAAAATAGTAATAAATAAAGATAAGAAAAATCTAGAACTATAAAATCTAATCTAGGTACATGAGCAGAGAGCTCTCATATCACCCTAATACATCCGTCATGGGCCGCTATGACGTGGTGCTCAAGATGGTAAAACTGAGCCGGCGCAAGAAGGTCCTCCGATGATGGGAGATGATGGCCCGGATCCTCCTATGGTGACGTGGCCATGGGCGAGGGCCATGCATCGAGCTCTGCATAACTCAGTGGCTCTGTCCGAGTGTCACACCTCTCGGCCGAGCTCCTGGCTAGCTTGTGGTCCGGGTATGGTGGGTGAATCAGCCCTCGGAGTGTTGGTATGGAAGAAGTCGGTGAGAGCTCTTTGTGCTTGTCCTCAAGCAAGTACACCTGATCTGGATCTCACTAAGGACTCCTTGTGTTTGCGGAGCCCTAGAAGAAAAAAACCCCATCATCTCTGATCCGAGAAGTCCATGATCTGGAAAGTGGTCCGAACCTAGCTCGGAAGAGGCAGTGAACCTCCCCGAATCTCATAGTATACAGGGCATCGACATATGTAACGATCCTCTGTCTTGGGCTATGTGTGACATAGCTGGGCATATCTTGTCCTCTGGTGCGGCTGCCTTGGGCCCATATTTGGCAGTCTCCACTCTCAGCTGATGGCACGACGTGCGGATCTGGCCGATCGCAAATCTCACCCCAACAGATAGGTGCGTGTTCATGTAGTGTGGGTGGATGATGAAACATCCTCTGTCAGGCATAGGAGGTGATCTCTGTAGAAGGCCATCTTTGTCCCCAGTGGACGACTAGGTGAACTCCATGTCCTTTGAGTATCCAGTCTGACAATGTCCTTCCTGATAACCTTGTTCCGCTTTGTGCAGCTGAGAGCAAATGATGGGGCCTCTATGTTGTACTAGAACAGGGGGAGTGCCCAGAGTCACAAGGGGACGCGGGGACGGGCCGTAGGGACGCGGGACGCGGGGACGCGGAGACGGGGACGGCCGGGGACGCGTGGGACGTACGGGGGACGCCGTGCAACACGGGGACGCCTCTGCAGGCGTCTCGGGGACGCGTTTCCGAAACGCGGGACGGGCAGGGGAAGCGGTGAGGGGACGTCTCCAACGGCCAGAAACGGGCAGAAAACGGGCGGAAACGGGCGGAAACGGAGCTATAAAAAAAGGCACAGTCTCTATTGCACCCACACTCGTTTCTCAAGCCTCATTGCTCAAGCTTCCAAATCCATCTCTCTCCAAGTTGTGCCAAGTTGTGCCAAGTTCCAACTTCCAAGCCATCTCTCTCTCTCTCTCTCTCTCTCTCTCTCTCTCTCCAAGCCATCTCTCTCTCTCTCCAACTTCCAAGCCATCTCTCTCTCTCTCTCTCTCTCTCTCTCTCTCTCTCTCTCTCTCTCTTGCACCCTTCTTCCCTCTCTCTCACACTATTCATCATTCATGGCATTTTAAGGTGAAGGCGCCGCCGCCACATCTTCCGTTGCGGGCTCTTCACGAAGGAGGCCGGCGGTGCACACATGGTCATGGTGGGATGAGGTCCACTACGCAAGTCGTGGAGTGGGCGGTGGTTCAAGGGCATGGAATTGCAAGCTTTGTTCCTACAAGAGAAGTGGCGGTGCCAACAAAGTGCGAGCTCACTTTTTGCACGAGGCCGGTCATCAAGTGCAATTTTGCGCACGTGTTACTCCTGAGAAACGAGCGGAGCTTCTTGAGAAGCTCAAGGTTTATGAGGTGGCCGAGGCGGCAAAGAGAGGGCGACATGTTGCCGTTGATCCTCATGATGTGGTGAGAGCACGAGAGCAACCGACGCGAATGGAGGTGGAGAGGAACCCAAATCTTGCTTCAAGCTCTCAACCATTCAAGTCCACTCCATCCACATCGGGTGCCTCCATTCCCATCCGCCGTCAATCCACTCTTAACGAGAATTGGAACCCAAAATTGAAGGATGAGGTGGATAGGTCGGTGGCTAGGTTCTTCTACCACGACCACATTGCGTTTCAAGCGGCACGGTGAGAGTCGAGACTCAATTCTCTTCACTCTTTTTTTTTTAAATGTCTCATGCTTCAAAGCATTTGTCATATTGCCAAAAAAAGCTAACATGCTACATGGTTTTCCTTACTTGAAATAGGTCTCCTTACTTCCGTGAGATGGCCACAAAGATCGGGGAATATGGCCCCTCTTATGTGCCACCTTCATCGGAAAAGATTCGCACCACTTTGCTTGATAGGGAGAAGTTGGCCGTTGAGCAGGCGGCGGCGGATACAAAGGCAACATGGGAGACTAACGGAGTCTCTCTCATTGTAGACGGATGGAGTGACACGCGCAAGCGCTCCATCCATGGAGTGGTGGCCTACTCAAGGGGCAAAGTGTACTTCATCGAGTCACATGATGCGAGTGGCACTGGGAAGGCCGTGGATGTGCTTGCCGCGGAATGGGCGTCCACGATCGAGGTCATTGGGCCGGAGCTTGTGGTCGGCATGGTGGCAGATGGAGAGGCGTCAAATAGGGCAGCCGGGAGCATTATTGAGTCAATGTATCCATCCATCACAGTTTCTTTTTGCATGGCCCATTGTCTCAACAACCTCCTCAAAGACATAGGTGCCTTGCCATGGATTGCACCCACCATTGAGGAGGCTAACCAGCTTGTATCCTTTGTCCTCAACCACCAAAGGCTGCGACATGAGTTCTCTAAAAGGAGCACTCTTTCCCTCCTCAAGTATTCTGAGACAAGGTTTGCATACAACTTCCTCATGCTAGGCCGCTTGTCTACATGTGGCGGAGCCCTAAGAGGGCTTTTCCTTAGTGATGAATTTTCTGCCATGCCGCAGTCAAAATCGGCAACAAGGAGAACATGCCGAGATCGCGCCGATGATGCCGCTTGGTGGGAGAAGGTGAAGACACTTGATGCCTTGGTCAAGCCTATTGTTCACCTTCTACGAGTCATTGACGGCCGTGAACCATGTATCGGCAAGGTCTATGAGGCCATGGATCGCATGATCGAGTCACTCCAGCAGCTTGTGCCAGACAGGGCCGAGTTTGAGGAGATCCACTCATTATGTGAGTCCAGGTGGAACTCCTACTACTCCCCTCTTCATGCGGCTGCCTTTGTGGTTGATCCAGAGTTCCAGGGCAGAAAGCAAGAGGCCGACAAGGAAGTAAGCAGGGGATGGCGGATCATTTTGGAGCGCTTAGAGCCCGACCCTACCATCAGGCGGAAGATCAGAGACCAGCTATCTCAGTACAGGACGCGGCAGGGATCTTTTGGATGTTTAGATGCACAGCTTGACCGCCTCAAGATTGGGTCTCCTCTTTGGTGGGAGGATTACGGATCAGATGGGCCGGAGTTGCAGCGCTTGGCTATTCGCATCCTTAGCCAGGCTGTGAGCTCTAGTTGCTTGGAGCAACTTTGGAGCGTTTACAGTCACATTGCCTCTAAGAAGAGGAACCGCCTTGAAGTGCAAAGGGCAAGTGATTTGGTTTTTGTGAGCGCTAACTTGCGCATGCTATGTGCGACAGCAACAGGGAAGGCGGATCCCTTCACCGAATGGGAGATGGCACAGCAGGATCCTGCAGCTCAGAAGCATCTTGAGGAGGTAGAGGAGGAGCCACAGCCTGAGGGGGAGGAGGAGGCGTCAAATGGCATCGACGACTTCGACTTCCAAGCCTCCCGTCAGGCTAGCGCTTCAGGAGCTTGAGGCTTGACTCTTGAGCCTTGAGCCATCTCACCTTTTTTGTGCCCACTGCCAATGGCCATGATCTATTGTGATCTATCTAGTATCCCTATTTTGTACCCACTCTTTTTTGTAACCCTCACTGCCCATGAGGCATGTACTTATCTCTTTGTATCTATCAGACTATCAATCACATAATCAGTGTGCCATCGATGTTTTATTAGCGCATTTTGCTCAAAATGACTCTTGTTTTTTTGTCTATTCGGTGTAAAATTTTGTTCAAAGTGTGTCTCTATATGTATGTCATGCATACAACTCCTAAATTGCTTTTAAAAAAGAGGTTTTTTTTTGCCGTTCCCGACCCCGTCCCCGGGACGGCACTTCCCCGTCCCCGTCCCCGTCCCCGTCCCCCGTCCCCGTCCCCCGTCCCCATGTGACTCTGGGAGTGCCTCCATTTGCATGCCGTGCATGCCAAAGCAAGTGCCTACCTGTGCATACCAGCACTCTGTATCTCCCTCGAGTGTGCTGTCTCGAGGACTCCTGGGCTAGCCGGGGGTATCTATCTAGTGGAAGCTCCCATGGCCTGTGCCAGTATGTCACTGTTTGGAATAGAGCCTCTGTCACTATCGGTGCAGCCCCCATCTCTGCCCACACAATCTCATGTGGCACTGATGACTTACTCCTAATCATGCGCGAGATTATCGCCACTAGGGGCCTCTCCATCGGCTTCCACCCATCATATACCTCCTCTGTATCTGTCTCAGCCGGCGCTCTCCTGTGTCTCCTCTTGTGGTATAAGCTGGGACCCCAGATGGGGGCCCCATACAGTAGTGCAGGTGTAACTAGAGTATCAAATAGCCAAAGCTTCGTGCTCGGCTCCTGAATCACTAGCGAGCCAAGGGCTGCATATCCCCTCATCAATCTAGCTTTGGCCGCCTTCCGCATCGAGAACTGAGGTCCAACAAAAGTGATCCCAAGGTATACATATGAGGTAACATACACCACAGGCTCTCCATTGTATGTAAATTGTACTGCGGATCTACCTATCTGTTGTGGGGAGGTGTTAAAGATCATGACCTTGGTCTTTCCAAGGTTCAGAGTGAGGTCTCGGTCCTCGCAAAAGGCCCGTAATGCATCCAAATACCTCTGCAGCCCCTTTGGTGAATCAGAAAATAAGAACAATATCATTTGCATACAAGAGGATCGGTATCAGGATTCCTACTAAATGTCCATGATATTGTTTGCACATGCATTCATGTTTGCATGCTTGGAACTGTCTTCGCGTGACTTGTATTCTTGTATTTGCCTGTTTGACGTGCCACTTACTGAGCGGGGACGCCTGCGAGTGAGTCGTGAAGTTTGCTCTGCCTTCTGACGAGTTTTGTTGCGTGTGAACAGGTGGTAAGTGTATTGCATTTGTTTATTTTATAGCATTATTTCTAACCTTTGTTTTTATAAGGTTGCAGGTTCACACTCATTAATGAGTGGGCAGCCTCCCCAATATCTCTTGGTGCCCTTGGTAGGGTGGGCACCCACACATGGGCCATGGTGGGGAGGGAAGCCCTTCCTTAATCATGTGTGTGGGGGTGGGTGCATGGCCACCTATCCACCCCCCCCCTTGGGAACTTTGGAACTGGCCGCCTCCATGCAAATAAGGTAGGCCGGCTAGCTGTTCGACGTGTGCCCCCTCCATCGTTCAGGCGTGATCCTTCTCTTGCATATAGGTGGCTGTGCATGGCCACCCCCTCTCATTTGCCGGCTGGGGTGACTGCAACGAGACGACTGTGCACAGGCGGCTGCGCACAGGTTCTTCTTTCTTCTTGCTTTGCAGGCGGCTGCACACAGGGAGCTGCGCAAGTCTTCTTTCTCTCTTGTCTTGCAGGCGGCTGCACATAGGGGTTCACTCCCTTGCCTTGCAGGCGGCTGCAATACAGGCTTCACAACAGGCGAATATTACTTCCCATACTATTGGGCAGCTGCTGGCTCTCCATCCCCTATCTCTCAAGCTGGCAGAAATAGTAGTAATAAAGACTTCTCCTTTCATACGTGGCTGCCTAGTACTACTGAAGGCCATATTCATTATTTTACAAGGTAAGTGGATTGAGATTCAAGCAAAGGTCTTTGGTGTAAATCTTACAAGGGATACTCTCTGCTGCTAACACCTGTTCGGTGCCGGGTAGTCCAAGCTTCTGGAGAACCACGGTCCATGGGTGCCGAGATCGGGAGAGCCAGGTGTTAGTACGGGAGCGCTTGTTTGTGCGTGGTCTTGGAACACCAGTAGGGCGCTATCTGCGGATTCCAGTGAAGGCACAGGACCGTAGAGATAAGACTTGTTCAAGTGGATCGCTCTCCTTCGAACGTCTACTTCGAGTCTCTTGTTTGGTAACTATATTCATCTTAGTTGTACATGGACATCATCTGGTTCATTGAACCCATGGAGCATTGTATCACTTAAATACTCCCAATAATATATCATATATTGAGGGGGGGGGGGGGGTCGGCCCGTTCCAGCCCCAGTGCTAGTGTCCATTGATCATCATTTCATTTCATTTCAGTTTTCAGTTGTTATTGAGTTGTCCATTCATATTGTGATATTTAAGTTGTGCTATTTACGTGTGGGTGTCCAACGGAGTCTATTCCCACTTGACGGGATCGGTTTCATTGGTATCAGAGCACGGTTATTTCCCTCTTCTTAGTGGGGAAACGAACCTGTGTATTGGACAGCCCGCTTCTAGCACACTTAACACAATGGACAGCCCGCTTCTAGCACACTTAACACAATGGACAGCCAAGGCAACCCTTTGGAAGTGCCTAATTCGAGGGGCCCATCAAGTGCCTCGCGTGGTTCTGATGCTTTACAGGGAAGGCACAAGCCCGTTGAGAGGGTGAATGATAGTGATTCGAGGGGACAACCGTCTCGTGGAAGGACATTTATGCAAGAAGAAGAGTCTAATGCAATGAGGGCTGAATTGGAGCATGTGAGAAAGCTTTTGCAGGCACAAGAGCAAGAGCTGAAATTTTTGCATGAAGATCCCCATGTGCAAAGTGCCATTGAAGCAAGGAAAACCGATGCAATGGTGGACATGACTTTTGAGTCCATGGCACGAGAAGTGGGCAAGAAGCCAAGGGAGTTGGCACTTTCCTACCTCCTCCACAAAGGTGACATCAAAGAGGGGGAAGATGGAGAGCTGAAATTCAGAAATCCACCTCGCTTGAAGCATGGAGATCCCGCATCTCAAAGGTTGAGGTCATTTATGCAAAGGGAAGAGGTGACAGCCACCTCTCGTCATGCATCTTCTCCACAAGGCACAAAGGGTGACATGTATATGTATTCTAGTGCTCATGGAGGGCATGATGGTCACATGTATTCAAGGCATGTATCCCATGGAGGGGGTGACAGGTCTGCAAATAGAAGAGCTTTGCCTACTGAGTTGTCTCAGTAGGCAATGTCTCATGGAGAGACATTGCCTTATGCAGGAAGGTCACATGCATCAGATTTTCAGGTTTGTGTAGCACATGCCACTGTGCTTCATGAAACCTCCATGATGGCCCATGGAGCCCATGCAGATAGGGCTGCCCTGTTGGATAAGGGGAAAAGAAAAAGAGAGGACCATGAGCCTCATGCCAGAAAGCTCAAGGAATTTAAAGCAGGTGACAAGTCCGTTAAGTTTGATATTTTTCATGGAGAGCATGATGCTTCCAAGGTGTTAGCATTTGTGGCACAGTTTGATATTGCTTTTAGTGATGAGGACTTCAATGAGAAGTCTAAAGTACGCCATGCTAGCATGTTTTTGAAGGGGACAGCCGTTCATTGGTGGATCACTGAAAAGACCACCAAAGACCCCATTTGCACGTGGAAAGAGTTTAAGGATAGATTTCATACCCAGTTCTTGCCACCTAATGCGGAGCAACCTCTCACCCAAAAGTGGGATAGACTTGAGTAAAGAGATAATGAAAGTGTGCAACAGTATGTTAATAAGTTTTGGAAAGTGTTGCTTGAGGTAACTCCTTTTATGCAAATCACTGAAGATGAAAGGAAGAGGAAGTTTCGCTCCGGATTGCAACCAGCTTATCGTTCGGGCATTGAATTGCACCCGAAACATACTTTGCAACAGCTTATAGTCTCCGCTCTTGCTACGGGGCAATTTATAAGTGAGTGTTGGTCGCCCAAAACTTAATGAAGTGTGTACACACTCACTTATAAATTAGTGCTAACTTGTAAGGCTAGGTTTATGACCAATACTTACCACCTGTCACATGCCACATAACCATGTCAGCAGATTGTTTCACACGCACAGTTCGCGGGCGGGCGCCGCTTACCCGGAACTACACATTAGTCAAGTAAGCATGAAAAGAGCATGCAATCTCAATTGCAAGCAAGCACATAAAGATGCTATGCAATGCAGCATTGGTATGGACAATCCCCGTTTATGAGACTATACCAAAGCAGACGTGCTCCAGGCAAGTATACGAAGTACGAGACCCAATGGAACACCAATCCACCAGGCATTTCCGGGCATGAACAGAGAGGCACAAGTCCCAACGGAAAGCCAAGTCCACAGTATCGCATGAGTGGCAACAATACCTAGCATAAACAACTGCCATGGACACTAGTCCAATGTACATACATCATAAGAAAGCATGGGTGGACCAATTGGGTGGCTAAATGGTGACATCCCCCCTGGCTTCTAAACAGTTGTCCACAACTGAAAAGCATCCAAATATGTCTGAAGCACATGTGGGCAATGTTTGAAGAACTCTTCATCTACCCATTTAGCATCAATGGGAAGATAGTTCTTAAACTTCACAAGGTAACGCCTGACAACTTTGCCTGCACCAAGCGTGCGTTCCTTATGATACACAATCTGCACTAGCTCCTCAAGCTCATCCACTTCTAGTGGATCTTCAATGACTGTTTCATTGGACTCCGGCCCTACATACTTGCGAAGGAGACTCACTTGAAAAGCATTGTGTATGTGCCAATGACTAGGTAATGCCAATCTGAAAGCTACTTCATTGATCTTCTCGATCACTCGAAAAGGCCCATAGTACCTGGTTGCAAGCTCAGGATATGCACCCTCTTTGCCCCTCTTTGCCAGGCCTCTTTGCAAGTCTTGCTTCCTCAAATTTCAGCAATACTCAATCATTCTCTTTAACGTCCGATTGCCTTCTCTGCTTGTCGGCAACCTTTTTATGCTTGTCTTGTGACCTTGCAATGGCTGTCCGCACGTGAGCAAAAGCGATATCCAAGTCTCTTACATACTCATCAGTTGCAAATATGTCATGCTTTGTGAGAAGGATGGATGGCAAAACCACCCTACCATAAACAATCTCAAACGGGGCCTTTCCTGTAGATGCATGCACTGTGTTGTATGCAAATTCCACAAGTGGTAAGTACTTCTCCCAAGAAGACTTCTGATCTGCCACATAACATTTCAAGAGATCCAACACAGCTGAATTTGCAGCCTCACTTTGTCCATCCATTTGAGGGTGATAAGTTGATGAGAATATAAGGCCCACCAAAAGAGACTTGTAGTCTTGGGATCTCTATCCCCCACAATGGACTTCGGCATTCCATGATGCTTGAACACTTGTGCAAGATATATTTTAACCATATGCTCAGCTTTGATGGTCTTTTTGACCGGCAAGAAGTGAGCTTGCTTGCTAAACATGACCACAATTGTCCAAATTGCATCATTACCCTGTTGGGTCCGTGGTATCAAATTTCACCTTTTGACAGGTGATACATGCATGTACATGTGCCTCTATGTTCTTCCGCATACTTGGCCAAAAGAAATACTGCTCAATCACATGCGTAGTAGGCATTTGTCTCTATGACCAGCATATGGAGGAGCATGGCACTCATCCAAAACCTTTTGCCTCATGTCAGGCACCACACATAGGCAATTATCTTTCATGAGATAACCCTCTTTGTTCACATATGAGCCATGTGCATGACCAGCCATGAAATCAGCCCAAATAGTGGTAAAATCAGCATCCGTATGATACAAATCACGCATGGCAGACAAGTCCCCATGAGAGGCAACCGAGATAGCTGCTACATAGGGTTTTCGTGACAATGCATCTGCCACTACATTCTTCTTTCTTGGGGTGTGCAAGATCTGAAAATGAAACATAAAGAGGAAATTAGCCATTCTCATATGCTTCTCTGACAATTTAGTTTGGGTAAGAAAATACCTCAAACTCTAGTGATGTGTTTTCACAGTGAAATCAGCCCCAAGAAGGTAATCTTTCCATATAGTAAGTGCATGAATTATAGCCAAGAGCTCTTTCTCATAAATGCCAAGAGATAGCTCTACATCATGCAATCTACGGCATGTCCCTCTTGATTTAGGATAGCTCCTATGCAATTTCCAGATGCATCACATTCCACACTAAAAGGCTTTTGCAAAACCGGAATGATCAACAGTGGACCATGAGTAGTTGCATCTTTCAATTTGAGGAATGCATCCCTCTCTACTTTAGTCCATTTGAATGTGGCCTTCTTCTTTGTCAAATCATGCAAAGGAGAAGCAATCCATGCAAAGTGCTGAATGAACCTGCAGTAGTAAGAGCATAATCCAAGAAAACTACGGATCTCATGCACCAAACTCAATTCGGGTCAATTCCGAATTGCATCAATCTTTGCAGGATCTATCCGCACTCCATCTTTGGACACAATATGCCCAAGATAATGTATCTCTGACAAGAAGAACTCACTCTTCTTTGCATTTATGAAGAGTTTATGCTCACGGAGTTCTTCAATAACAATGGCGAAATGAGCTCTATGCTCTTCTTCGGTCTTCGAGAAGACTAGGATGTCATCAAAGAAGACACCTATAAATTTCCTGTACCCACGGAATATGCGGTCCATCATTCTATTGAATGTAGCCGGGGCATTCGTAAGACCAAAAGGCATAACAAGATACTCATAATGTCCAAATGCTGTCCTGTAAGCAATTTTGTGTACATCCTCAGGCACTACATGCACTTGATGATACCCACTCTTGAGATCAATTCGGCTAAAGCATGCCGATCCATCCAACTTGTCAAGGATGTCGTCTATGCGTGGAATCGGAAACCGATTCTTGATGGCAAGCTTATTCAAAGCTCTATAATCCACACACATACGAAAGGATCCATCCTTCTTTTGAACCAAGAGGACGGGTGAACAATATGGGGAAGAGCTTGGTTGAACCAAACCCTTCTCAAGAAGCTCATTCACTTGCTTTATGATCTCCTCTTTTTGCGATGCACTTACACGATAGGTGGCCTATTAGGTGGTGAGCTACCCGGCACAAGATCAATGCGGTGATCTTTCGGTCGTACGGGTGGCAATTCATTTGGTAACTCATCAGCAAAACAATCATTGTACTCTTGCAAGAATTTCAGCCTATCATTACTAAGAGTGTTTACATGTATATTATTTTCCTCAACATGATCCCGTACAAAAATCAAGTACGCAAAAATACTCTTTTTCATTACTTTCTTAATTTGTACATGAGATACAAGGGGAATGGTATCACCCTCTTCACTAGCATCAATTACATGCTCTCGGCCTTTATGTATGAAGGTGATCTTGTTGGTCTTGTAAGCCTTGCACGGATCAATACTTGTATGCCAAGGCTTTCCAAGCAATACATCACAGCCATTCAAAGGCGCCACAAGAAAATCCTCATGATCCACATAGCCTTGAATGTGTATGCGCAACTTGCCAATAATAGGCATGACTTGCACTTCTCTACCAACAAAGGCAGCCACTGCTTCAATTTGAGGACCCATGCCCTCCACTTCAATACCCAAAGCAGTTGCCATCTGTGCAGATATGAAGTTCTCAGTTGCACAATCATCAAACATGAACAAAGCGGGTTGATCCTTAAGCTGTCCCCAAGCTTTACATACAACCCTGTCTTTGCTATCATGTGACGTGTTGCCGTGCACATCCGGAACCATATGCACATTAGGCTTTGATGCATTTGCACTATCACGCTGCTTCTTGTTTGGGCATGTCTTTGCAATATGCTTGGTGCTACCACAAGTAAAGCATTTCCCCTCGCTCATATATTGCTTTTTCTGCTCCGGAGTGAGACCATAGTCTCTCACTTTGAAGGGACGCTTCTTGATAATGTTATTTTCAGCCTTTGGACCATTTTTATCTTGGTTTTGATCCTTTTTAGGTGGTTGTCCATTATTTTACAGGTTTTGGACAGCCCTCTCTTTGCCTTGAAATGAGGGTTTAGCCTTATTGCATCGACTCAATTTGAGTTCCAATTGCGCGGTGGCAGTGGTGGCTGCGATTAGTTGATGTAAGGTGTGACCAGGATACATTTGTAGTCCCGCTTTGTACACGGGTTGCAATCCTCCCGATTGAAACCTTCTCTTTCTTTCCGCCTCGGTGATATGGATAAATTGAGACACCTCCAAAAGCACTTTCCAAAACTTTTGTACATATGCATCACTGATTTCCCCTCATTTTACTTCACCCAATCCCACTTCATTGTTATCTCATTCAATGCATTTTCCCATGATATGCGTCAAACTTCACAGATTTATCTCCGGCTTGGAAGTCATGAGACTTTGATGCATGTGCCTGCATCTCAACATGTTTTTCCCCATGTTTGTCCATTGGAACAGCCCCTGTGATTGGTATCATTTTAGGACCGAAAGGTGATGCATAAGGCATATATACACGTGCCCTGTAAGCACGAGGCATGGCTGGCCCCTCAACATGCATGTTGGGTGTAGCAATACTGTATTTCTCCCACCAAGACACTGGCTCCAACTACCTGTCCTTGAGCAATGTAGTAGCTCGCCCAAACATATGGCTACCGTTGTGGTAAATGAGAAGCTCATCCTCGAGCTTCCTCATAAGTTGTATATCACCTCCGAGTCCCACCAACTTGGTAATGTACTCGGTCTATCCCGACTGTAGCTCCTCATTGAGGTAGTGCTCCTCATTCCTCCAAAGGGGATGCAAAATGTGAGCAACAACATGGATTGACCTATGAAACCAATCTGAACACCGATTCGAGATATCCTTAATATCTTGAACTCTACATGTCACATACGTAAGAGATCAAGATTAGGAAGCACAAGAAAGTTGCAAGTCTAGATTCTATACATTCATGAAACAACTAATAAAAAGAGAGAGAGAGAGTCAAAGACTAAAGTTAAGGCCCAAGGGTGAGCACGTGTTAGGCGACAAGGTAGTGCAAGCATTGAGAGCTTCACCGATTCTATCCATGAACTCATAAAGCAGCTCAATGGTACTCCACTCCATGTCTGTGAGCCGAAGGACACTATACATGGGCTGAAGTATCTTCACAAGCACCTCTGCATCCTGCCACCAAGTATCTCTAATGACCACTAGTCTCTCCACCACAATAAACATATATGCGAATTGAGTTTTGGAGGGCTATAGAAGCTCAAGATCACTCTTGGCTGTGTACATGCTCAAAAACCTTTGGCCTCTTTGTGACAAAGTTCACCATGCTAGATGTGAAAATGCATGGCTCACCCAATCGAGCTTCCCCACATCCTTAATAATTAAGTCAAGGCTGTGTGTTGCATAAGGTGTCCACATAATCTTGGGGAACTCCTCCTCTAACATCCTGCCCATGGATACACAATTGGACCCATTGTCCGTGATCACCTGCACAATGTCATCAGGGCCAATTTCATTGATTGCCTGCGCATGTGGGACATAATGAACTCCCCTTTAACCACTTTCCGTGCCATCGATGTATCCATGGCACGAATGAACATTGTGCCTTTGCAGGAGTACACAAGAATGTTGTACACATTTCTCTTTTGCACATCTGTCCATCCATCACAAAGCAAAGTATAACCATACTTTGCCCAAGTGGCCTGGAGAGGCTCCATCTCCATCTCCACAGCTAGTTGCTCCTTGCGAAGCTCAGTACTGCACAATGTTTCATAGAAGGGGCCATCCCACTCACACCCAATGTGGGAGATAACTCTCATTGCGTGCTTCCATCGAGTAGTCCTGACAATGTGGAAGGACAATCCACATTGAATAAACAATTTCATCAACTCCCTTGTTGCCTCTTTCATGGCAAACTTTTGCACCCCTGCCTGCCCATGTCCATTCTTGAACACTGGGAAGATTGGTTCGTTTGGCTCGAGGTGCCGAGCGAGAACCACCTGCAACATCACTACTAGTATCTTCCTCTCTGATAGTGGGAGTCCTGTTGGAGACACTTTGATGTGCTTCAAGCTCTCATAGATCGGGGATATCCTCGAGGGGGATACCTAGCTGCTAGGCCTTCCAAGCCTTTAGGCTATCATTGAAACCGATAGGTGACCTGGAACAATTGATCAATGGACAAACACTTCAGATGCCAAACAAAGATGTGAAAACGTAGCGGAAATAACCATAAACAATGCTAAAAGGAACACAACACTGAGCCGGAACGGCCGGCCCCCCGTAGGAACTTCTTTATTCACACAGAAGCTTTTACAAGATACCAAGGTGCGGGTGTGAACAACACCAGATCTTTCCACAAAGCACCAATACAAATCTTGTTCAAATAATCTCTCCGGTGCCAAGATGCAAACACCTCTAAAAGCTGTCCAAAACTGTCACAAAAACAGTCCCCAAATCAGCTTATAAACCATCTATAGATCAGTCCGGTACGGAGCCAAGAGTTGCCCCGAACTCCGCACCAAAAACAGCTCCAAAACTGAGCCTCGAGAACTATCCCGGATTTCTCCAAAACAGTCCCAAATCTCGGTTCCAAGATCGACAAGATGTAAGAGATCTTCTGACACTTGTATTATTGCTATATCCTGTACAACCAGCATAGGTGGGAGATGGAGTGTTTCACAGCTGATGTCCCTACTACACAGTCTGCACAAGGAAAAGAGGGGAAGAGGCTTCGGTACACCTGTACGGCCTGCACGCAAGAGAGGGGGCAGAACTGTATGGTTGCCGTACACTGTACGGCCAGCACAAAAGAAAGAAGAGGTACATGTGCACATATAATGGACGAAATCTTCCTTTCATGAAACTTGTACAAGAAGTTCCTGTCGGACACAAAATTGGCCGGACAGAAATATAAAGATATGTCATGGTCTTCCTATGGAGTGACAGTCCCATAGGTAAGATGCCATCCTGGCCATACACGGGTGGCACCAATAGGCTCCCGTCCATACAGCACGAAGCAAGTCACACACGGGTGGCATGAAACTGGTTCCCATTCATGTGACGCAGCACTGGTCACACACGGGTGGCACTAATTTGGCTCGCGTCCATGTGACACCAAAAGATTGGCCCTTTCACATGGGACACTGGCCTGGCCCCATGTGAACATGGCACAAATCTGGCCGCTCTATGGAGTGATAGTCCCATAGAAGTGGCTCCAGAATTGGAGATGGACCAAATGGTGACATCCCTCCGGGCTTCTAAACAGTTGTCCTCAATTGAAAAGCCTCAAGATATGCCTGCCCACTTTGCATCAATTGGCAAATAATTTTTAAATTTCACAAGGTATCTCCTGGAAAGCTTCCCATGTGGTAACTTTCTCTCCTTGTGAAATACAATCTGCTCTGGCTAAAGGATCTCCTCAAGCTCATCAACTTCTGGTGGATCTTCTGGTGACAGGCTCCTCTGGATGTGGCCCCACATTCCTTCGCAAAAGACTCACATGAAAAGCATTGTGAATCTTCCAATGGCTGGGTAAAGCAAGCCTGAAGGACACTTCATTGATCTTGTCAACCACTTTGAAGGGTCCATAATATCGAGTAGAAAGCTTTGGATATGATCCCTCTCGTCCTGGCCTCTTCCAAAGCCTAGCTTCTCAAATTTCAGCAATACCCAATCACCTTCCTTGACTTGCATGTCCCTTCTATACTTGTTAGCAGCCCTCTTATGCTTGTCTTGTGACCTTGCAATGGCTGTCCGCACCTGAGCAAGGGCTACATCCAAGTCATGCACATACTCATCAGCTGCAAAAATCTCATCCTTTGTACGAAGGATGGGTGGCCAGACCACTCTGCCATAAATAATCTCAAATAGGGCCTTTCCCGTGAAGGCATGAACTGTGTTGTTGTAGGCAAACTCTACAAGAATTCTACAAAAGGTGTTGAGAGACTTTACTATTATATCTCGCATTCAACATATGTTACTGCGTGTCAATCCATTGCTGAGTTAATGACATGGCATGTGAACCATCGTTCAACCGATGGAATGGTGAGGATTCCCGCCGACTCACCGTCTTGGGGCTCACATTGAGGATGGATGGCCAGAGTTCAAAGATGAGCCCCATAATTTACAGTTTGGATTGGGTATAGATGGGTTGAACCCATTTGGATTATTGAGATCTACATCATGGTTCACATGGCCCATTGTCGTTGTGAATTACAATATTCCTCCATGGATATCCATCAAGAAGAGTCATGTGATGCTTGCGCTTCTTGTGTTCGAGAAGCACAAGGTAAAGAATATGGATGTATACCTTGAGCCCATGATTGATGAGCTCGAGCAATCATGGAGAGGCATAAGGGTGTGTGATGTTTCTCGTCCAATTTCATGTTGGAGTGCAATGGTCAAGGGTATCTTGATGTTGACTATGCATGATTTTCTAGGCTATACAAAGTGATCAAGTACATCATACTCATAAATTGATTCTTATCTAAGTATGCACAAATGATTCATTTATAACTCTAATGTATTATAATGTCTATTAACTTTCAATTATTACATGGCATTTTGGTAGGTGAGAAGGAGAGTGGGACAAGAGATGGAGGGTGACTGCCACATAACACTTTAACAAATCCAACATGGCTGAATTTGCCTTCACTTTGGCCATCCGTTTGGGGGTGGTAAGCTGATGAAAACTCAAGCTTAGTGTCCATGTTATTAAATAAAGCCCTCCAAAAGAGGCTCGTAGTACTGGGATCTCCATCCCCAATGATGGACTTTGGCATACCATGATGCTTGAATATGTGAGCAAGAAAAAGCTTCACCATATGATCAACTTTAATGGTTTTCTTGACAGGCAAGAAGTGAGCTTGCTTGCTAAACCTGTCCACAATGGTCCAAATAGCATCATTCCCATGCTGGGATCTAGGTAAATCCATAATGAAGTCCATAGTAATGCTTTCCCATGGCTGCGAGGGAATAGGCAATGGCTGAAGCAGACCTGGAGGCTTTTGCCTATCAAATTTCACCTTTTGGCAAGTAAGACATGCGCGTACATATGCCTCAATGTCTTTACGCATGCTTGGCCAAAAGAAATATCTCTCAATCATGCGTGTAGTAGGCATGATACCTCTATGGCCAGCAAAAGGTGGAGCGTGACATTTCTCCATAACCTTTGGACACATATCCTTCACCACACATAAGCAGTTATCCTTCATAAGATAACCCTCTTTGATCACATAAGAGGCATGTGAGTGACCAGCCATCAAATCAGTCCATATATGGCAAAAATCAGCATCCAAATGATACAAATCTCGCATGGCAGATAAGTCCCCATGAGAGGCCACTGAAACTGCAGTCACATATGCCTCCTGGACAATGCATCTGCCACTACATTCTTCTTTCCCGGAGTATGTACAATCTGAAAATGAAACATGGAAAGAAAGTTTGCCATTCTCATCTGCTTCTCTCCGAAAGCTTTGTTTGAGATAGAAAATATCTCAAGCTTTGATGATTTGTCTTGACTACAAATTCAGCTCCAAGAAGATAATGTTTCCATATCTTTAAGGCATGAATTACAGCCAAGAGCTCTTTTCATAGATGTCCATATGAAGCTCGGCATCATGCAATCGACGGCTCTCATATGCAACTGCATGACGACCTTGATTTAGGACAGCCCCTATACAATTCCAACATGCATCACATTCCACCGTGAATGGCTTTTGCAAGTCGAGAACAATCAAGACGGATCCACATACGATAGCATTCTTGAGTTGCAAAAAGGCATCTTGTTCCTTTGAGGTCCATTTAAAAGTGGCTTTCTTCTTCGGACATGTAAAGGCGTGGCAATCATAGCAAAATACCTTATGAAGCGACATAACCCCAGGAAGCTACGTACCTCATGTACATTTTGCAACTCTGGCCAATTTCGAATGGTTTCAATCTTGGCAGGATCCATTCTTACACCATCCTTGGATACAATGTGGCCCAAATAGTGTCTCTCTAAAAGAAAGAACTCACTTCTCTTGGCATTAATGAAGAGTTTATGCTTCTGCAACTTTTCAAACAATATAGCCAAATGAGTCCTATGCTGTTGCTCATTCTTGGAGAAAACCAAGATGTCATCAAAGAATACACTTGTGAATTTTCGATGGGGTCGGAATATCCTCCATCATACGATTGAATGTGGCTGGGGCATTGGTGAGACCAAAAGGTATTAACAAAAACTCATACAATCCAAAAGCTGTCCTGAATGCAGTTTTGTGGACATCCTCTGGCACCACTCGCATCTGGTGATAACCATACTTCAAATCAATACGGCGGAAACAAGCCGAGCCATCAAGCTTATCAAAAATGTCATCAATGTGTGGGATTGGAAATCTGTTCTTGATGGTGAGCTTATTTAGAGCTCTATAATCCACACATGCGGAATGACCCATCTTTCTTTTGTACAAGAAGCACAGGAGAGAAAAAAGGTGAGGAACTTGGTTGAACCAAACCTTTCTCCAAAAGCTCATTAACCTGCTTCATAAACTCTTCTTGTTGTGTACTCACAGGATATGCGGATTTGTTAGGTGGAGAACTACCTGGCACAAGATCTATGCGATGATCCTCGGGTCTTTGAGGAGGTAGTTCACCTGGCAATGCATCAGCAAAACAATCTTTGTATGCATGCAGAAAATTCAGCCTGTCCTGAGTCAAAACATCCTCATTTTCATGACTTGGTTCAATGTTATCACGAACAAAAACCAAGTACGCTGAAAGACTCTTTTTCATTGCTTTATTAATCTGGATGTGAGATACAACTGGGATAGAATCCCCTTCCTTGCCAGCATCAATAACATGCATGCGGCCTCTATGCATAAAGGAAATTATGTTTGTCTTGTACTCTTTGCGGGGCTCAAGCCTATGATGCCATGGCTTGCCAAGCAATACATCACATCCATTAAGTGGGGCAACCAAGAAATGCTCATGATCAAGATAACCCTGAATATGTATGCGCAACTTCCCAATAAGTGGGGTAACCTGCACCTCTTTACCAACAAAAGTAGCTTTTGCTTCTATTTGAGGCTCCATGTGTTGGTCATGTCCACTTCCGGCTAGTTCAGGTGTGAACCGAGCTTACTCACGGGCACTTTTTCCCTGGACACAGGTTTTTTCCCCGTGTGAACACACTTATGTGTGTTGGGCACTTAGCCCTAGGTCTTTTAGTACTCACTTGTACTTTCATTTCATATCATTATTGAGTACATCTTTTCCAGCACTCACGTTTCTCTGTGCTTGAGGTTTTGTGTGTGTGTGTGTGTGTGTGCATGCTAGCTTCCCTCCTACCCAACATTGGTATCAGAGCCTGGTTAGGGTTAGGGTTTACCCACCTGTTGCCCTTCAGCCTTGTGCTTCAGCCTATTGCACACTTTACACGCCACACTCTCTTATTAAAAAAAAAAAACAATCGTTTTTTCTCTCCCCTACTGTTGGCGACCTGTACTGCCCATACCTGCTGCAACAGTCCGTCTGTATGCTGCTCACGACCTACCGCCTGTACCGCTGTGCTGCTGTACGACGCCTGTCAGATCTGTGTTGTGCGCCGCCTCTACCGTCGCCCTCACAGCCGTTCGCCGCCTCCAGATCCGAGTTCGCCGCGCCAGATGTGCCTTCGCTGCCTTTTGCCGCCTCCAGTTTTGAGTTCACTGCCCTGCATGTAAGTTCGTTGCCTCTTAGACCTGTGCACTGCTGCCTCTGTCGTTGCCCTCACAGGCAGCCGCCGCCTTTGCCTGCGCTGTCGTACGACGGTACGCTTGCCTCAGATCTGTGCCGCCGTGCTCCGCTCCTGTGCTGCCCGTATTGTTGCTCGTTGTAGCTGCCTGACTGTACCAACCCAACATTGGTAGTTGTGGTGAGCACTGACAACATACAAAATTTGGGGCATTTGAAATTTTTCAAAAATTTCAGCCCACATAAATTTGCAGATTTACAGGTTTGTGGGATTTGGCATTGAAATTGCCCATTTTGCCTGTTGAAATTTGGGGCTTTTCACTATTGAGCCTGCAATTGCAACATGGGCACACATTGGCATTGATTTCAGCAGATTTGGTGCATAATTGCACTAGAAATTTGGGGATTTTGCAGAAATTGGCACTATTTGCAAGCATTTTGGGTATTACAGGCACATTTGCTTGGCATTGGGGCATTTCTCCCAATTTTTGGGGGCATTACAGCATTTGGTACCGGTGACAATCACATTAGCAGATTTACAGGTGTAGATCTGGTTCAGATTTGGTCTAATTGGCTACCTAAAAATTAGGGCTTTTCCACATTGAACCCAGTTTTGGAGCATTCGACCAATTTACCTTTGATTTGCTAGGATTTGAGCACTTGCAGCTTTTACAGGTGTCAGCTGAACGTGTTTTTCACGGCACATGTATACATTTGTGGTTTGTTGCAGTATATGTATGCCATTGTGGACACTTTGAGAGATTTGCATCATTGTGGAGTACACTTGCAGATTTGGGACATGCATATGTATTTCTCGTAGTGAAGGAGTTCCCTTTCAGTCCATTGATTATCCTGCTATTTATCTCCCGCATTCTTACGGTTTTGTTGGGCATTGCCTACTCGTGGTGACTTGTGATAGATTTGCCGTGTTATCATGGCCAACAGTAATAATGACCTCTTTGGAATGCTATCTCAAGAGGACAAGCTCAATGGGGATAACTACTCTATGTGGGCTTATATGATGCGTCATGTTTTGGTTGCCAAGAATGTATGGCTGTATGTGGATGGCACTGAGGAGGGTCCTCTTGCACCTGCTCCATCGGAAGGTGAAGTGATTCCCGCTTACCCTCCTGCAGGTCCACCTCCTCGTCTTCTTCCTCCTACTTAGCAGCAGCGTACTTGGGATACTCAGGCCCATGCTTTGATCATTCTGCACATTCGTTCCTACACCACTGCAAAGGGTACTCGGGATACCTTGGCGGCGTTGTATTCAGGTTGCAATGAGGCTCGCGTAGCATACCTTCGGGGCAAGCTTGAGACTGAGTGCAAGCTTGAAGGTGACTCTATCGATCAATACCTTACGCATGTGAAAGACCTACGAAAGCATCATTAACATTGATGAGGTCTTGACAGATGGCCATCTTGTTCAGACAGTTTTGCGTAATTTGCCCGACTCTTATCAAACATTTGGCACCACTTTGCGGTTGTTGGCTGGCAATGCACCTAATGCGGTCACTTTTGACAACTTTGTGACTCTCTTGCTCAGTGAAGAGCAATCTCGTTCCAACTTGAACAGCATGATGTCTGCTGAGTCAGCAGTGGCTGCTCCCTTTCGTGGGAATAGATCTGGGTCTAAACCTAGCCCATCGGATCCTCCCAAGACAGAGGACAAGCCTGAAAAGAAAAAGCGCTGTAATTATTGCAAGAAAACAGGACACCCCATAGAGGAATGCAAGAAGCGCATTGAGAGTGAAAAAAAGAAGGTAGCATCTTCTTTCACAGGTGCAGATCAGGCCAATTTGGCTACACGTGTCAGCCTTGACCCTTACATCTTAATCGCCTGCAGAGATGTCTTCTGATGCCATTGCTTTTGATGACTATGCTCTATAGTCTGTACTCCATGGTATGCATTGTTTGGCAGATGCATTTCAGGGAGGGATTTTACTTGCCCACATGCAGTTGGTGATGCCTCATGGTGTAACTTCGTTGAACACAATGCTAATCAATACACTTAAATACACTAAGATTTGATGGACACTTGCTCAAAATATAAGAAGTAAATTGCTGAATTGACAAGAGACACACAATGAGCCGGAACGGCCGACCCCTCCCTCAAATAAAGTATATTGATCTTGGGAGAATCAAGTACATAGTGTCATGGGCATTTTTGACCAGATTTCCATACCAATGCATATGAATACAGTATTGCAAACAAGTGGTTGTCGATGTAGACTTGCAACCCACACTACCCTCTTAAGTGCCCATGTTCCCTACCATCTGCTCTCTATTGTTCTACCAACACATGGTAGCAACAATCTGCAAGAGAGCACTTAGGACAAGAGAACACTACACAGGGTATGTGATCTTGTAATCCAGTTCCTCCCTCCTGCTACTTGCTCCCATATTTAAGCATAAAAGCTTACCAATAGCAAGTAGAGTCGATGACAGCGGAAGTCTTTGCGATGGAAGTCCTTGGAGTGTTGAGATCTTTGATTTGTCACCTTTCTTTGCGACAAAAGTCTTCAAGAGGATGACGGGAACCTTGGGAAAGCTTCCCCTATGGTTCAACTTGAGAAAGGAAGGCTGAAATTAGGGTTTTCAGCAAAAAGACCAGAAATTACAGTAATAAAGAGAGCTATTTTGCTGAATTTCAGTCATTGGGAGTGAGTAGGAGAGTGATTAGCACTTGGAAACACTCTTAGAAGCTTGGAAAACACCCTAGCAAGTTGGGTATGGCTATGGAGAGCTTGGAAATGGAGAGAAATGGTGGAAAAACATAGTTTTCAGCCTCCAAAAATCTTCATGAAGAGAAAACACGAATTTTCTCTTAATAAGTAATTGAATTGGGGTCCAGTCAGGTGAAGGGACATGGGGAGATGCCCATTTATGAGTAAAAGGGGAGGATCAGGTCATGGACATTGAGTCTTGTCCGCCTCGAGACCTCAGTGAGTGTGAACTTGAAAGCGGTCATAATTTATAAGTGACTTTTGGGCGCCCAAACTTTAATGAAGTGGGAACGCACTCACTTATAAATATTGGCTAAGTCCTAAGGGTTATTTGAGCCTAGATTGGGTAATACTTACCACCTGTTCACATGCCACACAACCATGTCAGCAGACAGTTTCACACGCACGGTTCACGGGCGGGCATCCCCTAGCCCGGAACTACACATAGGTCATGCAGGCATGAAAACAGCATGCAATTTCGTTTGCAGGCAAGCACATAAAGATGCTATGCAATGCAGCATTGGTATGGACAATTCCTTGTTCATGAGACTATACCAAAATAGCCAAATGGTGACACATGGTCACTTATGCTTGTTGACCCTTATGCTGGTCTATGCTAGACTCTTTCTCTTATGTGATGTCTACTGGAGATGCCTTTTATGCTGTTTTCCCTTGCAACGGGATTGTTTCTACAATGTTGACATTGTCACTTTCTCACATGTGAGTTTTACTGGGAGTGCCTTTTACACACTTGGCCAGTGTTGGCTTGCCATCATGGTTTTGACATGTCACATGTATATTATTCATTGTGGGATTATGCATCTTTACACTTGCCATACATGCCACTGATCATGGCATCGCTGAGAGTTTACCTATCCTCTCATAGCATTGGTTGATGCCCGCCTCGAGCCCCCACTTTTTCTCCCCATTTTCAGCTTCTCCCATTGCTGAATTTTTACTTTTATCAGCCCTAACATTGCTGATTTTTCCTCATCGGATCCTCCATTGATGAGTTTCACTCTTGTAGCTTACATTGCATGTCTCACAGGCAATACTTCTGGATCCTGTTGCCTTTACACATGCGTATATCTGCTATCTCTTCTACGGTGGGACCAACAAGCTTCCGTCCTCCATAAAACAGGAAGCAAGTCACACATGGGTGGCACGAAACTGGTTCCCGTTCATGTGACGCAACACTGGTCACACACGTGTGGCAGTAATCTGGCTCCTGTCGATGTGACACCAAAAGACTAGCCCTTTGACATGGGACACTGGCCTGGCCCCATGTGAACATGGCACAAATCTGGCTGCTCTATGGAGTGACAGTCCCATAGAAGTGGCTCCTGGACCAAATGGTGACAGGTGCAGCCCCCATCTTTGTCTGCACAACTCGTGTGGCACTGATGGCTTACTTCTAATCATGCGTGAGATCATCATCACTAGTGGCCTCTCCATCGGCTTCCATTCATCATATATATCCTCCGTGTCTATCTTAGCTGGTTGCTCCCTCCGTCTCCTCTTGTGGTATAAACTAGGACCCTAGATGTGAGCTCCATATAGTAGTGCAGGTGTGTCAAATAGCCAAAGCTTTGTCCTCGGCTCCTGAAACTGTATATATGAGCATTGCCTCTCAAGTGAGCCTAAGGCTGCATGGTCGTGCATCAATCCGGTTTCGGCTGCCATCTACATAGAGAAACACGGTCCAGTAAAAGTGATCCTAAGGTATACATAAGAGGTCACATGCTCCAGTGGCTCCCCACTATATGTAAACTGTTGTGCAGATCTGCGTATCCATTGCGAGGAGGTGTTAAAGATGCCAACCTTGTTCTTCCCAAGGTTTATGGTGAGGTCCCAATTCTCGCGAAAGACCTGCAATGCATCCAATTGTCTCTGCAGCCCTCTGGTGAGTCAGAAATGAGGACAATGTCATCTGCATACAATAGAATAGGTATCAAAACTTCTGCCAAAGTGCTCTTGGACCTTCATGTCTGTTTATGTAGTTAGACACATCATCAATGTAGAGCCCAAATAGAGTAGGAGATAAGGGACAGCCGTGTTTCACCCCGGTAGTGCTATTTATTTCCTCGAATTTCCCTACTGGGGCCCACACTCTGCCAATGATAAGACTCATAGAGTGTGAAGATCCCCCAAAGCATCTCTGTCGGTACTCCCATGTCTTGCAGTCTCCTCATCAATGACAGACTCATAGAGAGAGAGAGAAAGAAAGAAAGAAAGATATATTAAGCGTCTACTAAAGACCCAATGGGCCTATGAGACCAAAGTGATACAATAATGTCCATGGCATATCTCATCATGGAATGGAAAATAAAAGAGAAAGAGAAGGTGATACAAAACTGTCCATGGAAACTCATCATGGAAATACTTAGAACATAGAAACATGAGAGCACCATCAGCTCTGGGTAGATGGTATACCACTCTCCAAAATATCAAGCATGGGGCTAAAGAGTATGGCCGAGAGGTGTCTCTCAGCTATGTCACGTGGAAATGTAGCTCGATGGCGGTGGAGCATGTCTTGGATCTGGAGCTGATGAGGTGATCGTGGTCAACGGGGGGGGCCGAGGGCGTCGGGCATGCTGGAGTGCGGAGGCTCGGTCCGAGGTAACTCCTCTCGGGTGAGGTAGGTCCGGAGGAGCTCGTGGAGGGTCCACACGATCCACTATATCGGTGTCCTCCACCTCCTGGGTCTGGAAGAAACTAGTGATGGTTGGCTGGCGAGGGAGGGGGCGGGGTGGCTGGGGCCGAAGCTCTCTTAAGAAGGTGTCCTAGTGTCTGCGGAGCTCAAGCAGGAAGAGGCCTAGGCAACGTTGGTCCTGGAAGTCAATGATCCGGGAGAGTGGACCAAATCCCTGACGAAATAGATAGTGAAACCTCCCGCGGATCTCATAGTATACTGGGCAGCGGCATATGTAATGCTCCTCCGTCTCAACCTCTGTGTGGCATAATCGGCAGATCCTCTCCTCTCTGGGTCTCCGTATGAGCTTCCCGGTTGTGAAGATGCGCTCAGCTCTACCTGTCTCCACTTCGAGGCGATGGGATGAAACCCGTATCTGGCCAATCGCAATCCGCATGGCATGGAACATGTGAACACTCAAGTAGCCCGGCTGCCGGATGAATCCATCCTTAGTCAGTGTGAGGAAGTGATCTCTGTAGAAGTGCATCTTGTTGGGAGCTCCGAAGGTGTGATCCATGTGCAATTGGTGTAGAGGTTGAGAAGATCTAACCGGATATCCTGGTTATTATCCTCGTGAGAGAGCTGGAGAAAAGGAGAGTCCAAACTGCACTGAAGGGGGGGGTAGGCGGTCCATGCAGAGCCCATATACTGAGAACCGAGTGGAAACTAGGGCATACCATACTCCAAAGTGGCCCTCAAGTGCTAGCTGTCTTGAGGACTCCAGGGCAAGCCTCGGGTACCTGTGGGGATCCATGTGACTGATGCGATGGAGGTATGTGACTGTCTGGAAGAGTGCAGCCACTACCATCGGGGCTGCAGCAAACTCTGCCTGGATAATCTAGTGTGGGAGTGATGGTTTGCTGCGGATCATACGGGAGAACATCATGACCTGGGGCCTCTCAACTTGCTGCCACTCCTCATCGGATAAATCTGGCCCCGAGAAGGCTGCTCCATACATCAAGGCTAGTGTGACGAGGGTGTCAAAAAGCCAGCCCTTCGTCCTTGGCCCCTGGAAATGTGCCTGGAAGCACTACCACTCAAGTAAGCTCAAGGTTGCATAACCCCGTGTCACTCTGGCATGTGTTGCGGGAAGCGTAGTGAAGCATGGGCCACTAAAAGTGACACCAAGGTAGACATAGGATGAGACAATCTCCACAACATCCCCTCTATATGTGAAGCTCAATCTGGATGTGAAGGGGCAAGAGGTATTGAAGACCATTACCTTGGTTTTACCAAGGTTAACAGAGAGGTCCCGTTGAGTGCAAGAGAGATTTTATCAAGGTCTACAAAAGATCTGAAAGGTCTTTAGACCAAAAAGATGCCACATCTGATCCGTGAGTAAACTGGATGTCAAGACAACATGAAAAAGGAAAAACTAGCTGCCAAAAGAAAACAGGGCCAAGGTGCTACATAGGCACTGTGTGTGCATAGGGAGTAGGCAGCAAAGAAACCCTCATGTGTTGTGTTGCTGAAGAATGTCCCGGATCTGAAGCTGGTGGATGGAGGGTCTGGATCTTTGAGGACGAGAGCGTCTGGCTCTCTGAAGGACCTGTACTTTTTCTTGGAGGATTCCGAGCATGGAGAGAGTGAGCAAAGAGAAGGACAGAGAGAGAGAGAGAGAGACACAGAGAGAGAGAGAGAGAGAGAGAGAGAGAGAGAGAGAGAGAGAGAGAGAGAGAGCCCAATTCCTTATATGAAAATATATCCCCTTGCAAGTTTGCTCTCTTGAGACATTTTCTTCACACTCTAACTGGTTCATGTAACATGGTCAGGGATCTGGGAAGTGAGTGGGAGGCAACAAGGCTTGAAGCTTTACGATGGATTTCTGTTCTTTTGGAGAGGCACAGGACAGAGGTCTCTCTCTCTCTCTCTCTCTCTCTCTCTCTCTCTCTCCGCCCCTAGATGGGCGTGTGCTTGTGTTTCTATCCTCCTCTTTCTCTTCTTCCTTGTTTCTCACCCTACAGCTCTGAAAAATGAAAGGGAAAACAGTTCTTTGACTTCAATTTTGCCAATGGTATGATCTGCTGCTAAGATGTGCTTCTCTAGATTTGTGATCTGTCTTGAACAGTTTGTTCTTGTTTACTACTGTTTAGCTCGTATGTAGCTTGGCTTTTGACGAGGAAAGAAAAGCTATTTTTTTGCCAATCTGTGAGGTTGTTGCTTTCTTGATGCTGCTTTACATTAAACAATTGACTAGGGTCAGCGGGCTCTAGTCTGGGTTTGAACCTTGGCACCTGCTTAAATACAATCTCTCTCACTCTCTCACACACAAACACCCCCCCCCCCCCCCCCCCCCCCCAAAAGAAAAAAAAAAAGAAGTAAACAGTAAAAACGTTTTGATTTGTGTGCATGGGCTGTGTGTGTGTGTGAGAGAGAGAGAGAGAGAGAGAGAGAGAGAGAGTTTTAAATATCTTCAAATGACCCAATGGGTCTATGAGATCAAAAGTGATATCATAGTGTCCATGTAATCTCATCATGGTTCAAAAGAAAACAAAGACGAGAGCTATGAGCTGGGAATGTCAAATCCAAGCCAAACGATACAAAATGGGATCATGAGAGAGAGAGAGAGAGAGAGAGAGCACGCCTGCGACCCTGCTTGCGTGCGACGCTGCTCACTTGCGCTTCTGCTCGCCTTTGTCTCTGTTCACCTGCAACCTGCTCGCCTTCGTCTCTGCGATCTGCTCGTCTGTTCAATGTGCGACTTGCTTGTCTCCTCATTTAAGACTTGCGACCTGCTCTTTGCATCTTCGGTCTTGTTTCTCGCGACCTGTTCGTTTGCTTCCTGTGCTTTGTGTCTGCTTCTTGTATCCTGTTGATTTCTGCCTTGTGTTTCTCCTCCTTGTACATCACCTTCTCAGTGTGTGTGTGTGTGTGTGTGTGCGCGAGAGAGAGAGAGAGAGAGAGAGAGAGAGAGAGAGAGAGAGAGAGAGAGAGAGACCAAAACGCGGATCGATCTATGAAGGTGCTGATTTAGGATTTGCAGCTACTGATTTAGGGTTTGCGGCTGCTGAATTAGGGTTTGCAGGTGCTGAATTAGGGTTTTCAGGTGCTGAATTAGGGTTTGAGAGAACGGGTTTTCTTTGCTTTTGTACATGGATTTGGATGACCCGGCTGCTGCTGTTGGTGGCATGGCTGCCAATAGCCTTAACATGGATCTTATTGAGGAGATGATCGAGAAGGATGCAAGGATATCGTTGATGGGCAGTTGCCCGTGGAAGATGAGCATGATGCTCCTTTACATGATGCCCAGCACATGGATGTACATGTGGATGTTCAGAATGAGGTTGAGCAGCCATGGGTGGAAGTATGTGGTAAAAAGACACGATTTGTTGCCCCGCGGGAGGATTTCTCAGATGCTGTTTGGCGGGGGCCTTTGCGTACTCATTAGGGGCCCTTACATACATATGCTCGTCGCCCTTTGGGTTCAGGTGCCCAGCAACAGACCAGGATTGAGAGGCCGGGAGGCCAACTTTCTCAGGGTACAGGGGCTCTTGGGGTGGATAGAGTAGAACGCTATCCTATTAGAAGTCGCCTAACAAAAGAAGCATAACAACAATTGCCTCTTGTGTTTGGTTCGAAGGGTGAGGTCATCTCGCCATGGGATGGTCATTACCCTTCGGCATGTGCTCGGGAACTCCAAGGGCAGTCTGAGATCACAAATACCATGTCTAAAAATGCAATGCTTTAAAAAGTTTGTGATTTGGCAGATTGTCCTGGGCCTAGTACACGGCCTTGTTGATTCCTTTTCTGGGAAGGCTTATGAAAATTGTACAATGGAATGTAAAGGGTATTTCTTCGCGCCAAAAGCAGTTCAGGCTTTGGCGTACAGCTTTTTGTCATGGTTGGGATGTTTTGTGTGCAGTTGAACATAGGCAAAGCCTATGTATATAAGGGGTTTCATGTTTTCTACAGCGGACATCCTGCGTCGCAGTTAGGTGTTATGTTTGCTGTTCGTTTGCAGTTTCAGCCTTCTCTTGTGATTCAAGATGTTCATGGAAGATTTCTAGTGATACAGATTATTTGGGATGATACGCCTTTATGGTTGTTAGGGGTGTATGCTCCAAATAATGCTCGTGCACACCGTTTGCTGTGGAATGACTTGTGTGCTCTTTCAATCTCTCATCCTGGCTTTTTGATGGAAGACTTTAATATGTGTGTCTCTAGGGAGCAAGCCACATCGCCTCATTCTGTAATGGATGGCCCGGAGAGAATGGCGTGGGAAGCTTTTGCAACAAGGTCGCTAAAACAAGACATGTGGTCTTGGTTGCATCCAGATGAAAGGGGTTACACTTATGCCTCACAACAGTTTCGGGGCACTTATGCTAGATTGGATAGGATGTATATTTTACATCAAGATCTCTTTTTGCCAGAGGTTCTTACTATGATGGTTGATCAGCAACAACAGGTTTTCTCGAATCATCGGCCGCTTGTGTTTGAAATGGTCTATCATCCTGTGGATGCATATAAAGGCTTGTTGGGACGTTTGCCTTTGCGCTTAAATCACACTTTTTTGGAGCATGAAGTTTTTGATGTTTATATGCGTCAGTTGATACGACATTTCTCCAAAAGAGTGTCCATGGCTGATTATCATGCTTGGCCAGTGTTCCTTACCAACACTCGGAAATTATCGCGGCATTATGGTCTTGCTAATGCCTCTATACAAAAACAGCATGTGGCTCTTCTTGAGTCGCTTTTAAAGGGCTTGCAGGTGTTCATGTTTACTGACTCTGGATGCTGAAGTTGTGGATGCCATAGAATGGCTGAAAAAGGAGCTATCTAGGGTACAGGAAGCACAATATGTTCGCTTTAAACTACTTGCACGTCTTGATGCTTTGCGGGATGCTAACTGTCAATCTCATCGCTTCTATGATAAGTTGCATCAAAAACATATGCGTGAGAATATTGTTAGGCTAATGGATGCCCAAGGCAACCTTGTTACTCAACCTTCTGAGGTTATTCAGCATTGCATCAGGTTTTATGAAGATTTGCTTGCCCCTCGAGAGGATGTCTCGCCGGCTGTCTTGGCTACAAGGGAGTCATTGTTTTCTGAAGTACGATATCAAGTTGACCCTGATGTGGCGGTTCAGCTTGATGCTCCTGTTACTCAAGGGAAGTGGAAGCTGTTCTCTCCAAACTTTCCATGGGAAAGAGCCCTGGTTGGGATGGTTTGACAAATGAGTTTTTCCGAAAATATGCTGATCAGCTTGCAGAGCCTTTGACGCTTATTTGTCAAAGGGTTTGGGATGAGGGATATATGCCTGCCGATTGGAAGTTGGGCATACTTCGTTTGTTGCCCAAAGTCCCTTCGCCTACTTCTTTGGCTCAATGGCGCCCAATCTTACTTATGGGTATTATGTATAAAATCTTTACAAAGATTTTTGCCAATCGCTTGCAGAAGGTGCTTCCTACTCTTATTCATCCATATCAATATGGATTTGTGCATGGCAGGAATATTTTGCATAATATTCTTAATGTTCAAATTGAAGTGGATTATGCCAAGGCAAAGAAGAAAGAGATTGTGATGGTGCAGTTGGATCTTGAAAAAGCTTTTGATCATGTCAGCTGGTCTTTCCTTTCTCAGTTAATGACAGCCATGGGCTTTGGTCCCAAAATGGCTAATTTGGTGCATTTACTTGGCTCTGGCTCTCTCACGCGGATTATGCTCAATGGAGGACTTTCGGATGGTATTTCTCTCACCTGTTCTCTCCGGCAGGGCTGTCCTCTTAGCCCTCTTTTCTTTGCCATTGCCACTCATCCTATGTTATCTCGCCTAGATGCTATGGCATCGCATGGTGAAGTGGTTGGTTTGCATCTACCTCATGGCAAGCAATTGGTTGCTCAAGCCCTTGCGGATGACACTTTTATGTTTCTCAAGGCCGAAAAAGCCAATATAGATCAAGCAATGGAAGCTTGGAATAATTTTGCATTGGCTTCTAGGCTGAAAATAAATTCAACAAAATCAGCCCTCATTGTATGCACGGAATTTGATCTTGAGGCATTAGGGTGGCAAGGCCGTGTGGTGCATACAGGAGACATTGTTCGTCATCTTGGGTATCCGGTGGGTGTGGATGTGGACCCCCAAGCGCTTCTTGCTTGGATTTCTGCTCGGATCTCGGATAAATTTGTGTATTGGAAAGCTCAAGGGTGGCCTATGCACGTGAGGGTTAAGGTAGCTCAGGTTATTATGCTTAGCATGATTTCCTATTTTTCGCCTTCGCTACCTTGGACGCACAAATCTCTTCTCCGTTTGGTTGCTCCCATTCGGTTTATGCTGTGGAAGAGGCAAGGAAATATTATGGGTCAAACATGGATAGCTTGGAATCACATTACGACGCCCAAAAGAATGGGTGGGGCTGCTTTACTGGATGTCCGCTTGCATATGGTGGCGCGTAGGTGGGCGCTTTTTCAGGATATGTGTTCGCAGGAGCAGCCTTGGGTATTTATGGCTCGTGACTTGATTGAGTTGGAGGGATTGTCACATGGACGGACAGAGGGATTGTCACATGGACGGACACGTGTGCAGGCTTCATGGTGGGACATTGTGAATGCGGCTCATCCTGTCCGTATTCGCTCATCCCACATTTTATCGCATATTCTCCTTTCTTGGCATGAAGTTCTACTATTGGTTCGGTGGGATCCTGGTCATGAAAGACTACTTTTGAACTCTTTGCAGTTCAAAACATTTGTGGAGTCGCGTGTCATTGTTTGGCCAGACACGCATACGACTCAACCGCATGGTCACGTTAGGCTTGGTTAGAATCCGAGATGCTGTGATACCTGGTCGTGACAGGCCATATTCGTTTCGTCGTATTCGGCAGCACTTTAGGGTTCCTCGGACATTTCAACCACTATGGGTTGACATCATGCATGCAGTTGAGCCTTTTACTCCATTGCCTCGGCCATCTGCAGATCAACCTTGGCTTGATTGGGCACTATGCAAATCTGGTGACTTGATATCACTTTCAGCTAACCAGGTCTATCATAAGCTCGTATCAGAGAAAGATTGGGTTTCAACCAAGGCCAATAAGGTGTGGGGATTGCACAAGTCTAAATCATGGTGGCAGAAAACTCTTATGCGTGGTTGGCAGTCTAAACTCCCTTACCAAGGTAAGGTTTTCATTTGGAGGATGTTGGTGGGAGGGTTACCTACACGGGATCAGCTCAGCCGTCGTAAAATTACATTGGCCTCTTGCTTCTTTTGCACGACATGCATTGAAACAGTTATGCATCTGTTCATGAGTTGTCCAGTGGCCCGTCAGATTTGGTCTTTTGTCTCTCGCGTTTGGGAGGCAATAGAGAGGTCTACTGTTTCGGCTCATCAGTGGATATTTGGGATTTGTCCTCAAGTCATTACTTCGGATAGTCACCTTGTGATATTCCATTTCCTTAGATGGACAGGACTTTGGCATATTTGGACTACACGGAATGGGTTCATCTTTGATTCCTTGTCAGGAATACATGGGCACATTCTACGTATCCGCGGTTTGCTGCTTTGACAGTTTTCTTCTCTTCTCTCAGCTCAGCTACTGGATGCAGATGTTATTTCGTTATGGTCTACGGCGGCTCGGCTGGCTCATCTTTGATGCTTTTATCTGGGATGCTTATTGGGCTAGGAGGCTTTCTTATTAGTGTAGAGGTTTGCATGGTCATGATCCTTTAGGGGATCTTTTGTGGGGTTTTTTTTTGGGGGGGCCGTAGGTTCTGTCTGAGCCATGTGGCTGATGTACATTTTTATATATAATATAAAACACCATTTCACGAAAAAAAGAGAGAGAGAGAGAGCTCAACGCTTTTCTATTCACAACAGGTTCTGTCTTACCTCGACTCAATATTCCCCCCTTTGCTTCAGTCCTTGGCAGACTCCGCAGATGAGGTATCTTTCCACATGTAATGCTGGTCCAGAGTTTAAAAAGAAAAAATAATAACTGAACTCTTTGCACTGGTCACAAATGGATACTAATGTAGCAGTTTGTCAGTTATTTTTGGGCACACGTTTGTAGGCTTATTTAGTAATTCATTTGTGTGATTGACAGGTTGTGTTATTGGTGCTTGACATTCATGCTTGCATTGCGAGGGAGAAGCAACATTTTCGTCCGTTGATGGTCTTCCTTGTTCATCGATTTCGAACTGATCATGCACTTCTTGAAAAGTAAGCCTTTTGCGAAGCCTGGTTTTGTCACTTGCAATGTAGGCAACCTATTTGGTCAATGGCAGAGGGTCGGATTGAGGGGCAGATGAATGCGATATTATATTGTTTGATGGTGGTCTTTTGGAACAAACAAGGTGGCATGCAAGAAGCTTGACTCTTGTGGTAAAGCTGTCAGCGTGGAACCATGCTCTTTTTCTTTCCCCCCCTCCACCTTCCTCTCTGCTCCCCCCCCCTTCCTCTTCCGGCAAAGGAATGATGTTCAAGTCGAAGGAAAAGGGAACTGTAGCTTGTGTGAATCTTGAATTAAGCATGCTCTGCCTCATACTGGCTTGAGGCTTTAATGCCATTATTCTGTGTTCCCAGAAACTTAGGTCCATGATATTTGGATGCTTAGAAGCACTTGTAAACCTAGTCTGATGACTAAATAGTTTTTGAAATGGCAATGAACATCAGTTTTCAAGTAATTTGATGTTATCACCAAGGGCTAAAAAAAAAGGATGCCTCTTAATCTTAGGAGTCCACAAGAGCTACTGCATGAATCAGTTGTCCTGCAATTTTGAAAGTTCTGCACGTTAAAATTGTCACATGCTAATCATAGACCGCTGTAATGAGTGCTCTAGTTAGGACATGTACTTATCGGATAGACTGCTGTAGCAACATCGTTAGCCCAATACCATTGAGAATTATTTCTGTGAGCATATATCTGGCTGCTTCAACCAAATTTTGAATTCTCTTATTTGCCACATGATTGTGCTAAGGTGTGTTAAGCAGTGGAAAACTGTCATCTCATGCCTTGCTGGATGCAAAAAACAACAGATTGATTGCTTTTAAATTCTGTCCCTCTGTTAGTACCTTGAATTTGTTGCAAGACTATTATTTTGCTTTACTCTTACATCTTGAATTTTCAAAGGTGTTTAATCTCCTTTTAGGAAAGAATCCAAAGGAACTTTCAATGAAGGTGAGAACATACTTTGGACCACCTAAACTGGTTCATGTACAAGAACAGTGTTCAGGAAGGCAATTCATACCTCCGGAACAGTAAACATGCCATAGGTTCTATCCCAAACCACCCCCAGGCCTGCGTCATGCCTCCAGAGGTCTAGATTGTCTTAGCCAGTCATGCCTGATAGTAAGAGCCTGCGTCCCATACCACATCTCCACACCCGGAGGGTGTCCTCATCCAGTGGACTGCTTTTGGCCTACAGTTTCCACTTCCTTGGCAAGTGTCCTGGCAAGTGCAGTCATTTCCCCAATATTGTGCTCCAGAAAAGATCCTTCTTTTAGTCAAAAGGAAAACGTCTGCATGATGTAGACTAAAACCCTCTGCAGAGGCTGAGGCAATACAAAATACCCCTCATGAGAGCGGAAAACAAGTGGGGGCCTCCCTCTCTGGCTGGGTGGCCGCTCTTTGAGGGAGAATACAACGGTGGTGGGGGTTAAAAAAGCCACAATGGGGGCTTGTTATGCCAGATTGGTCTGTCCCCCAACCAACCCCCCCCCCCCCCCCCCCCCCCCCGAAAAAAAAAAAGGGCTTGTACCCCATATGTGCAAGAAGGCTGCATGATGAGGTGCTCCCATCTTCCCCGCAGGGTGTGGATGATGCCTGTCCAAATGAAGAAGCGGATCGTCTCTGCGGGCTGTGACGGATTTATCGATGGAATCCTTGCATTTGGCCTGCTTGATGTGCCAGACAGAATGCTGCTGATGAGCTCCCATCTCTGGCTCACTCTGGTCTCTGGGTCCGCTGGAATTGGGACTGAAGAGGCTGGAATAGCCGAGATCCGAAAGTGTGTGAGCTGCAGGGCGAGAACTGTGCCTTCCTCCTCATAGAGTAGAACCACAGTCACCTCCATGGCCTGAGCAATTGCACCCCATGTAACAAAGCAAAGAGTGCTGGGCTTGGATGCGAACGGTCTGAGAATCCTCCACCAAATCTGCTAGGCCTTAGGGCAATCCCAAAGGCAATGTCGTTGGCTCTCTAGTGGAGCATCGGCTGCACACTGGTGGGCGTCTCGTGATGGTGAACCATGTGCCCACCGCAAGGCTCCCTAGATGCCCTTTTATAAACTCAACATTGGCTAATATTTGCATTTATTCTTATTCTTAGGCTTTTGTGCAATTTAGCCTACTTGTCTTCTTTTAGCCTGTTTCAAGGCCTCCTAGACCTCATCCTTACTAGCCCTAGCTATTGCTCTAGGATTCATGTAGCCTGGCGAAGCCTTAGCCCACGCTGCTGGTTAGGACTAAAAACTGGGTTACCTTTGAGTTTTGACCTTTATCTTGGGTAAGCTTCTCCTCCTAACCTTAGGTCATCCAACTCGAGGTCAGCATTGTACCAGGCCCCTTCTTTTAGATTCATGTCCTCACGAGTCATCATCATAGGAAATAATTTTCACAAAGACATTGCTTCATTGCCAATTATTCACCACAGCATCCACTAATTCCACTAGTCGTCAATGTAATGTGTTTTTGGTTGGTTTGAGAGTTGTGGATCATGTATAATCGAATCCCCAAGGTCCCTTTCCAGAGCGAGCTGAAGCTTTCACCATAGCCAACCTGTTGTGCCCCCCCCCCCCCCCCTCTCTTCCCTGCTGCGTGCACCCCTCCCCCCCCCACAGCCTGTGCACCCCCCCTGCCGTCGCCAGCCCTCCTGCTTCAGCCCAAGCTCGAACCTGCCCACTGCACCTTCCTGCATCCAGCACACCGCCCGCCTGCCTGCCCCCAGCGCACCCCTCCTTCCAGCCCGCCTTTTTCGCCCACCTTTGCCTGTTCCCTGCCTTTTCCGCCCACCTTCGCCCGTTCCCAGCCTGGAGTCCAATGGTAGCACGGCTTTGACCTAGCATCCGACCCCATGGCAGGTGTCTCGGGCTTCCCCGTTACAATCTTCTTTCCTGGCCTCAAGGAGGAGTACCTTCCCCTACTCCCAGTAATTGGTAGAGTACTTGGACCCTTCATTAATATATTATGAGTACCATTCAAGTTGTGCAATCTCTCTCTCATACTGAGCTCTATTGCCTCTCTCTCTCCCTCTCTCTCTCGCTCTCTCTCTCTCTCTCTCTCACACACACACACACACACACACATCCCTGCTCTTCGATAGCCCTGGGATGCCCTGATTTCAACATGGTATCGGAGCTTGGGTCGCCATCGCTATCATCATCATCATCCTGCGTTTTCTGCATGTGAAGGTTGCCATACTTAAGCTCTACTCTCTCTCTCATCCCCTACTCACACACATCTTCAACATGAAGATGTTCCATCCTCCATAGCTCTTCCATAGCCCTGGGATGCCTTGGTTCCAACATCCCTGCCTCCCGTTGCCTCGTCGGATCCCCCTCATACTCCCCCAATCCGTATCTCTTGAGCATGCCCGCCATCCTCCGGCCGTGCCGGAGAGGAGACAACAGACCAGCTCGAATTGTCGCATCTTACGGAGCCTGTCGAGATGACCGTTGCTGCCTCTCCAGTGAGTGCTCTCCCCGGAGAGTCGGCAGGCGCACCCCCCCCCCCCCCCCCCCCCCCCCGGCGGGCCCGTGGGCCTGGACTGAGTCTTGAGGCAGTCCATGGACTACAGTTTCTTTCGACGTCTTCCTATTCCAGAAGCCAATGATTTTGAGGAGACGGTGGCTACCATCCCCATTTGCGTGGTTCTACATCACTTCAAGTCTTCCACCCAGAGTCACAAGGGGACGCGGGGACGGGCCGTAGGGACGCGGGACGCGGGGACGCGGAGACGGGGACGGCCGGGGACGCGTGGGACGTACGGGGGACGCCGTGCAACACGGGGACGCCTGACTGCAGGCGTCCCGGGGACGCGTTTCCGAAACGCGGGACGGGCAGGGGACACGGTGAGGGGACGTCTCCAACGGCCAGAAACGGGCAGAAAACGGGCAGAAACGGGCAGAAACGGGCGGAAACGGGCGGAAACGGAGCTATAAAAAAAGGCACAGTCTCTATTGCACCCACACTCGTTTCTCAAGCCTCATTGCTCAAGCTTCCAAATCCATCTCTCTCCAAGTTGTGCCAAGTTGTGCCAAGTTCCAACTTCCAAGCCATCTCTCTCTCTCTCTCTCTCTCTCTCTCCAAGCCATCTCTCTCTCTCTCCAACTTCCAAGCCATCTCTCTCTCTCTCTCTCTCTCTCTCTCTCTCTCTCTCTCTCTCTCTCTCTCTTGCACCCTTCTTCCCTCTCTCTCACACTATTCATCATTCATGGCATCTCAAGGTGAAGGCGCCGCCGCCACATCTTCCGTTGCGGGCTCTTCACGAAGGAGGCCGGCGGTGCACACATGGTCATGGTGGGATGAGGTCCACTACGCAAGTCGTGGAGTGGGCGGTGGTTCAAGGGCATGGAATTGCAAGCTTTGTTCCTACAAGAGAAGTGGCGGCGCCAACAAAGTGCGAGCTCACTTTTTGCACGAGGCCGGTCATCAAGTGCAATTTTGCGCACGTGTTACTCCTGAGAAACGAGCGGAGCTTCTTGAGAAGCTCAAGGTTTATGAGGTGGCCGAGGCGGCAAAGAGAGGGCGACATGTTGCCGTTGATCCTCATGATGTGGTGAGAGCACGAGAGCAACCGACGCGAATGGAGGTGGAGAGGAACCCAAATCTTGCTTCAAGCTCTCAACCATTCAAGTCCACTCCATCCACATCGGGTGCCTCCATTCCCATCCGCCGTCAATCCACTCTTAACGAGAATTGGAACCCAAAATTGAAGGATGAATCATGAGGTGGATAGGTCGGTGGCTAGGTTCTTCTACCACGACCACATTGCGTTTCAAGCGGCACGGTGAGAGTCGAGACTCAATTCTCTTCACTCTTTTTTTTTTTAATGTCTCATGCTTCAAAGCATTTGTCATATTGCCAAAAAAAGCTAACATGCTACATGGTTTTCCTTACTTGAAATAGGTCTCCTTACTTCCGTGAGATGGCCACAAAGATCGGGGAATATGGCCCCTCTTATGTGCCACCTTCATCGGAAAAGATTCGCACCACTTTGCTTGATAGGGAGAAGTTGGCCGTTGAGCAGGCGGCGGCGGATACAAAGGCAACATGGGAGACTAACGGAGTCTCTCTCATTGTAGACGGATGGAGTGACACGCGCAAGCGCTCCATCCATGGAGTGGTGGCCTACTCAAGGGGCAAAGTGTACTTCATCGAGTCACATGATGCGAGTGGCACTGGGAAGGCCGTGGATGTGCTTGCCGCGGAATGGGCGTCCACGATCGAGGTCATTGGGCCGGAGCTTGTGGTCGGCATGGTGGCAGATGGAGAGGCGTCAAATAGGGCAGCCGGGAGCATTATTGAGTCAATGTATCCATCCATCACAGTTTCTTTTTGCATGGCCCATTGTCTCAACAACCTCCTCAAAGACATAGGTGCCTTGCCATGGATTGCACCCACCATTGAGGAGGCTAACCAGCTTGTATCCTTTGTCCTCAACCACCAAAGGCTGCGACATGAGTTCTCTAAAAGGAGCACTCTTTCCCTCCTCAAGTATTCTGAGACAAGGTTTGCATACAACTTCCTCATGCTAGGCCGCTTGTCTACATGTGGCGGAGCCCTAAGAGGGCTTTTCCTTAGTGATGAATTTTCTGCCATGCCGCAGTCAAAATCGGCAACAGGGAGAACATGCCGAGATCGCGCCGATGATGCCGCTTGGTGGGAGAAGGTGAAGACACTTGATGCCTTGGTCAAGCCTATTGTTCACCTTCTACGAGTCATTGACGGCCGTGAACCATGTATCGGCAAGGTCTATGAGGCCATGGATCGCATGATCGAGTCACTCCAGCAGCTTGTGCCAGACAGGGTCGAGTTTGAGGAGATCCACTCATTATGTGAGTCCAGGTGGAACTCCTACTACTCCCCTCTTCATGCGGCTGCCTTTGTGGTTGATCCAGAGTTCCAGGGCAGAAAGCAAGAGGCCGACAAGGAAGTAAGCAGGGGATGGCGGATCATTTTGGAGCGCTTAGAGCCCGACCCTACCATCAGGCGGAAGATCAGAGACCAGCTATCTCAGTACAGGACGCGGCAGGGATCTTTTGGATGTTTAGATGCACAGCTTGACCGCCTCAAGATTGGGTCTCCTCTTTGGTGGGAGGATTACGGATCAGATGGGCCGGAGTTGCAGCGCTTGGCTATTCGCATCCTTAGCCAGGCTGTGAGCTCTAGTTGCTTGGAGCAACTTTGGAGCGTTTACAGTCACATTGCCTCTAAGAAGAGGAACCGCCTTGAAGTGCAAAGGGCAAGTGATTTGGTTTTTGTGAGCGCTAACTTGCGCATGCTATGTGCGACAGCAACAGGGAAGGCGGATCCCTTCACCGAATGGGAGATGGCACAGCAGGATCCTGCAGCTCAGGAGCATCTTGAGGAGGTAGAGGAGGAGCCACAGCCTGAGGGGGAGGAGGAGGTGTCAAATGGCATCGACGACTTCGACTTCCAAGCCTCCCGTCAGGCTAGCACTTCAGGAGCTTGAGGCTTGACTCTTGAGCCTTGAGCCATCTCACCTTTTTTGTGCCCACTGCCAATGGCCATGATCTATTGTGATCTATCTAGTATCCCTATTTTGTACCCACTCTTTTTTGTAACCCTCACTGCCCATGAGGCATGTACTCATCTCTTTGTATCTATCAGACTATCAATCACATAATCAGTGTGCCATCGATGTTTTATTAGCGCATTTTGCTCAAAATGACTCTTGTTTTTTTGTCTATTCAGTGTAAAATTTTGTTCAAAGTGTGTCTCTATATGTATGTCATGCATACAACTCCTAAATTGCTTTTAAAAAAGAGGTTTTTTTTTTGCCGTTCCCGACCCCGTCCCCGGGACGTCCCCGTCCCCCGTCCCCGTCCCCGTCCCCCGTCCCCGTCCCCCGTCCCCATGTGACTCTGCTTCCACCCAAGAGTGGCGCACCATCTATAGGACCTGCGGATTACTGACATGCTCACTCATTTTTGGCCGCTGATGTGGGTAGAGTTGCGTGGCTCCGACCACTCCAACCCAGAGGTGCTTCTCTTCGTATTTCTTCATGTCTCAATGGTAGTTTCTTCTAGATACCACTGTGACAGATGGAGCCCAGAGTATGCTTACTCCAGGGCCCGGCTAGAGTGGTTCCACATGGAGGGTAGGCATCATGACCATTTGGCGAAGCTTTGCCCCAGGACAGATTGTGATTACTCACCATCCAAACCTACCCCCAAGACTCTTTGAGTGGAAGGCAGTTTCGACTGTACCACTCGTAGATATACGGATTGCCTCATGGACATTCAAGGTTTGGGTGGACTGTAGTGCTTGAGGAGGCGCGGGATCCTCAAAGAGGAGCTTCTCAGAGCCATAGTCGGTGGACCTATTGACGTACTCTTCCTTCAGGAGCACCATCTCTTCTAGGGTGGCACCCACACAGATGTAGGAAGATTGTCCAGGGTAGAGACCACACCTTCTGGTCCCATACCTCTGGTCCATCCGGGATCTAGGGAAGGGTATGCATCTTCATCAGTGAGCAGCTCTTACCAGCAGTGATTGATTTAGGCACCATGGTCATAGGGAGAGCATAGTGGGTGATCATGAGGATTGGGGAGGACAAAGTGGGTTTCCTTAACCTCTCTGAACACCGTAGTATGCAGAGCCACATTTTGGAGCACCTTTCGTTAGTCCCTCCTAGAGGCTGATTTTTGTGCATGGGTGGAGATTTTGACATGCTAGAGGTGGCAGAGGATAGACTTAGAGGAGGCACGAACATTGTTTGAGGCATGGAGTACTCGGTTTGGGAGGAGCTGATTTTTGCTCTATGGGGACAGGATCCATGGCACTTACCAAAGTTCGGGTGTAGCCGAGGGAGTCCGAGCTTCTTGAGATCAGACAAGAAAGGTACAGGTCCCAACCTCTCCAGATTGGACCGTTTCAATGTTGATGAGTGGCTTTGTGGATGGGATGGCATAGTTGGCATTCTAGTAAGTACTTTTTCCAAATCGTGTCCCCATCATTCTTTCCCTAGAGAGCCACGGAGGCAAGATAGACACTCGATCAGCCGTATCCCAGAGTGCCTCATTCAAGACTCTGAGATCTATAGCAAGATTGAGGAGATTTGGGAGGGATACAGAACTTGGAGAGATCACCGATTTACTGTAGGAGGCGGAACAGAGTAGACTCGCAGAGTTTACAAAGAAGGAGAGGAGCATCCGTTGGAGTTTGGCATTCCTGCAGTGTCTTTAGGAGAGTCCCCTAGACAGCCCGCCAAGGATTGAGGCGGCACAAATGTCCGCGGGCCTGGACAGAGTTGAGCTCCATCGCGGAGAGGAGGGTGGAGCACAGGTATTGTCAGGACTATGGTCCTACGGAAGTCGAACCCTAGCATAAGTTAATAGCTTTCGGAGTCTCGAGAGTATTATTAGTGCTAGCGGGGTTAATGGGCGTTAGGGTTTGGTCGATGTGTGTACACATCTAAGTTAGCACGGCTCTTAAGTAAGATGGGCGGCCGGGCTAGGAGGTGTGGACACATGCCAGGGTTTTGGTATAAAACCCAACGAGAAACCCTAACTCGTCATTATATGGTTGGGAGGTGAACCGACTTCCACCCTCTCTTCTTCTCCACGCCTAGGCTATGGTGGCTTGAGGAAGACGCAGCCGTAGCGGAGGCGTTACACTGGTATCAGAGCCAGCGGCGGCGACCGACGTGACCTGCACGAGAAAGAGCTCAACGCCGCAGCAAAAGAAACGAGCACAGCCGTCGCCCGTACGGTGACCTACACGAGCGCAGCCGCAGCCTACGCGCGCTTGCATGAACAGCCCACAGCGAGCGTCTCCGCCGCCTACCCGTCGTCCGTACGGCCACCACAGCGGACCAAGGCAGACCGGCAGTCCTCGAAGGCGATCGGTGAGCGATCGTTGGCGCGCCGTTGGCGAGCGCGCGAGAATTCTCCCTTACTTGAGTGGCACAAGGGGGAGGCTTCACCATCCAAGGAGTGGGGTTTTGAACCCACCACCTCAAGCTCCAAGGCAAGTGTGCTAGCCACTTCACCTTTTCACTTGTGTTGTTCTTCTCTTCAAAAGAGCTCTACTTATTCTTTCAAGGGAGGACACAAACTACAAGGAAAGTGACATAAACTACAAGGAAAGTGACCGTTTCACCTTCAACTTTCCTTCTTTCAATTTGTGAGAGGAGTTTTCTATGCTCCAAGTTTGGAAGTTTTTGGTGGACGGATCTTCAACGACATGCTACATGCAACACACTTTTTTGCATGCATGTGTTGATTGATGACTCAAGTGGTGATTTCTTCTCGATTTCCGTGCATGCAAGAGGAATTCTTCTACGACGCTTCAATTGGAGTTCGCTTTTGAAGGTAATCCGTTCTCTATTTGTAAGCACGTGCATACCATGGCCTCAGCGGAACCGTCTCATGTTCACTTCGATTTTGAGAATGATATGCATGATGTTAGTGAGGCACACCCTTTGGGTGGTGGTGTGGGTGATTCGTGAGACAGGCCGTTGCGCCTGATCGGGATGACAACATGACCGATGCCGAAGGGGGTGCGAGTCCAATAGATGATTATGGTTTGGTAGACACGGTAGAGTTTGGGCGTCTCACTTCAAGGGTAGTTGCACTTGAGCGCACTATAACAAATGTCAATACCAATCTCACAAACATGAGCACGCTTTTTACTGAATTTATGGCACGTTTTGCAAGTGGATCGGCGGCAAGTGGAGGGCCTATTCCGATAGTTATGCCTCCTCTTGTTCCAAATCCTATAGTAGAATCTATTGCACCATCTGCAACGCAGGAAGGGGCTATGTTGAAAAACGTGAAGCCGCCTGTGTTTAAGGGAGAGGAGCGCGATCGTAACAAGGATGCGGTCCATACATTTTTACACAAGTGGACGGACTTGCATCGCTTACGCCGCACTCCCGCTGCTGTTATGGTCACTGAGACGAGTCTCACACTTGAAGGTAAAGCCTACAAGTGGTGGATGAGTCTACCTATTGAAACTCGCCCTAAGACTTGGGAGGAGTTTGCGGCAGCATTTAAAAAGGAGTTCTTACCGCAAAACGAGAAAGATCGGAGTTGGACAGCCTGGGACAAGTGCAAGATGGAAGGTCTTACACTTAATCAGTATGTGTCCAAATACCATGAAGTCATTCTCAAGCTAGATGGTTTGGACGACTTTCAAAAGGTTCGTGGGTTTGTTAGAGGCCTTGATAAAGAATATCAAGCAAAGGTTAAAACCCAATATCCTAAAACTTTGGAAGCGGCTATCCAAAGTGCCCTTATCTTTGATGACACCATGGATAAGAAGGGCATGGATAGACCGGCCAAATTCAATGGCTCGCAATTTAATGCTAATAAGCGTAAACTTGCCAGCAATTCTACTGAAAACACAAAGAAGTCTAAAGGGTCAAGTGGTCCGTTGTCTCCACAAGACTTTGAACGGGCCAAGAAGGAGAAACTATGTTATCATTGCTTAGGTAGTGATCATGAGAAGAAAAATTGTCCACAGTTGCCTCGCAAGAATAAGGATAAGGAGAAGGTCAAGGAGAAGGCTGTACACATGGTGCAAACACTTCCCTTGGATGCTGATCCTAAGTATTCTGCGGTAGAGGTTTCGCACACTGCCGAGATGCATGAGTGTAATCTCACTGCATCTATGTGGCAAGAGACAGTTGGACCACATGATTTGGTCCGTATGCATGGCTCCATTTATGGTCATCGAGTACGTATTCTCATTGATGATGGTGCCACGCACAATTTCTTGAACTATGCATTAGTTAAGAAATTAAAGTTGCCGGAGACAAAGAGTTCTCATCGTTATGTGGTGTCCACCATTCAGGGGGATGATCACGATGTGTGGGATACTTTAGTACGGCAAGTGCCTGTGTTTGTGCAAGAACACACTATGGTTCTTGACTTCCAAGTGATGAATATGTCTCGTACGGATGTCATCTTAGGACGGGAGTGGTTGTATGGGTTAGGGTCATCACTCAAAAGGAGTTATGAACATAATACGTTTACGTTTGAGGCCAATGGTAAGCATGTTTTACTTATTGGGGAACGTGATGTACCCCCAACACCACTCATATGTAATGCCGAACTCTCTTTTTTGGAACATAGTAATCAAATAGAAGAAGTCTATTTTTGTTATTGTGTGTCTCAAACTAGTGGGTTTGATGTGCATGATGTTTCTTCTTCAAATGAATCTTCCTCAGCGATGCCTTCTTTCTCTTTACCTTCTTCTAAAATCTCTTTAAATAATCTTAAGCAACCAGTTAATGCTTTGTCTTTGCAACAACTGTTACAAGAATTTAAAGATATTTTTCCTAATGAATTACCAGAGGGTTTGCCACCCGAACGAGCTTTGCCTCATCGCATTGATGTCGTTCCGGGCACCAAACCAATTAGTAAGCCGTCGTACAGGCTTAGTGCGACTGAAGCAGCTGAGGTGGAACGTCAGCTTGCTGACTACCTTAGTTAAGGGCTTCATTCGCCATAGTGCTTCACCATGGGCATCGCCCATTCTTTTGGTGAAGAAAAAGGATGGATCCATGCGCATGTGTGTGGATTATCGCTCCTTGAATGCGGTAACCATTAAGAACAAATACCCGCTACCTAAGATAAATGAGTTGTTTGATCAACTCAAAGGTGCGAAGTATTTTTCTAAAATTGATTTACGTTCAGGATATCATCAAGTGCGTATTAACGCTGATGATATAACCAAGACTGCGTTCCGAACTCGCTTTGGTGGACACTATGAGTTTTTGGTTATGCCGTTTGGGCTTACTAATGCCCCGGCAACGTTTATGACGCTTATGGATAGCGTACTAAGGCCGTATTTAGGCAAATTTGTCATTGTCTTTCTTGATGACATTTTGGTCTATAGTTCGACTTTAGAAGAGCATTTGGAACACTTACGAAAAGTTTTTTAGTTACTACGCGAGAATGCACTTTACGCGAAAGAAAGTAAGTGTGAATTTCTCAAGGATAGCATACAATACCTAGGTCATGTAATTTCTGCAGACGGAATTGCTATGGATGCTAGTAAGGTTGATGCTATTATGCGATGGCCAACACCTCGAAGTAAGGAAGAACTTCAAATCTTCTTGGGAATGGCAGGATTTTATCGCAAATATGTGAACGGTTATGCAAAGATTGCCGCTCCCATGACTGATCAATTGAAAGGTGCGGCAATTACCTTTCAATGGCGTGAGGAGCAACAACGTAGCTTTGATAAGCTTAAAGTTGCTTTGGCTACAGCTCCCATCTTGGCAATTGTGGATCCTCAAAAACCATTTGTGATTGAAACGGATGCCAGTGCTAAGGCAGTGGGTGCGGTTCTCATTCAAGATGGTCATCCTGTTGCCTATGAGAGCAAGAAGCTCAATCGTGCTCAACAAAACTACTCAGCTTACGAGCGTGAGCTCTTTGCCATCATATATGCCTTACGAAAATGGCGACATTACTTATATGGTGCGCAATTCGAGCTTGTTTTTGATCACGAAAGCATAAAGTGGTTTATGAACCAAACAGATTTGCAGGGTCGAAAGGCCAGATGGGCTGAGATCCTTCGGGAGTATGATTGCAAGCTACACTATCGCAAAGGACGTTACAATATTGTAGCTGATGCTTTGAGTCGTATGCCGGAGATTAATTCGCTGCTATTCACAGAGTTGAAAAGCGAATTGTTAGAATCTTCACGAGGCAAATGCAAGCAGGATTCAACATACTCAAAGGTGTGGAATCATGTTCAAATGAGGGGTCCCTCTCACTCAAACGGTAGTGTTTCCAGTTCTTCCACACATGGTTCTTCTTTATCACAAGATGAACTACAGCGATGGAAAAACTTTTCCATCGATGATGGATACTTACTCCACAAGGGGAGAGTTTGTGTTCCATTGGACTTAGACACTAGGCGCCAAATTCTTTTTGAGTGTCATGATAGTCCAAGTGCAGGTCATGCGGGCATTCGCAAAACGTATGCTCTCGTAAGAAAGCATTTCTATTGGCCTGGACTTCACAAGGATGTTACTGACTATGTTCTGCAGTGTCAGAAGTGTCAAGTGAACAAAGCAGAACGTCTTAAAGCTGGCGGGTTACTGCATCCATTAGAGATTCCTGACGGAAAGTGGGAAAGTATCTCTATGGATTTTATAACGGGCTTGCCCACAACGAATCGTGGACATGATGCCATTTGGGTAATCGTGGATCGATTAACCAAGCTTTGTCGGTTTGTGCCTACTAAGAAAACAGTTACAACTCCAGAATTGGGACGCCTTTTCGTGGAGAATGTTTACCGACTTTATGGCTTACCATCCAATATTGTCAGTGATCGCGATCGCAAGTTTAACAGCCATTTTTGGCGAGCAGTATTCAGTAAGTTGGGTACTATGTTGAACCTTAGTACAGCTGATCATCCGCAGACAGATGGTCAGACTGAACGGGTTAATCAAGTGCTGGAAGATATGCTTCGGGCATATGTCAGCAAAAAACAATCTGATTGGGAGTCTTATTTGCCTATTCTTGAGTTTGCTTACAATAGTGCAAAGCATGTCTCGACAGGCTTTAGCCCTTTCATGTTGATGTATGGTTTTCAGCCACGTTCACCAGTGTCGGTGGGACTGGCGAATGAGAAAATCAGTCAGGTTAAGGATTTTATCCAAGACCATATGGATATGTTGCGCCTTGCACGATTAAATGTTCGTCAAGCGCAAGATCGTTACAAGAAGTTTGCGGACCAGAAACGTAGGCCACTTCACTTTCAAGAAGGTGATTGGGTGTTTCTGAAGGTACCAGAAAACTCCACCAGTTTAAAAACGGGTCCCGTACCAAAATTGTCGCCCCGATTTTGTGGACCGTTTAAGATACTCAAGAAGGTGGGCCCAGTAGCCTATACACTTGAGTTACCAGTACATTCCAAGGTTCATCCCATCTTTCACGTAAGCCGTTTGAGGAAACGCCTTATGGGTCATGAAAGGCCGGTGGATGATTCTTTCTTGGTAGAATATGTGGAACCCCCAATACTGCCTCATGAACCAGAAAGAGTATTGGATTATCACATGTTACGTACTCACCACCAAGTTCGGAAACAAGCTCTTATCAAGTGGAAGGACCGTCCAGAGGAAGGCTCCACTTGGGAAAACATTAGTGTGATGAGGAAACGTTTCCCCACTTTTGTTTTCGAGGACGAAAACTCTTTTCGAAGGGGGGAGTAATGTCAGGACTATGGTCCTACGGAAGTCGAACCCTAGCATAAGTTAATAGCTTTCGGAGTCTCGAGAGTATTATTAGTGCTAGCGGGGTTCAGGGGTTAATGGGCGTTAGGGTTTGGTCGATGTGTGTACACATCTAAGTTAGCACGGCTCTTAAGTAAGATGGGCGGCCGGGCTAGGAGGTGTGGACACAGGCCAGGGTTTTGGTATAAAACCCAACGAGAAACCCTAACTCGTCATTATATGGTTGGGAGGTGAACCGACTTCCACCCTCTCTTCTTCTCCACGCCTAGGCTATGGCGGCTTGAGGAAGACGCAGCCGTAGCGGAGGCGTTACAGGTATCATGCCATAGCTTCTTCCTAGACTTAGGCGAAAGCTAGGGTCACCGGCAATTTCTTTGAGAACACAGGCTCACACTGATGGAGGGCTTGTATTCGTAGATTGTGTGGCTAGGATGGATTCATTGTCTTTGATCCCCCACAAGTTTGAGCCATTGTCCAGATTTTTTCAGGTTCCTTCTTTCTGAAGCCCCTCTCTCCACGTAGGTGATGGATGTGAGGGGTTGGGTATGGCAGAACACGAGAGAGGTGGTCCCTTTCACTCTTTGAACCTTCTCGATGACACTCTTTACTTCAGAGGGAGCTAGCTGAGGCTTTGCAGGCATTATTCCCCTGAGGCGAATGATTTGCCCCGGGGAGGATGGGCTTCTGGTCTCTTTATTTCTTTGTCAATGTGATCTCATGGAAGGCGGCTTCAAAGCCGCTTTCAATGAGATTATGGCCTTCGTCACGGGGATCTCATGAAAGGCGGCTTCAAAGCTGCTTTCAATGAGATTATGGCCGCGGGCTCAATGAGAGTTCAGCCCTCCTTACTTATTCTATTGGACCTCATGGCAGACTTGTCAGAGCAGAGCCCCCTTTCGAGGACCTCAGTGGATGCACTCTGCTGAAATTTGGTGATTGGTTTTCACGAGCATGGTTGGCACATCGACCCTCCATTGGCCAAGGTGGCCAAAGAGGGTCTTTGGCGTTTATGGTTATGGGAGAGCCGCCCGCTCACGCACCTTCAGTGGGACCCAAGAGAGTGGACTCGGCAAGATCCCTTTGCTAGGGAGGAGGCTCCCGTCACCCCCTTCTTTGAGTACACAACATGGCTGGACTGTAGGATTCACATGTCTGAGATTTAGGGCACTCCAACAGCAGCGGGGCACTGGAAGCCCCAAGGTCTCTTTCGGATTTTTGGAAGAGGCTGTGGGATAGTTTTCGGCTGTGGAAGATTACACTCTTTCTGTGGCAGTTAGCCCACAGGAGCCTCGCGGTTGGCAGTTCGTTGGCCATAGGAGGTAGATCAACAGTTTGTTTTAGGTGTGGCCATCTACAAGAGTCCCAGTGTCGTTGCCTTTGGGATTGCCCGAAGGCTCAACAGGTTTGCCAATGGTTTCTCCGCACCTTCACTATGGACCCCCTCCCCCCCCACCCCCCCTCGGCACAGTTATTTGGGGCACAATTGCTTGGGCCACTGAGGCGGAGGCAGCCATGGCATATTAGGAGGAAAGTGGGGGACTGGCATTGGAGGTTGCTCATCATCAGATCTCGACAGCTCCAATTCCGGCTCCCTCTTTTGTTCATTGGACTCCAGGCTCCTGCCAAAGATGGGAGATTTGCAGTAGTATTGCTGCGTGGCATATTTGGTGAGCTCGTTGTAGCAAGGCCATCGAGAGCACCCCCACCCCACCAGCAGAGTCCATCCAGAGCAGATGGCTCGATATCATTCACACCCTCCGTGGACACTGGTGGAAGCTTCAGGGTGGCTTTGATTGCATGCGGAAGTGCCGCAGGGCCTTCTGGCAGACTTGGCATCATCGCCCTTTTCGCACCGAGAGTGGTGGTGAGCCCACCTGGCATTATAGACCTGGTACGGTTGCCCCCCCCTCGCCTGGGGCCGCCCGCCCACCGCTCTCTTTTTTCGTCACTTTGATTATCGCTCGCTTGGCAGAGCTGAGTTTGTACTTAGCCCGCATGGCTGTTTTTCTTGGTAACTAATAGAAGGATCTCTTTTCCGGGAATTTTTTTTAAAAAAATCCCCTAGTTTCCAATTCATGACCCTAATCAAGACTAGCTTTGTGGGAATTATCAGCTAAGTCAATGGATATACGCAATGCAATCCAAATCCATGGATTGTCCAAAGTACCTTCGGGGAAAGTGAATAAATAACCCGTAAGGTAACTCATAAATCCAATTCCCTTTGTCGGGATCAAATCAAATGTTAAATTTTTGATCAACTAAGATAACTAAGGATCACTTGTAAACTGAAGTCACAGAATTTGCTACCTTCAAAGACACTCTTCTTAAGGTTTATAATCCCTTAACACTGTATTCAGTATAGTTTAGCACAACTTACTAAACTTTCTGTACCTGTCAGAAAATCCATGCTGAATAATCTTGGAGGCACATTCAGAATTACCTCAAAACCTTAATCTGTTCAATACGTGGCTATTTTGTAGAGAAATGCAATAAATACTTTGTGAGGATGTCACAATAAACTCCCTTGCAAAAGTCATGAAAAACTCCCCATCCACTAGTGCATCTACTCACGTGGATCACGAAACCCCTCTTTGCCACATCCAAAGCGGTCTCATAGGTTCCATGACATCGAGTTCCGTCAGATTGATTGATGACTGAAGTGGGGAGCTGATGGCCTATTTTTAGGGGAATTAGCCTTCCCCACTGCTGATTGGCTAATTAGTGTGCTATCCAACCTACTGCCAACCTGACTGACCTTCTGCCAAGCTGACAAAGTTTATCTTGCTTTGTCTCAGGCGGGGCACTCTTATTGTGCGCACATTGTGTGTGCTCCTTGATGCTCAAAAGATATACAAGGAGCTTGCCTCCATTTTGGAGGGAGAGGCAGATCTAGAATTTGCAACCACAATGGTGCAGGTAAACGAGGCTTTCACTTGGTGTGTCTATCGAGAACTTTGTTTGAGAAATCCTTGCTTTGTACCTAATGTGCATGCCTGTTTTGCAGGCTTTGAACTTGATTCTTCTGACTGCATCTGAGCTGGCAGACTTACGGGCTCTACTGAAACAATCTCTTTCGAACTCAGATGGCCGAAACTTCTTTGTTGAGTTGTACTCCACATGGTGCCACTCCCCCATGGCTACAATAAGTCTCTGCCTGCTGGCCCAGGTTGTTTCCTCTATGATAATTCATAAATGGTGCTTTGTGGCGTGTTTGAGATGGCATACCAGCATGCTTTGAGTAGGTTTGAAACAGCAGGCATACCAGCATGCTATGAAACAAAAAATCTTTGAGTAGGTGAATGATTTATTTGAAACAGCAGGCATACCAGCATGCTACTTCGGTCATTCAATCTCTTGGAGAAGAAGATGTAAATGTCAAGTTTCTTGTTCAAGTGGATAAGCTTGTGCGGTTGCTAGAAACCCCAATCTTCACTTACTTGAGGCTCCAGGTTTGTTTTCTCCATCTTTGATGAGATTAGATATACTTGGTTGCTTTCCAAACTCTATTCAACATGATATGAAGTGGTAAACCTGGTCTTTTGATTGCAGCTTCTTGATCCTGGTAGGTATCCAGCCCTGATCAAGGCACTTAATGGGCTTCTCATGCTACTGCCTCAGGTAAATTTGACCTTAAGGGGTCTCATGTAACTTTCTAATGTTTCTTTGATTGAAATCGGACTAAAAATTGTGTACACAAATTGGACATTTCTTGGCTTTCTTGTGTGCAGCAAAGCATGGCTTTCAAGATTCTGAGGACAAGGCTGAAGACTGTTCCAGCATATGCACTTATGCATGTCCCTCCTACTACCAATTCGGAATTTCCAGGTCTCAGTGTAATACGAAGGACAGCTTCTGGCAGCCCATATGCTCAGATTCTCTCTCATTCACAAGTAAATGAAGATGGAGATGCGAATTCGGACTTGAGCAATGGGGTCGGAGCTATCGATTTCCAAGCAAAGCTTCAACAATTTGGTGGTGTACAACACCAGCACCGGGAGCACAGGCTATCGCAGTTCCAACATCTCAAATTGAAGAAGGGACAACCGGAGTCTACACAGGTGGTTTACTTGTTTCTGGAAAAAAGGTTTTTTTTTTTTAAATAATCAATTTTACAGTTTTGCTGGAGTGTAAAGTGGGAAAGGCTCACGTGCTTTGTTTACTGACATTAGGTCAGAGATAAGAAAGCATTTTGAAGGTTGCAAATTTCGTTTCAAATCTTGTGCTGGCTTCCATTCAGGGTGGTGGTCAAAGACTAGAAGAAGGGAGGAAAGGTAATGCTCTCAGTGATGGAAGCACTAGACCACTTCCGAGAGTCGGCTGGCGTAGTTGAGCTCACAATCCTTGACATTTTTTCCACTCTGTAAGCATAGTCTCTTACCCTGATTGTCCAACCAAGGGTACGTGGGGGCTTTTGTTTGACAGTCGTGTGGACTCGTATGCATATATTTTACAATGATGGCTGCGTCATAGGTTTTCTTCATCCTTTTATGCAGTAAAGGAAGCCTTTTGGATGCATCTGTGTATCGGGAATGCAGGGTTTCTTTTTTTCTTTTTTAAAGTGAGGAGGGAAAGCAGGGCTTCTTGAACTCGTGTAGTATAGACAAAGCCATAGATGTTGTACAAGGTTGCACTCACGGCATTTTCTTGGTCCACTATGAACTGAATAATCCTGATGTTGGGAGGTTACCCAATTGATGTAGAAGTCATGGTTTTATGACTTGGGCTGTTTATATTTGATTAAAGAACTACACAAGAGTTATTTCAAAGATTTATTGTAGAAGAATCGCCTTGGATGGTTTGTTTTTTTAATGACCATGAAGGCAAAAGTTTACGCTCATACAAGAGCATGTTTTGAATTACGATGTACATCTGAGCTCTTATCAATTGATACTAACTTTTCAATGGATATCCATGGAGTTATTAAGTTGACAGGGGGGGCTTGATGTCATGTCGTCCTCTTTTCAGCATGCTGCTACCTCAAGGGAATAGGCTAGTTTTCCAGGCAAAAGGGCAACTGTGGTGCAGCCATGAGCCCGCTTCTGGAAAACCAGGATGGCCATTCCCATTCCCAGATTTCACGGACAATGGCAAACTGGAGGATCTGATCTCATCCCAAGGTCGACAACTGTCTGGACAGCTCCATGAAATCAGGGTAGGGCCTGGGAACCAATACTTGATTATGGCCATGATTTTACATGTTTAAGAAAAAAGCAGCAAGATTCCCGCGAGTTTGGTAACTCCCTAGAAAAAATCTAATCTGTAAGGTTAAGTGACATCAAAGATCTAGAAATTATTTAAAAGAAACTCTCTTTAGCACCAATGTTTCTTCCACAATCTTGTCTTGATAGGATATATGCACTTACATCAAATATGATTTACATGGAGAAGATGAGTGACCATCATTGGCAACATCAATTGCACGAGGCAAAGTGCATAGATCTCCTGGGTACATAGGTTTTGGCCAAGAAATTTCTTATGTCTTGCAACGGGATAATCCGTTCACAATTGAGAAGGAGAATGGCCAAAGCTTGGATGTCCGTTCACAATTGAGAAGGAGAATGGCCAAAGCTTGGATGGCTGGCCATGGCATCCTGTGGGTGCAAATTACAGCCAAAGAAGGGTCTTTACTACTAATGTAAATTGTGGCCTTAATTGTGGTGTCTCTCTCTCTCTACAGGTGTCTTAATTCTTCCAGGCAGCGAAGCGAATCCCTGATCCCCCAATGCATTCTGCTTAATATATATTAACCCAAAAGCCGACAGCTCCTCTAATTTCTACCTTCACCTCCTCTGTATCAGAAGAACCTCTCTCCATGCCTGCCTAGTTGACTACGTCCTACATTGGCTTCTGACTTTGTTTAAAGGAAGGCGAGAAGGTTTCTGTTGGGTCGCCAACATAATAATCTTGCCGAGATATTTGTTGTTGCAAAATGTCAATGGAAGTCCTCGCTCTTGGCCCAACCATTTCTAGCATCTTTCTAGCAGCTTGCAAGATCATACATTACTACTACTATATGCTTGTAAACAAGACATACATATAGCTAATAAGCCTTAGCAAACCTCGACTTTTTCACTCAAAATAATTCCATTGTTGGAGCATTCGTTACTTAGCTTAATCTATGTCATTGACTTGACGTCCAATGAATTTTCTGAATTGTGTGACTAGCTCAAGGGGATCAAGTCTTTGCACAGGCAACATTGAAGGGAAAAAACAATGCTGAGCTCTCATGATGCCATGTGTATTGCTAGAAATATAATGCTGCCTTTGATTGAGCAACTTTTACACAGACCCACCATTCGACAAAATCCCTCTGGAGCCCAACAGCACACGGCAAGCAAGCTTGTCTTCATCAACAAATACTTGATAGTGAGGTGGGAGGAGGGCATGTCTTTGGATGGTGTGGGTGTGCGAGGTGTGGATTGTTTACAGTCAGAGGTAGGGGGTTAAAGGTTGGGCGACGGCTTTACGTCAAGTTAAAGCCAAAGAGTAAAAAGATTTTACCGGTTTGTGCAGTTCTCGTGCAACGGGCTGAATATAGTAAAACGCTTGAAAACCAATGATTTTTCTCTCACCTACACTCTTTTGCCTCTACATACATGCATGAGATCTCGGACTTCATTGATAGATTTGAAGGGGTACATGATTTGCTCCTTGATACTTTGGTACCCATATTGTTATATGTTGATGACATTGTGTTGCAGAATCTAGGGACAAAGTACCCATATTGTTATATGTTGATTACATTGTGTTGATTTCAAAATCTAGGGAAGGCGTTCATAGACATCTAGATGCGCTACAGGCCTTTTGTGAGTAGCAAGATTTGATAGGTAACCTTGAGAAAACCAAGGTCATGGTGTTTAATACTTCACCTGTGGGGATTAGAGGCATGAGTTTTCTATATGCTAGAGCCAAGGTGGAGATTGTGAGTTCCTATGTGTATCTTGGGATCACCTTCACATGGTCACTTTAGAGGATGAGGCCAATTGTAGATGCTAGACTAACCAGAGGGTATGAAACACTGGCTAGGAACCCAGTATGAAGAGCTAGCTCTTCGACACTTTGGTGACTCGAGGAGCGATGTATGGTGCAGCCTTTTGGGGACCCGATTGAGGAGGGGATGATTGGAGGAGAGTAGAGAGGCTTCAGGTGATGATGCACTTACAAATGATTGCTCTGGTGGAGTTTGCAACTACTCCCCTAGTAGTGGTAGATGGCCTTTTTCAAATAGTATTGTCATTCAACGAGTGTATACATTGAGCACAAACAGGCTCTTGAGGCTAGCACTTGAGTCCTCCCGATGGTTAGTGGAGACCAAGATTACAAAATCTTGGTATGCTAGGGTCATGCATTGGTTTCTGGCACATTGATTTCAAATTGACAGCCTCCCCCCCTTTGATTACAGTCTTAACTCCCTGTTCCTCCCACTCACCCATCAGGATATTAACCACCTCATTCATATTGATCTCACGAGACTGGAGGTACACACTACATGCGTAGCTCCTTAGCAGTCGGGCACTAAAATGTAGTTTTACCGGGATCATTTTCTCCACCTCACAGAGGATGCATTCATCCACATGCGAATCGCGATGAGGATAGCTATAGGCCAAATTAGAGTTTCCTCGGATCGCTTGTTGTTGCAGGTGGAGACTGGGAGAGCTGTAGGCCAAATTAGAGTTTCCTCACATTGCATGTGGGTGGAGATTGCGAGAGCTGTCGAGATTGATAGAGAGGAGACAGAGGAGCATTACATTAGGGTTTTCTCACATCGCTTGTGGGTGAAACTAGGAGAGTTATCGAGATCAATAGAGAGGAGAGGATCCAGCGGTTGTGCACATTAGACGTGGACACAGGAGCATTACATTTGCAAATGCCCCATATATTATGAGATCAGATGGAGATTTCACTGCCTTTTCATAGATGGATTTAGGTGGCTCCTTAGCAGAGCTGGGCACCAAAATGCAGTTTTACCAGGATCATTTTCTCCACCTCAAAGAGGATGCCATAAGCCTTAAGAGATTTGAGCACTTTAGTGCCGAGCATATGAATGTATTTGTATATTGTATGTATTTATATATGTATTCACATGTATGTATATGTATGTACACACACACACACACACACTTTTTTTTTGTAAAGCTTCTGTCATTAATTACAGGTGGGAAACCTCAAAACGAGGAAAACCCACCAAAAAGACCTCACTTTTTATTTACAAATGGGAAACCTCTAAGCGAGGAAAACCCAGAAAAAGAAGAGTAACTATAGGCTTCACTACCTAGAAGCAATCAAAGTAAATCCTGTAAGCATCAAGAGTGATGTCCCCAGCATCATAAGCAAAATGAAGCGCATGACCAAGCGAGAACTTGAAGTAATGGAAGGGAACAATGTCATTGGCTTGGAACATGAGGTTGTTCCGAACATGCCATATGGTCCAAAAGACCCAAAATCGGACCCAGCTGAAAAATACAGCAAACTGAGACTGTGATGCTTGTAACACCCCAAAAAGCCAAAAGCATCTGTGAAAAATGCCCGAAGGGAAACGAAGGCGAAGAGCAGTCGAGACCCGGCGAATGAACGATCTGGAGCATACGCAACCCCATAGTAAATGTGGGACAGTCTCCTCAGTAGCTTTACATCGGACACAACGTGAAGGCGCAATATGACGTGCATGTAACAAGCTACCAACAGGAAGAGCACCAACCAAACAGCGCCACAAGAACAGGCGTTCTTTAAGAGGCAGATGACTTTTCCAAATGCGAAACAATGTACGTTTCCACCACATTGAAGATTTGGAGAGAGACCATAGCTGATTACCATGTCTGACTATCCATGCATCCGATTGCAAGAGGGCATAAACTGTCCCAGCTGAAATACATTTCATAGCAGTGGTTCCAAGATTCCAATCAGATAGACGGGAATCCACATTCAAGGGAGGTAAAGGAGAAATATCAGCAATCATCCGCTGAATTTCTGTCCAAAGATGAGAATAATGGGATCCCAATTGAAAACGATCCGCCGCAACAGAGAAGGAAAGAACCTGACCAGTGTCATCCACCACCTGATGTATCTGACAAATTCCTTTTTGAGATAGAAAATATGCCTGACGAGGTGAACGGTCAACCAAAGTGGAAGAAAATACACGACTCCAATGCAAACTCTCTAGCCGCAGGGAATTGCCCATCAAAGATCGGGAACCATGCCATATCGTATGTGAAGTAACTTCCTTCCAATCAATGAGAGAAGAAGTGAAAGGACATCCCGGAATGTGTCCTGCAAGTTTTCCACATATAAGATCCCAGTATGTGGGTTGCCAATGACCATAGAACGGCGTGACAATATGCCGACACAAATGGGACACCATGAGAGTCCAGGGTTGCTGCTGATCCAACAAAACCGGCAAAAGCATAGCTTTCCTAGCCAAAACATGACGTCTCAAATCCAAAATATTCAGGCCTCCAAGGCGCTTAGGAGAGCATAACTTGTCCATGGATAACAATCTGAGGCCCTTTCCACGAGATGAAGTGCGCCAGAAATGCGCCAATATACTTGACATAAGGGACTTTAAGCGGGATTGAGACCAATATAACAAAGGTAGATAAAACTGCACATAAGCTACAAGAATGCATTGCACAATTCTAAGACGCACATGAAGCGGCCAAGTGGACAACTTCCAATAATGTAACTTGGAGTGCAAGCGCTCAGCTACCCAATCCAATTTCCGTGTAGCCGATACAGTCCAACCCAGCGGATAACCCAAATGACGAACTATAATGTTCGGAGGAACAAGTTCGCCTGGCCAAAGCAGCTTATGCCAATCATACTCAGTCAGAGCCAGTAGTTTGGATTTACGAAAATTCACTTTGAGGCCTGCTGCCAATCCAAACAAATGAAGAGTTGCATAATTTGTTCCACATCATCTTGGTGATTGCGGGGCATAAAGAGAGAATCATCTGCATAAGCTTGTGCAATAAAATGTTTCCCAGAGGGTAATTTCAAGCCCTGCAATCTTCCAGACGAAGTCAAAGATTCCAAGTACATAAGCAGGGGATGAGTAGCAATCGCATAAAGCAAAGCACTGAGAGGACAACCTTGCCTTACCGAACGTCCCAAATGCCAAGGATCTGTGAGAAAACCATCCAACAAACCGGCAGAGGTACTGTCAGCATACAAGAAATAAACCACAGAGGATAGCTTAGGCCCAAATCCCAGCCGAAGCATGGTATCTGCAATGTAATCCCAAAGAACAGTGTCAAATGCCTTTTCAATGTCAACCTGCATGACCAATACATCTTGTCGAGTGTATTTGGCATACTCCATGCCAATGATGACATTTGCTAGATTATCAGTAATTTGCCTTCGTGGAATGAAGCCATACTGAGATGGATGCAAACCATCATGCAAAAACCCTTTAAGTCTATTGACAAGCATTTTAGCCAGCAATTTATAAACCACAGGCATGAGCGTAATCGGCCTCCATTGCGAGAACTCTTCACAAAGTGCTTGCTTTGGAATCAACTTGAGCAAGCCTTCTTTCCAAGATGAAGGCAAAACCTGTTGCTCCCATGCCCTGTTTATCATTAACAATAGTGGCTGATCCAGGTAGTGCCAAAACGACAAGAAAAATTCTACAGTAAGGCCATCCCAACCGGGAGATTTCCAACGGCCCAAATCACACAAACTGGCATACAATTCTGTTTCCGTGAAGGCGGCTTCCAAAAGTTGAGCCTGGTTCGCCGATAAAATCGGCGCAACTTGAGATAAAAACAGGCAACGAGCCTCTCGACCTTCCTGCGTGAGAGAAGAGGCCTCAAAAATCTTGCCATAATGAGATTCCATGGCCCGTGCAAGCCCCACACGAGAGTTAGTCCAATCACCAGTCGGGAGTTTAATCCTCTTAATAGTTTGAGACTGCCTGGAAAGATGAAGATGACGAAAGAATTGTTTAGAAGTGCATCCTTTATCCGCTATAGCCTTTTGGCGAGCTCTAGTCTGCCACTTTGCCAATTTTCTCTCATCATTACGATGCAACAAAGCACGAGCAGAAAGCAACTCTGTCATCTGGATTTCAGTAAGAGATGAAGTGTTAGCCAGATGCATCAAACTTTGACAAGTGCCTTTGGCCTGTTGAACTTGCTCTCTGAAATGTGATAAATAGTGTCTGCCATAATCCTGGATCACACATTGAACCCGCATAACAAAACGAAACCATGCTGTGTCCATATCAACATGCATTTGAGAGATCAATGGTGAAATAATATCCACAATCAGATTGCGAAAAACCTCATGCTTAAGATAAGCATTATTGACATGCAGAAGTCTCTTTCTAGTTAATGAATCATTGGCAGAACATGAACCGAATTGTATTTTCAAGCATATCGGAGCATGATCCGAGAGACACAAGGAGTAATCAATCCACATATCACATACAAAATCATCATACTGCTGCATCTGAAAGAGATACCATCGGTCCAGACGAGCACGATACATTGATCGAGCGTTATGCTGAAATGTGAATCCTGGATCATTGGCTTGCAACAGAGGCCACAAATCCAAGGCATTACATGTGTGCTGAAAAAGATCCCAAGCTTGTCGTTCCACATGAAGCATGTGAGAATGGCCAGTAGTATTATCCACATGATTTGGAGCATTATTAAAATCACCACAAAGAAATGCATTAGAACGCCAACAATAAGAGGAGATGGCATGCCACAAACGAGCCCTGTCAGTAGAGGCTGTGTATGCATACACACCACCAAACTCAAAAACTTCCCCATTGATAATACATTGAATGACCATCCATCTGCCAGCTGGATCATTGAATACCAACATGGGAAATAATTCGTGGCGAACAAGCATCAGCACTCCAGAGTATCCAGCGGATCCTGCATAAGCTATCCAATATCCCGCAAAATAGGAAGTTTGTCCGGCAAAATTATGCTGATTATGCTCTTGAAGAACAACAATATCTGCTTTGCAAGTATGTACATAGTGCCAGATTAGCCTCCATTTATCCTGATTGCATAATCCACGCACATTATATGAAATGCAATGTATAGAACTATGCATCTTAAATGGTATATACAGTGGGCGAGAAAACCAACAGAAAGCTTAAGAACTCGTGCCCATGGGCACATCCGCATCTGTCGCGGAAACATCGGCTGCCAAATCAAAACTCGAATGTGGAGGAAACAAGTGATGGCCTTCCGACGCTGAAGCGGTGCCCCCTGTAACTACTTCCTTATAAGATCGAACAACTTTATCCCAGGCCTGTGCCAAGGAAGAGTTATCATTACAAGGCAGTTTTTGCTGAGCAACATTCTTCAAGGGGGGCACATAATTGCGAGAAGATGGTAGAGTACGTGCTTTGACAGTTTTCTTGGGTACTATCCACGCCTGAGTAGCAGGAAGCTTCTCTTTGCCCTTGTCTTTGATGTTCGGGGAAGCAGCAACACTTGGCATTTGAGACTGCTTCCCTTTACCTTTATTTAGTCCAGTTGTTGATGTGGATGCGGAAGCACCTTTAGATTGTGCCTCAGGGGAAGATTTCGCTGGAGGAGGAGTCTGAGGGGTAGGGACAGCCGAAGGAGGGGGTTGTAGATTTGGTTCAGAACATTCAGATTGCATATGACCAAATTTGCCACAGCGAAAACAGGAATTGGCAAATTTCCCCCATTTAAGCTTGAATGGTCGCTTTCCGACCACTGTGTCCCCAGAATCAACGGTAATGCCCGTAGGAGCAAGAAGATCAGTGTCCCATAGAATACAAAAACGATTTGTATTGGCATCCAACTTCGGGGGGCAAATCACTTTGCCCAA
>NC_141097.1:34011224-34061224 GCF_041138505.1 Cibotium barometz
AAGAAGGACGACAGTAATAGCTCTAGTTCAGGGGGTAAGAAAGATAAAGAGTCTAAGCCTAAGAAAACCCCCGATGAAAAGGCTAAAGGAGGCATTACTGGAGGATATCTTCCTCAAGAGGAGCAAAAGAAGTATCAGTCGGAAAACATATGTTTTTTCTGTCACATCATAGGGCATGGTGAGAAGGATTGCCACAAATGGCAAGCGGAACAAGCCACCAGAGCTCCTTCTGCCACAGTTGCCAGAGCATCCCCATCTCCTCCAGCCCCGCCTACTACCACCAATGCGGTTTAACTTTTACCTTCTATGCATCCTATGCCATCTGTGGTATTTGATGCTAAGCAAGAGGGTGAGAGCAATGCTGCACAGAAAAGCCTCATTCGAGCTTATGGCTCTGCCCAAGGCCAACAGTTTGTAGTCGTTTTCGATATGGGTAGTTCTGAGGATGCCATCTCTCCCCAGTTGGCTAACAAAATGAGCTGCACAGTAGTCCCATATCATCTGGATGTGAACGGGTTTACACTTGGTCTCCACACCCACATTTCTCAGAAGGCACAACAGTTTACCTTTGATGTTCAAAAGAACTCATTCCAACAAGATTTCATTCTCTCGCCTCTATTGGGGTGGGACATGATCTTAGGAATTCAGTGGTTCAGTCAGTATGAGCCTATTCTCGATTGGGAGCAGTACACTTTTACTATCTGTAAAGGTTTTCCTGAGCCTGGCATGATTCGTGGGGATAGAAGCATTCTTGGTATCCCATTGATTTCGCATCTCCAGGCTCGACGAGCTATCTGCAAAAGGGAGCAGAAGGAGCACTACTTTATGTTCGTGCTCAAACAGCCTCTACCTCATCTGTAGCATCCATCTCATCCTCAATCCCTCAGTTAGCAGACCTCCTGGCTAGACATCAAGACATTATGCTTAGGGACGATCTCTCACCCAGTCTCCCACCCTCTCGCCCTGAGGACCATGATATTGATTTGGTCCCTGGATCGGATCCGCCTAGCAGGTTTCCCTATCATCTTTCCAAGACTTTAGAGGGCGAGTTAGAAAAATAATTATCTGAACTCCTCCCAGCCGGATTCATTCGGTCTTCTTCCTCACCATTTGCTGCACCCATCCTATTTCACCAAAAGAAGGACAAGTCTGCACGCCTTTGTGTAGACTACAGGGCATTAAATAAACTCACCATTAAGAATAAGTTTCCATTGCCAAGGATTGAGTACATTTTGGAGTGTTTAGACGGTGCTAAGTTTTTCACTAAGATTGACCTCAAGAGTGGTTACCATCAGGTCCGCATTTTTGAAGCTGACATTCTAAAAACAGCTTTCCGGACAGAGCGTAGTCACTGCGAGTTCGCAGTCATGCCTTTTGGGCTTACAAATGCACCCGCAACCTTCAATAAAATGATATCTAGGATTTTCGTAGTCCACATTGGGGGAAGTGTGTTTTCTTATTTCTTGATGACATACTAGTCTTCTCAGCCACTGCGGAGCAGCATGAGAAAGATGTGGAGAGTCTTGCAACTTTTGCGAGATAATGACCTCTACATAAACGCCAAAAAGTATGTCTTTGGTGTTAAAAAAATTCAATATTTGGGCTATATCATTGGTTCCGATGGGATTAGACTGGATCCATCAAAGGTTCAGGAAATCTTAGATTGGGACATTCCTAAGACCGCCCAAGAAATCCGTTCTTTCGTAGGTCTTTGCCAGGCCTATAGTAGCAATGTTCATCAGTTTTCCAACCTTGCAGCACCTCTTACGGACTTGCTCAAGGGTGTAAAGACTTGCAAGCAGAAAGTCTTAGTTACAGGTAAGGCGCTTGATGCATTCCGTGCAGTCCAGAAAGCCGCCTCAGAAGCACCTGTATTAAAGTTAGCATCTTGGGATGAACCTTTCGAGGTCATTACCAACGCAAGCAATGTAGCCATAGGTGTAGTTCTCCAGCAGCAGCAGGACAATAGACCTGTGGCATACTATAGTAGAAAGTTGGATGTCGCCGAAAATAATTATTCGGTATATGACAAAGAGCTTTTGGGTGTGATCACAACGCTCAAACATTGGAAGCCTTTTCTTTATGGACAAGTTTTCACAGTCAAAACAGACCACCAAGCACTCAAGTGGCTTCAAACCATGCCAAGTGCCCAGTGGAGTGATCAACAGGCCAGGTGGAGTCAACTCTTCCAACAGTTTGGAGGAATGATTGAATACATCCCTGGTAAGCATAACCTAGTAGCAGATACTCTTAGTCGAAAGGCCATGATCTAGGCAGTCCAAGAATCTACCATTCTCGAAATCACGGGAAAGGACTTCGATAGCATGAAAGACCAATATGTCGACTCCCCTGAGTTTGGTACTCAGCATAGTTTGGTCCTCAATTTTGAGCCTGGCCACTATTCAGTACAGAACAATTTGTTGTTCTACAAGAACTGTCTGTGTATCATTCGAGAAAAGCGACCAGCTCTTCTCCATAATGCCCATGACTCCTTAGTTGGAGGACCTAGGGGTATCAACAATACCCTCGAGAAATTAGAACGATCCTTTTTTGGCCAAAGATGAGGTGTGATGTATATTCACATGTTCAAGCTTGTAAGATTTGTCAAAAAATAAAGGTTCCACATACAAAGAAGACTGGTTACCTTTCATCGACATATCTATGGACTTTGTAGGGCCTCTATCAGCATCCACTGGATCTCGAAACACTCAGTGTTTCACCATTTTGGATTGCTTCAGTAAATTTTGCATGCTCATCCCATGCAAGCATACGGCCACAGCCGAAGACGTAGCTCCTCTGTTTCTCAAGCATTGGTATCCAATTTGTGGTTTGCCTAGCACCATTACATCAGATAGATTTTCCAAGTTTACCTCGCAATTTGAGGGCATTATTTGAAAACTTCGAAACTAAGTTACAGTTGTCTAGTGCATTCCATCCACAGACAGACGGCCAAACAGAAATTTATAACCAGTTGGCCTTTGATGTTCTTAAGTCATATTTTCATGACCAACAGTCCAAATGGGAACATTTTCTTCCATTGGTCCAAGCTATCTTGAACAACACTCATTCATCCAATGTCGGACGGACTCCATATGAAGCAGCCTTTGGTCACCGTTTCTCTTCTCTTTTGATGAGATTGGTGTCTTCATCTCTAGAGGCTAATAAAACCATCGAAGCATTTTTCGAGATAATTGAGTCAGTCAAGGACCGCTTGACCAAAGCACAGGAAGCCTATAGCACACATGCAAATAAGTCAAGACGAGATGTCCACTTCAATGAAAGGGATTGGGTTTATGTGCGTGTCATGAAACAAAGATTGAAACGAGTGGGCAAACATTGTCCCAAGCTTTCATTCCGTAGTTTTTGACCTTTCCCAATAGTCAAAAAGTTAAGTGATGTCTCCATGAAGTTGAAATTGCCTAACAGTTGGGCGATGCATGATGTTTTCCATGTTTTTTGGCTAAAACCATATGTTGGACCATAAGTTTTTGATGTTTCAGATGAACAACAGCCAGACGTGGTAGACGAAGCAGAAGTCATCGAGCCCAAGTAGATCCTTCTTCATTGTTGGAAGCATGGTTTCGGTCGACGGATACATCAGTGCTATACGAAATTCCAAGATTGAGGTACCCAGGCAGCCGTATGGCTAGACGAGGAGTTCTTTCAAGAGTACCCCCAGTTGTTGGCGGACTACTTGGAAGCCATGAACCTGCGGCCAAGCTAAGCATGAGGGAATGTCAAATGCACTCTGCACTGTAGTGCATGGTGACAAACTGGCTCATCATCATCAGTGCAGCATTGTAACAATATTAGTACCATTCAGGATGATATTTGTCGTACGTCGTGACCCCATTGTAATCCTCAGTCCGAATAAGTCAGGCACGAGCTACGTAGGTCATTCTCAGCCATAGCAAGTTAGTCAGTCAGTCTAAGTCTCTTAACCCACTTAAAGAGACGCATCCATGCATATACAGTCAGTAGAAACCTTAGGGTTTGCATCAGAAAGCATTCTGCATATTGCACATCATTCATGCATTGCATCTAGACCATGGCAAACACTCAGATATCATCTAGTATTTATCAAGATATTTACTAGGATTTTTTGGGTATTTTTTTCATCATTTTCAGCATTTTACACATCATTTATGCATTTAATGTGGACATGAGCAATCGGCCAGCTATGTAGCCAGCCGACTGGCTCATTGTGTCCATATAAATAGAGCCCTAGCATATTCATTCATTCATTCAATCATCAATCAGCATAGAACATTCAACACTTGGAGCCTTCAGCACAAGGAACATAAGCGATTGCAGTTTCCAGCCCTCATACCTCAGTGTTTTCCTCCTACAGCCCTAGGCGGATCAACACAGGAGCATTCAGCCCCTGCATCAACAAAACGCAATAGTTTCAGTATTCAACCTTACGTTTTCTGCATCCATACAGTTTTCAGCATTCATCTACTCATCGTTTTGCTCCAACCACTTGGTGAAGGTAAAATGCAGTATTCATAAGCATTTACAACATTTATACTTAGTCTAGAACAGTCTCAAATAGCCCCTCTCAGCGCCTCAACTTTGCATCCCCTTCTCATTCCATTGGGAAGAGTGCATAGGCTGGAGATTGGACATCTTTGGTGCTTCTACAGCAATGTACAGTTCAGCCCAACACTTGGTTGTTAGAGGTCTTGCGTTTGGCTTATCGTCAGTCACCCGTCAGTCTCTTTAAAGATAATAAAGCAAATACTATCTTGGTAACGGGATAGGGGGCCCTTCAGTGGGTAATTCGGGACCCCATACGGTGTACAGTTCTCATATCTCTTTAAAGTTTGAAGTCTTAAAGTGGATTGCTAAACTCGCGAAACTCAGGATACAGAAGATGGTGTGAGCATTTGTGTGATAGGATCCTTCGATACGAATACTTCCATTGCATGTTACACGTAGACATAGGCATGCATTCATACGTACATGTGCATACATGCATACATACATAGAGATGTGTGTGTGTGTGTGTGTGTGTGTGTGTGTGTGTGTGTTTCTATTTTGTGTGTGGATTAAAAGGTTTCATAGACCACAAATATGGCTGCCTATGTGATTGGGGCAAGGTGGTGGATTTTTCGATGGACATCTTCAAAAAGTACTTGTGTGTCAGCATGGATTGAAGGCTAGTAGTCCTTGTGAGTGTGCGAATGACGCAATTGTAATTTATAGCTAGAAAGAGGTTTAGACCTAGCAAGAATAAATCTCAATGAAGAAGACAAAACAAGACAATCGAATCAAAGGTAAGCATGTGAAATGTTGGCATGGGCATTGATACAACTTGCCATAATGGGATCCAATGTTGGAGTGTCTAGATCAAGGTGTAGGTGAGACCATTGGGGTGCAACAAGCACGAGGCATGGGTGCATGGGTTGGTGCCAGGTGGACCACATGGTCAGATGGACTGCTCGGTGGATATAAGTATCGGTGATTACTTCACAAAGTAGGTTAAGGCCAAAGCTACACAAAAAGTTGATAGGAGATTGGCATCCATGTTCCTATATAAGCACGTGTTTACTCATTTTGGTTGCCCACTAGAAATAGTGTGAGTGAACACAGTACGCATTTCATAAATGCAGAGGTGGAGTTCTTGCTCAAAGAGCTCCTTGAAGTGTATAGAAAGTCAACACCTTAATACACAAGCAAATAGAAAGCACTAATAAGACATTATGCACCATCCTCGCCAAGATGATAGAGGGCATTGGTTAGGTGTAGAAACCACACGACACTGCTCTAGCAACCCTTTCCAGTTTGTATTTGGGTTTGCCACACTCATGCTAATGGAACACAAAATCCCAAGCCTTTAAATTGTAGCCATACATAAATTTTAAGGAAATCCCCTTACAAAGATATTAGTTACGTTAGAGAAATTGAGAGAGTAGAAACTGTGTTTCACCTCTTACATATTAATAGTTGAAGAACTACGATATATAATCAGTGTCGACAACTAATTTAAAGATAAATACATGAACACATGTGACATTACGCTTAGCATTCATTTACACTACTCATGTGAATGGTCAACAAACATAAACTTAAGTATAGGTGCCTAGGTCCTTTTTATGTCATGATCTATCAAGATAGAGATCATGGATGGGGTTGAAATGGACATATATTGAAATGGTAGCAATTTCAAATGCTACTTTGGACCTCTTATCCATGATGTGTTCTATCAAATCCACAAGAAGATAGCTGAAAAAAAAAGAGGGTGTGCCTAGAGGCGATTCCTCGATAAAAAAAGAACCAAAGGGGTTGTAGAGCCAAAAGTTTACAAATCTCTATAGACAAAAAAGTTGACCATGGCAAAAAAAACAATAGTGAACCTACCTTGACTCAAACTGGAGCTTCCAAAGAAAGACCACATAGATATACGGCCAAGCTTGGTTGACATCGGGGGGGGGGGGGGGGGGGGGCAATCAAAACTTAATGTCTTGGGAGGAGACATGGACCCACTCATCACCCCTAACTCCTTCAACCGGTACCATTACCACATAATTATTGATCCATAAATGTCGGTTGTTTTGAAATAGAGTTTTACATTGGAACTCTAAGCTTGTCTATTTAGATTGGAACTAAGCTTGTCCATTTATGTGACACCCCTAGGCACAATGGAAGAAAGCATTATCCTCGAAGTAGGATGATTGCAGCCACTATTGATTGCATAATCCGTTGGTGAAAGAGATTTGCAATGCTGAAATATTTTCACTAGTAGCTAATAATGCGAATTTGAGAGCAATGGCCATGTGACTAATCATCACAACAATGTACATAATAGCCTAATAAGCATAGTAAAGATGATTAGGGTCACACATAGTCCCTAATGCTTGAAGACTTAAGGATTGTATGTGATTAATAAGTAATTAAGGAGCTTTAATGACCATAAAGGAGATTAAGTATGCATAACCACATGATTAATAAATTGATAATCATAACAATAGTGATTAGGGTTTTCAACACCATTATAGCAAGATTAATGGAGATGTAATGAGCTAAACCTCATGATTAGAACCTGATGATTAATGTGCATTATGGTAAGATTAATGGTAACGAGTGATGCTTAGGGTTTACATTAAACACTATAAGTATAGTAGCTTGATTCGAAGGTCGGTAGAGCAGCTATAGTGAAAGGCAGTAACACGAGTTTTGAGGAGAGCTCTCTGAAGGAGGCGGCAGTAGCATCACGATTGGCTCTGCAATGCGAATCGCCTCCCATAACATCATTGTTGGTAATCAATGGCATAGTGAAGAAGGCGGCAACAGCATCGCGAACTGATACTGAAGGCAAAGTAGCAACTACAACCCGTTTTTAGCAGCCCATTTTCAGCGCAAACCATGTCTCCACTACTATTCAATGGCCTGCCTATAGCACAGCTGCCATTGCTACTCAAAGCAAGCAAGGGCTCTTCTCAGCAAGCTTCAACCCTAAAACGCAAGCGAAGGCGGCCCGCTGCAGGCGATTTTTTTTTTCTTTTTCCATTTTCTAAAAAAAATCCCTTTCACATCCACAACCAAAGAGCGCTACCACGCCATGTCCAGGGTGCCCAAGGAAAAACTGGCCAAAAACCCTTCAAATTTGTGTCAAATTATGATGCCCAGCTTACCATAGCTTACTTGAACATTATCCATGTTTGCACCAAAAATTTCAAGAAAAGTTGGGAAAGATCAAGAGAAAACTAAGAAAATCAAGAATCCCTCAATATTTCTTGAAATGAAGATGAAGATGGATCAAAACTAAGCTCTGATACCAATGAAAGAAAGTAGCTAGCCTCATTAGCCTAGATAAGTCTAGAAAATATGGATTAAGAAAAGATTAAAAAAATTAGCCTATAACAAGGTAATTACCATTAAGGAAGAGATTATCAAGATTCCTATGACATTGGTCCATATTCACTTATATACTAGGCCACCCTTTCACACTACACTTATTAATGTCCGTGGGCATGCCCAACCCTAGTTTTGTCCTTGGTCCTCCTTCATCGCTTGGCCTTGGGCCCAAATTTACTTGAGTCCCTCTTTACTTTCTTACATTCACAAAGTCATGTGTTGTGCATGAATGGAAGGCTAGTAGCCCTTGTGAGTGCGTAGGTGCTAGAATTGCAATTTATGTTCGAAAGAGGGCTAGACTTCAATAATAATAACAAGACTCAATGAAGAGGACAAAACAAGACAATAGATTGAAGGCAAGCATGCAAAGTATTGGTATGGTTCATTGATATGGCTTCTTGCAAGAATGGATCTGATATTGAAGTGTCTAGATCAAGATGCAACAACTCAGACCATTGGGTGCAGCCGCTAAGATAGAAGGCATGGATGCTTGGAGGAGTGCCGAATAGACCACATGGTAGCGACTCACTATTCGGGTCTATGTACGTAAGTGTTCATTTGCGACTTGACGATAGGCATGGGTCTTTTCCCTTCTGTGGGATTTTCGCTTTGTTGTCTAGCTTGGTTGGTTGGTGGTTTGCATTCTTCTCTTGTGCTTGTCTACTAGCTCCTTTTTGTGCGCGGCTTTCTTTTCCCTTCTTGTCCGTGACTTTTCCTCTTCATTTGATTTTCTCCTTTCATTTCAATTCTTTGCCTTCATCATCGGCCTTTTTTCTTTTTAAAAAAAAATAGGCATAGATTGGAATTAGTTAGAAGAACTCTTGAATGGAGTATAGAGAGGATATATAAAACCAAGGGGGCCAAGCCCGCATACCAGAAACCAATATAGAGAAAGGATGCTCTTATTAAAATATGTATTTACAATGTATCCCTAAAGCTAAAGATGTCAAAGAGATGAGAATTAATAGCATGATCTTTTCCTGAACAACCTCTTTCTCCTTATCATATTCAACATCTCTAGCCTCTTCTTTCTTTTGTTCCTTTAGTTCTCTTCTGGCCGACCGAAATAAAGATAAACTCATGTTAGTGATAGAGGTAGGTTTTGTGTTATTGTATATCCATTCATTCCTTTGTAACCACATATGCCATAGCAACTCAGCTCTGAGCATATTCCATTTACGTGATGAGCACCCAACAAAATCACCCAAAATAACCTACTTCCAAGATAAATCACTTTTAAGAACATGTTTTTAACTTTTTTGAATTAATTCAATAGCTTTAGAATTAAAAGGCAAGAGAAGAAGAGATTGCGATGTCTTCAAATCCTATTAGGCATCTAAGACAAGATCCATTTCCAATCCCCCAGTGAACCCTTTGATCCGAATGCAGAGTCAGAATGTGTTGATGTGAGATAAAGCTTGGACGAAGTGTCTCCATCACTCTGACCTGCTTCTTCGAAAAGGGACTTTTACGTGCTAACATCTCCCCCTAATTACCTTGTAGGGAGGTCTTTGGATAACAAGATTGCCTTGAGGGTGAGGCTACCCCACTAGCTTCATTGTAGTAACCCTAAAGCAGACACTGAAGAAACCCTAGCCCCTAGCACATGCACCTGCCCGCCGCCGCCGCCGCCGCCGCCGCCGCCGCCGCCACGTTATCACATGCGAGTTGAGTGCCATCGGCCTTTTTTCCATCCCTTGGCCTTTGTCTTTGTGCTTTGGCGGTGTTCATTTCTTCTCTCTCTCTCTCTCTCTCTCTCTCTCTCTCTCTCTCTCTCACACACACACACACACACACACACAGAGCTGAAAGTGTAACGGCCCACTTCTCCCCTTCGCTCTCGGCCTTGCTTTGCTTTACTTAAGACTAGTAGCATGACCCGTCTCTGACAGGCAAGAGTATTCTCGTCCTCATGGGAAGAGGAGAAAAGGGCCATATATTTGAGGCCCACTTTGGGCCTCATGGCCATTAACTTCACAACTGTTATATATATATCTGCACCATGCTTACCACAATATCAGAGCATATATATGTATCTAGCATACCAACCCAGTGCAGTGGTGATAACCAAACATACATGAGCAAACCATTAAAACAATCTTCGAGCAATTGGATTATCTCTCCTTGGAAGCCTATACTCCTTGCCACCACTGCCATCTGTCCAAAAATATATATATAAGACAATAGCATTTACTATTATAAAATATAATTTTAAACAATAAAAAATTGAAAGATAGAACCTTACAAAAGTCATTCAATGGATCAACATTTGAGACAATGGTGTTTGAACATGCTTATAAATATGTCCAGTGCCTATGCATGGAAACTCTAACTTATTGGGCTTTTTATAGTCTACAAACATTACATGTATATGAAGCTGATCCGCAATCTTTTGTAATCTTAGATTGTAAATTCCAAGGAGCCCAAAGCTCCTGTTTTGTAAGTGTCTAGACCATTCAAACCTAGCAATAATCTAGGTTCCAAAATATAAAAATATTTCCTGTTTCAAAAAAAAATTATACGTAATACACCTGTACACTCTAATAGTTTGATTACTAGAGATACAATTGCTTGTCCTTCTCAAGACAGAGGGTCTACAATTGAGCCATGAAAATTAAATAGATTATGGTAAACAATGATGCTTATATTATAGCAAATGTCGAGACTAATATCTTCAATATCTTGTCTATCGCCATAAACAAATAGTTTGATTACTAGAGATACAATTGCTTGTCCTTCTCAAGACAGAGGGTCTATAATTGAGCCATGAAAATTAAATAGATTATGGTAAACAATGATGCTTATATTATAGCAAATGTCGAGACTAATATCTTGTCCATCGCCATAAACAAATGAAAATGATTTCCTTGTCCCATCCATCCTATGCAATATTATCCATGATATCAAATACAACACTACACTTCACTAATCATTGACGGAGGATTATGAGGCAATCTCTCTCTCTCTCTCTCTCTCTCTCTCTCTCTCTCTATATATATATATATATATATATATATATATATATATATATATACATATATATATATATACATATATATATATATACATATATATATATATATACATATATATGGATGTTAAGTATTTTGAACTAAGAAAAATTTATAATGTCATTGTAAAGGAAAGCAAGTCAAAAGTAAAACATTTACTTATCCAAATGTTATAAAAACAAAGAAGAACTCACTATGCTCATATAACCATCTCAAAAATTTGAACCACCCCTTGAGCAATAGATGGTGGATCTGTATGGTGGCTTTACCTCGATGTCAACCATTTATTCCACACAATGTAAGTATATTTATATATATCAATTTAATATTACCGACAATGGAATCTATTTATCGCATCATAAACAAAATTGTCATTTTAAAAGAAATATCAATCAACTTGAAAGCATGCACACTTATTACTGAGAGAACATAGATTGCACATGTCACATCTTTGCAAACATTCTCCTTCCAAATGCTTGCTTGATTGATACACAAATATCTATGAATGTAGTCTTCATCATTTGCAAGCTCCTATATCAAATAGCTTATTCTATACGTTATGGACATAGATACCATTTACATTCTTCTAGATGCCATTTGCAATACTTCTTTGTAGATAACATTAGCTATGTAGACTTCATTTGTACCTTCGTTGGTCTACGATATCTTTTACACACACTTTCACTACATCTGATGATCTAACACGTGTCATAGCAACATACAATTGTCCATGCGTGAATACTTGTGGCTAAACAAAGTCCCAATACACTTAATATTTGACTTTGGAACTTATTTATTAACATACCAAAAGCTAGCCTCACAGGAAATTGTCTCCCTCTCATGTCAAAAGGAAATTGAAGCATTGATGGAATGAATGTTATCCTCGGAATGAAGACCCTGTCTCCAATGTTTGTACCTGTAATAATTTCTACTTCTATTACCTTTGAGTGAAATTGCTTACATATCAGTCTGGTACCGTTACAAAGTTCTCATCGAGGATCCAAATTGCGAAGCAACATGATAGAAGCATTCACCTTTAAAAGCAAGCGGTGAGAAGGGTAACCACTACCCACACTCAACTACATATAATATTCTGTCACTCTCAGAAGAAACAACCGAATCTGCAGTCAATGCTAGTTCATTAATCTCGTCCACCTCTTGATTTCATGGTGTAAGAATAGCACAGTCTTTGAAGAAGCATGCATAATCCTCCACACTTTGAAGATCTATGTATGCCTATTCTATGAAACTCAGTAGGGAGTTCCCATGGATCAACATTCGCGGTGGAATTTTCACTCTACCTTGATTTTTTGGATGGTCTATAGATCCATTCCCAATTTGCAAAGTCCAATTGATAAATTCTAGTTCTGTACGATTTGCAAAGTCCAATTGATAAATTCTAGTTCTGTACGATTTACAAAGTCCAATTGATAAATTCTAGTTCTGTACGATCATAACCACTCTGAATGGCCCGCACGTTTTGGGTGAGCTTTAAAACATTCATATCTCCAAATATATTACTGACATAACATTGCATCAACAATATCCTCATGCGAGCTCTTTGCAACGATTTGCCTAAAGTCACCATCAAAGAGCATAATTTTGCCACCAAACACTATATCACTTTTGCATGATATCTTTTAATGTTCTGTCCAATGCTTCATATGCATACTTATGCATCATTGGAGCCTTATTCCAAATGATGAATCTTGCAAGCTTCAACATCTCATCCAATGAGCTATTAGCTTTAATACTACATGTGCTAAAAGCATTCAGAATCAATGGGATCTTAAAACGTAAGTGTGCACTGCGTCCATTTGAAAGTAATAATGTATCTATTCTAGTAGATGCACATGCCAAAGTAACTTGGTTCTCTCCACATATAGTTAAGATAGCAAGCCATTATAAGATATGTTTTACTTGATCTACCTAGTCCATCGAGGAAAAAAACACCAAAATTGTTCAAATTAACGACCTCAGGGATGGTATGAAATGCTCTTGATTGACAACTATTAAGACTCCTTTCCATGCGAAGAGCCAAATTAGCCTGTTAAACAACATCAAATATCATCTCTTCCATCAACAAACCATTGTTGACAGTAGCAACAGTTGATCTATCCGGAAAAGATAATCCTTCAAAATCATGTAGACATTTTCCATATTGTTATAAGAGGTCTTCTATGTGTAACAAAGCTTGATTCTTAGCTATAGATAAACACCAACGTCAGCACACCTTCTTTGCAAGCCATGGAAAAAATCATCTGAAAGTTTGGCATAAAATTTCTCCCAAAGCTGTTTGGGAGACATAGGCTCACAAAAAACAAGAATGATGATAAAGAGTTGGTGCAGTTGGAATCTTGTTTTCTGAAATGCAGCTTCTTGAAGACACATATACCACTCATCATCACTCTCCAGCTCTCGCTTCACATGCAACCTTAAAACATGGATACAAATACCCGTTCACTATTCGTACTTCCTCAAAAGATTTGCAGCCTTTACACATTGTGAGTAGCATGCGTAGATAGTATTGCTCGCCTTGCATTCGGGCTAACATTATACATACATCCAATCATATTTTTCTTTTTTCTTTTGGTCCATGATCAAAGAGCTGTATTCCACACCCACTTGCAAGGGAAATCAATATATAGCAATCTATTTACATCTACATGTAATTGATTAGCCCCGTGAACCATTCAGTGAGTATTCCTTTGGTTTCTATCACAACTAATTACATTGCGCAAATCATCATGGTCGTTGAATATAACATGATTTTGTAAGGGAAGATGAACATGCAACCTTTGTATATTTGGCTTTTCATCATGCAAATTATACTGGTATAGGTGCCAACTTGTCTCTGACACGCAAACACATATCGTGTATTCAGATATTGACTAACCTCATCAATAACCCCATGTGTATCTTGCAACTCTATAGTAGCTCTCTCATGTCCTTTATATACATACTTATACAAATATTTCACAGCTGTAATGGTAGAGAATACTTCTATGTGAGTATGGACTTTGTATCTCATAGAGAGAAAGGGGTTATATGGAACAACCCGTTGACTATCCACCCTATGATCCTTTATTTGCATAAAACTACTATCATCTCATCGCAAGTACGTTGGATACCCATTGTCATCAATAATAGTAGTCTTAGAAAACTTTCAAGGATAACAATGTTTGCAACTCTCGCAAGTAAGTTGGATACCCATTGTCATTAACAATAGTAGTCTCAGAAAACTTTCAAGGATAACAATGTTTGCAACTCTCGTTAACCATGTAAGGAGAATGTATATTTAGTTCCCCACATGGTCCATGAACATTACACTGACTGATTATCTTGTGCAACTCAAGAAACATTGTCTTAGTTCAGCACATACCAACTTAATATAGGTAGTCAGCAACAATCTTAGTAGGTTTACATGTACCTTCTAATATCAATAATACATGTGCATGTGGCAAGCCTCTTTTTTTTGGAATTCAATAACAGAAATGAATCCCACTTCTCTTTCAAATAATGCTTTTTGGCACATATATCACACATATGACCCTACTCTCAAGAATAGACTCCGCACATTAGCAAACATAATGTAATTATTAGAGAAATTTATAATAGAAAAGTGTATCTAACAAATACAATCAATTTATACTAATAAGTGATAACCTCTCTCTGTATCTCACCTTTCTTTGTTGTGACCCTACTCTCAAGGATAGACTCCGCACATTAGCAAACATAATGTAATTATTAGAAAATTTTATAATAATATAGTGTGTCTAACAAATACAATCAAATTTACACAAATAAGTGATAACCTCTTTCCATCGCTCACCTTTCTTTGCTAACATAGGCAATACTCCAAAGAGAGAGAGATAGAGAGAGAGAGAAAAAAACATAGAACTATAAACATGTTGAGAGATATAAAGACTTCGAGAAAATAGAAAACTCATTAATATCACCCGTAGAGTCAAAGCATGAAAGTTGAATACAAAACATCACACTCTGGCAAAATCTCTAGGCAACTACCCTGCTCTCCAACATACGACTCATCTTCTTCATAATAGCATTGAGTCGATTAACGGATATCTTTAGAGTCAGTACCTTCGAGCTGAATGCCTGTACTTGCTCTTTTAAAGAATCGACTTGTTCTTTACATTCCCTAGTACATCCATCCAATTTCAATATGCAAATTTTTCATAAAGGAAATTACGTCTAGTTGGTTGGCCTCCATGCGAGCATTGCTATCAAGAACACGATGAAAATGATGTGTCAACTCATCTCTCATCATATCTCCCCTTTGAGTGCCACTTCCATGGACCTCATCTCCCAAATGGCATTGAGAACTCCTTACAAGCAACCTGATTTTTCTCAGTGTGCAATGCTCCATTAGAATTGGAAGGTCCATACACGTCCACTACGGCATTTGAACCGTTGTTATTATTCAGGATCTCCATTAGCTGAAATACAAAATGAAAATTCTAACGGCTCTATAAAATCTGTTTATATCTTAGTCAACATGTCTTATAACCCTACGTACCAGCACTATAAACATGTAGATACCTCCTAGTTGCTAGATTCACCCTTTCCTCAAAGGCATGGGTGCTTCTCATATGCTAAAAAAAATGCGAGTCACGTCTTCCATTTGATCAGCCATACATATATAAAAGGTGTAAGGCATAGGTAAAAGGATGTATAACATATACATAAATGTGATATATAACTAAACACATCATTACAAAAAAAACATGAAATTAGAAAGCATATATACAAAAAAGAAGGGTCCTCCTCTAACAATGAACTAGAAATAAATACATCTTGGTGGCCCATTGATTATTACACAAAATGGGTAGAGGCCAAGGCCCTTAGACATTGCAAGGCATCATCCGTGCAAGTTTCTCTATGAAACCATAATGACAAGATTCAAATGTCTTATAGAGATAGTCACTTGATCAAGGGACTCACTTCATCAATGAAGTGATGAGGAAACTGATAGAGCATCACTTCATCAATGAAGTGATGAAGAAACTGATAGAGCATCACATAATAATACACAAGAAGTCGACAGTCTACTACCCACAAGCCAATGGGCAAGCAAATTTGGCCAATAAGATCCTCAAGGGAATCCTAATCAAGAAAATGTGAATGAGAACTGGAACGATTGGGACACAAAGTTACACTCGGCATTATGGGCATTCTGAACAGCTTATAAGAATGCAACAAGACTTACACCCTTCAATATGCTATATGGACTGGAAGCAGTAGTGCCCATGGAGTTTTTGACACAGGGTCTCAAGATAGCAGTGGTTGGTTGAAAGGCTCTTCGAAAGAATCAGAGGTGCACAAGATAGAATTACTCCTAAATCTTGATGAAAGGAGATTGTAGAGCACCTAGACAACAAACCAAGAGGATACTTGAGCACCCTCCAAACCCTTCAAAATAGCCCAATTGACTACCCCAATGATCCTCCTAGGTCAGCTCTAAACCCCAATGATCCTCCTAGGTCAGCTCTAAACTCCAATGACCTTGATTTTATCTTAATACCCTTTAGTCGACCTCAGTTGTCTACGAGTTGATCGGAAACACTTTCACACAGACAGATTAGATGTTGACTGTCTTCCGAATCAGACACTGGAGGCTGATGACCTCGATCAAAAATATGTCTCTCGGACTCCCAGAATGTCCTCCAACGTCAGCTATCCTTAAACTCACAACCCCAGAAGTTCACTGAACACTTTGCTGACCCTAGTTGACCTTCTGCTAACACTGGTACTGAACCTGACCCGGCTAACTCAACTGTCTCAACTAAAGCCCTAGAAGAATAGCCTAATATATCTAGCACAAGAAACTCAAGCCTACACTCATGTGTATCCTGTGACACAACATGTGAAGTATCATTAACCTCGTGTGTGTTAATGGATGCATCACTAATCGAATATTGACCCATGAGACCATTTAATGCCAAACTATGATCCTTAGGAAGGTAGGTAGGCCTAGATGTGTCAACACTCATGTGTTGCTCATCATAGAGAGTTAGCCACCTACACATGGGAAGGCTGCCATGAATCAGCCATAGAAGCATGAGCTTTAAGAAATGACATAATAGTCATCAAAAGATATCAAAAGGTGATCAAAAGTTACAATAGTCCTAGGGATGGTGGATCTTATAATCCCAAGGCCCACATACCCAAACACCACATGTGTAAATGCCCCTAAGCCCCATGTGCCTAGGCCCATCTATTAATGGATAACATACGTCCTCACACACAAGAGAAAGAAGAAGAGAAAGGTGCATGTAAGGGTCTAATCCAGTGAATGGTACTTAGCCAACCCTATGAGGGTTAACTCTTCGATATGAAGCCACTAGGGGCTCACTCCACACTCTCCTTGTGTCACCCAAAGAGAGATCCAAGGCTAGGCAAAAGAGCAAGTGGAAAAGAGCTATGGAGATCTTAATCTCTACCTCATGCCAATCGTATGCAAATGGGGCATGATAGATAGCAATGAGAAGGTAGAAGCGAAGAGAAGGGAGAGCACTACCACTCCTACTCACATACACCAACAATCTAAGCAAGTAAGCTACAACACAAGCAAGTAAGCAACCATAAACTCAAATGCCCCAATCGTATGCAAATGGGGCATGATAGATAGCAATGAGAAGGTAGAAGAGAAGAGAAGGGAGAGCAATGAGAAGGTAGAAGAGAAGAGAAGGGAGAGCACTACCACTCCTACTCACATACACCAACAATCTAAGCAAGTAAGCAACCATAAACTCAAATGAGAGCGAGAGAGAGAGAGAGAGAGAGAGAGAGAGAGAGAGAGAGAGAGAGAGAGAGAAGGCAAAACTCAATTGAGACAAATGGGATTTTCCCTTTTCCCTTTTCATATTTCATCAAATGTCTTATATACATGAGCTCGTATTTACAATGTCTGGATGCTAAATTAAAAGTGGGGCCCCAAAACTAATCTTCCTAGTTTTACTAGATCTATGTACATCAAATCCTCATGACCGATGTTACACATGCCGTAAGCTCGGTCATCCCATGTCTCATTTACAATTAGCGCATTGCGCGGTTACAAAAAGGTGAGTTACAAAAAGCGTAGGAGCCGTGCAAAGGTCATGTTAACCAGGGTGGTTAGCATAACCCCCTCCCTAAAGTAGGTCCATCCTCAGAACTAGTCAGAGCTATCTGTAGTAGATGGAATAGGTGCGGACGAAGTCTCATCGCGAGGTAGGAGCGGGAGGGGCATGATGGACATCAAATCCTCATGACCGGTGTTACACATGCTGCGAGCTTTGTCATGCCATGTCTCATTTACAATTACGCATTGCACGGTTACAAAAAGATGAGTTACAAAAGGTGTAATAGTTACGGAAGATCATGTTAACCAGGGTGGTTAACATACCTCCCTCCCTAAAGCAGGTCCGTCCTTGGAAATGGCCGGAACCATTTTGTAGTAGATGGAATAGGTGCAGACGAAGTCCCATCATAAGGTGGGAGAGCGGGAGGGGCACAATGTACATCAAACCCTCATGTACATTAAGTCCTCATGACTGGTGTTACACATGCCATAAGCTCGATCATCCCATGTCTCATTTAATGGTTCCATGTGGGGAATGCCGCCAATATAAGTGACTCCAACAAGGTGATGATGAGGTTGAAAAAGCGTATAGTTATGATCACCGCCATAAGCTCGATCATCCCATGTCTCATTTAATGGTTCAACACACTGGTGTTACACATGCCATAAGCTCGATCATCCCATGTCTCATTTAATGGTTCCATGTGGGGAATGCCGCCAATATAAGTGACTCCAACAAGGTGATGATGAGGTTGAAAAAGCGTATAGTTATGATCACCGCCACGCTGGGTCTAGGACCTAGTTGTAGAGGTGGGTAAAATCATGAAAACGTCGAACCATAGATTCTTTTGTGCATGGATGTTGCATGGACGGGGGTGCGAACCACGGGAAGTTAAACTGCAACTTTGGGTTTTTTTGCTACTCTGCGTGGAATGTCTTCCAAGCTCACCATCATCGAATGGGAAGGTAGTTGGGACTGATCCACATTGCGCGTGTGGCACGTTACAGTAGACTTCCAAAATGAATGGTTTGCCGAGGAAAGGTCGCCGCCATGCTGGCTGCTCGCCCATGAGATCGAACGTTATGGGGGGCAGGTGGCAGCTGTTGTGGGTTCGGAGTGGGTGGGCACGCTGCCAGTTGGTGTGCTTTGTGTTGAGGTATGGACGAAGGAAGTGGATATCAAGGCAATCGGTGACATGGGTAATGGGTTGATCTTGGAGTTGTCAACCGAGCAGAATGGCGATTGCCTGATCGAACTTCATGCAGTCCAGAGGATCTTGCCAGTTCAGAGGGTTCAGCGGAGGGTTGACTTCCTCGCGCTCAGGTGGGGGTGGCGGCGGAATATCTCCTTCTTTGAGTGGTGGGATAGTTGGTTACTGAGCCGGCGGTAGGGATGGAGGAGTGGTTAATGATGAGGGTCGCGTGGTGAGGCCAACATTGATAAAAGGAGGGGGTTTGGCAGACGTGGAGGAAATATCCCGGAATGCGGTGTGTATTCCTAAGTTGAGGGATAGTGAAGATGGCGACGGGGGTGTGGGTGATGGGGGTGGAGTGGGAAAGTGAAGGAGAAGAAGGTGGTGCACAAAAAAGAGGAAGTGTAGAAGTGCCTGAGGGGGGTTGTTCGTCGTGGGGAGGTGCAAAGGAGGATCTTGATGGGGGAGAGAAGAAGGTGGTGCACAAAAAAGAGGAAGTGTAGAAGTGCCTGAGGGGGGTTGTTCGTCGTGGGGAGGTGCAAAGGAGGATCTTGATGGGGGAGGAGGAGGTGGGGGGAAAGAAGGTCTCTGGGGTGGAGGTGACAAGCTTCCCTGCCATCATTGCCATCGTCGTCGTTGTTCATGGCAGGGCAGGGCAAGCTTCAGCAGCAACCTGAGGACTATTAGCATAGAAGAATTGAACCACCGCGGGGGGCAGCCTTAGCTTCGCTGAACTCCTAGGGAAAAGCAACATGCGAATCATCAAACTGGTAGATGCCAGTGGTTGCCATAACTTTGATTTGAAGGAAGCACCTGTGGTACAAAAGGAGAAATCCTATGACAGAGTAAGGGGGAAGAGGATCATGTAAGAGAGAGAGGTACACGTTCACTGACCACATGCCACCTGGCGGTTCGAAAGTACGCCAATGCCCTTTGGGAGATGTCAAGGTCATATGGGTAAGGGCATATGCCATCGGCAGGGGATAGATAAATCTAGTAAGTCGAAGGTCAGAAGGAAAGCCATAGTAGCGAAGGAGAATGCTCCAGCCTGTCATCAGTAGGGCTTAAAGAGGGTGCAGGGGGAGTTTAAAAAAATCATGGTGGTGTTGGAACAAAAGAAGCCCTAGAAGAAGAAGTGCGGGATTAGGGTTAGGCTGTCAATAGGGAGTTTGGTTAGAGCATAGGCGTATTGGTGGCAAGAGAGTGGCTCATCGACATAGATGTTATGATGCAAAAAGTTAAGTCTGATGCTTTGGAATTGAAGATAAAGGATTTGGGAAGGGGTTTGTGGGGGGAATGCCAAAACCGGGAGCTTAGTGGCGGTCTCCATGAGCGTGTCCACCTTATGGTCAAGTGTACTAGAGGAAGGAGCTGATGGAGTGGATTCAGCGTCTTGATTTGCTCATGCAACTGGTGGAGGATGGCGCTCTGTTAAGTCCCGATGCTTAGCAAAATCAGTGGTAGTGCAGGCTAGAGCATCCTCTGTTGCCCGACTCATGGCCTTGTGATGCAGGATTTTGATGACTGTAAGCTCATGAGATGAGCTCTCTCAGTCGCTACATGGGCTTGGGTGACCTACTATTGGAGCTCAATGATGCGTGTAATAGTAGTTCCCAACTGCTTTGTTTGCTAGTCAAACTTTTTCTATAGCTCCATAAACTGTAAGTTAGCCTGGTACAAATCCTCAGACATAGCTCTCGCTTGGGCCTTGGCTAAGAGCATCTCTCACTGGGAGACTTGGGCCACTTCTTGTTGTCTATATATACAGTCTGTCATCTGAGTGATGAGCTCGCGTGCCATGTGTGAAAACTCAAGGGAAAAATTCAGAACATCTCCGTGGGCCACGTGTATGCTCTCTACATAAGCTTGACTGGAACTAAAACTACCCGAGTGCGCCCAATGGAGAGTGTTCCACGGTATTTTGGGTTGCGTTGGGGGAGGAAGGCGCGGCTTCAGTAGAGGATGGCATCTCTGTAAATATTTCGGGAGGTGGGGTTTCAAATATACTTTTGTTAAGAAATTCTTGCTTTTGCCTCTCCTCTTTATCTTCTGCGGCCTTTTTGGTGGCTTCTGCAATTCCTGCTATTTCCTCTTGTGTTGGCCTTGGGCTGGGGCGGTAGAACTTGTGCTCTGATATCTAGCGCATGATGGGGCCTCTTCACTGGGGGGATTAGGAGTGGATGGTGAGGGAGGAGAGGTCTCCTCCGCATCTGGCCCACTTAGCTGGGTTGCCCTTGGCAATTCATCCCGTCCAATGCCATAATAGATGACCTCGGTCAATAAGGGTCAATAAGGTTGTTGCCGCCAACTTGCCTTGGTGGTTTGAACATACTGCATGGAGCTCACAGAAAAGGTAATCGGACCAATTCACCATCTGGCCCAAGTGGACTCTAGCCAATGTATTCATACTGCATTGGTTGAATCTGTCAGTCCACCTTGTAGTGAGTAAGAACTATAATGCATGGGCAGGCATGACCAGATCCTCCTGGGCTACATTTCCCACTCGACTCCATCCTTGTTGGGGTTGCCCCTATACAGAATGCGGGTGAGATTGGTGGTGTTGTTTTGGTGTACATATGGCTGCTCCATATGCGAAAGTGCAAGAGCATCTCCTCGCACAAGCTCCACACTGAGCTGGACTTTGTGCCTCTGTCCCTCATTGTCCATGACTTTGCCTGTGTGTTGGTTGATTGGCGTCGTATGTCTTTGTGAAATATAGTGCATTGAACAAGTTCACCCCCTAAGGCTCCAAGGTGGGCAATCTTCCTAAGCCGAGCTATTCTAATTTGTGCTGCACCACCACGGGGTTAGCAGCAATAGCTCTGTAGCACAAACCTATGTAGTAAAGGAGATTACACTCTACTTTATGGTTGTTCTTCATCAACAATGAATGGATAGTATGCCCATTGACCTGCTTCATTAGTGCTTCACCTAAATGAGAGAGCTGGGTGGGGTGCTTGGCATACTCTTCGAAGGAAGCGACCTCCGGTAGGTCTCTTCCTCCGGAGAGAGGTGTGATGGAGAACTTCCTAGGAGGAGTCAGAAGGATTGGACATCTTGCTGGTTAACTGTGCTGTGAGTGTAAGGGCTTAGGAGAAAAAAATGCAAGAGTTTGGCTAGGGTGAGAGAGAAAAGTGAGGAAATGGAAGGGGGGGCATATTTATAGGTTTGGGAGGAGTGCACGGAATGGGCATGGCACTACGAAGGAACGAGAGTGGGAAGTCAGGCAGTGTGAGTGAACAGGCATGGCAAGTCGGGCAAATGGGTGTGGGAACTTGAGCGAACGACTATAGCTTCAGAGTGGTTGAGCAAATGGGCATGTGAACTGACTTGGAAAAGCAAACGGGCATGTGAAATGACTTGCAAAAAGAAGGAATGCCCACGGGATTGAGAGAAATGGTTAGAACGAGTGCGGGCTCACAGTGAACGGGTGCGGGCTCACAGTGAACGGGTGCGGCAAGTCGGGCAAACGGGGTGAAGCTGGAACGGCCGTGCCAAACTTGGAATGTCTGTGGAAATTTAGGATCTGAGAAGAGAACGGCTGTGGAAAACTTGGTACAACCGTGACATTTTTTTAAAGGTGTACCCTGAAACAGGTTTTGTACACAGACGCTATGCTGCCAACACCCCATTGTGAGTTTTGTACTGATCGCATGCCCAGTTGGCCAAAGACAATTGTCCAAAGACAAAGAGTCGATTCCAGTTAGGTGTTAGCGAGGTGGTGGGTAGCACTTCCTGAAGGGATTCCGATGAGGGTGGTAAGGAAGTAGTTGAGTCAGGAGTTTATGGTAGCTTTGTAGTACTGTCGAGCCCCTGAATGATAGGTGGGGGGATTGTCGATGTTGAAGGTATATTTGTAAGGAATTTTGTCAACGGTAGCATGGGGGTGGTTGTGTCATACATGACCTTCTACTTTCCTTTGTCTTGAACAGTCTTCACTTAGATGTTGCCTTGGGTATCCACCATTGATGGGTAGGCGATTATGGTGTGACACGAGGTAGGGGTTTAGGTTGAAGAGGTTTGTGGATCCATATGTTATGATTTCCCTCATAGAAATTTTGGGCACAGAGAAGAGGTTTTGGGATCCACCGAAGGGTTGATTGCATGGGTTAAGGGTTCGATTGAGGGTCATAAAGCCTTGAAGAGCGCCTAGGTTGGCGTCGATCTGATACCTTGTAGGCTTGAGGTTGGCGCATGGAGGGCCTACATAGCAGGCTTGTCCTGCAAGAAGTTTTTAGGCACCCATGGTGATATCAAACCTTGTGGAGATTTGTTAGTATGGTTAGCAGTGTTGGTTGGGTTAGTGTGACCTTGTGGGGCAACAACTGGTGATTTAGCAATGTGAGAGTGAGTTATCACGTTGTGCGTAGTGGTAGTGTGGGTGTGAGAGGCATTGATGTGGTTGGCATAATGAGTGGCCTCTTTTTGGGAGATTGGAGTGAGAAGGGTGAGGTGTCGGGATGATTGTGGGTGGTGGTGGATTGGGGAGTGCTTGGCATGGGGAAGCAACAAGAACTAGCTCTTCATCTTTCATGAGAATAGTGACTTGGCTAGAGGCCACTTATAAGGTCGCTGTCCGTGCATCCTAGTTGATGTTGCATCTATTATGGCCCATCCACCCCTTGCCTAGGAGGATATCTTCATGCATTGTCCCTGCAGAGGCATCACATAAAACTTCCCTTCTAAGGGATTATTTCCGATGTGGAATAAAAGTGTGACTATGCCAATGCTGGGGGTTACTTTTAGTGTAGGTTCCTCGAGGGAACGCCATGTTTCATATGACATTAAATTGTAACTAGCCCCTGTATCAACAAGAGCTAGTTTTTGGACAAAGCTGGTCGGGGTGGCCATTCCTAACCACAACCGAGCTGACTTCACCTCCCAATCTGCTTCTTCTAAGTCGACCACTTGGGCCATGTTGACCATGATATGTTTTTGCCTAAGCTTGGCTTGCCTTGCTTTGGCCTCTTCTTGTGTGGCTTTTTTCATATCCTCGTGGTCTTCTTTTCCTTGTTTTTTTATCATGGATGGCTTTTAAGGTGGCCTCTGTGAGAGGTCCGTAGTAGTAAGTAGCCTTTGAGTTTGCTACCATTAAAGTAACCAGCCATCTCAACAACATCAAGTGTTTCAAGGTGCACAATGTCTTGCAGTGTTATCTTAGAGACTAGGAAAGGTCCTAAGCCTCTGAGCTTGAGCTTTTTCTTGTGTGGTTTAGTACTGAATAAGAGTATCATGTCTCCCTCATTCATTTGATTATCCTTGAGTTGGTCATCAAACCATTGTTTATGCCTTAACTTCTCTACGATCATGCTGTAAACTGCAAAGAGGTGTGTTTCATCGAGCTTTTCAATGTCAAAGAGGCGATAGCTTAGAGCATTTTCGGTGAATTTTTCATGCACTGCAACACATAGACTTAGGATTAAGGACTCCATGGGCATGACCGCTTCAGTACTGTAGGTTAAACTAAGGGCTAGCGTTCATTGTTGCTTTGTATGAAGTTCTATAAGCTCAAAGTGTAGCTGTTTCGAATCGTTGTGGCTGGCCTCCACGGTTTTGGTTAGAATGGCACACAGGATTTTGTTTGTGCTTTCGGCTTGGCCATTTTCTTGAGGATAGTAGGGGGAAGGACTTTCTGTGGGTGACCAGGAACTCTTGCAAGAGGAATTTGATTACCTCATTGATGAAATGCATTCCATTGTTTCGTTGACAAGCTCAAAGGGGAAACCGAAGCGTGTAATCATCACATACTCATAGAGGAATTTAGTCGTTGATTGTGCATCAACCTTGTAGGTTGCGCGAGCTTTTACCCACTTGGTGTAATAGTCAGTGGAAACAATTATATATCTGGCTTAAGTGTATTTGCCTACCAAACTGATGGGTCCTACAAAGTCTATGCCCCATTTCTCCAATGGTCATAAGGACACGATGGGGTTCAGGGGCATGTGATCCTTGAAACGAGGAATTGCTACACGTTGGCATTCATCACATCGTTTGGCATACTCAGCCACGTCAGCCATTAAAGTGGGCCACCATAGCCCAACTGTGAGAACCTTACGAGCAGTGATATCTACTACAAAGTGCCCGCCAACACAGGTAGAGGGAGCTTGTTCTCAAGGAGGAAGACATACTCTTCTTCCTGAACACAATGTCTTAGGATTTTGTCTTTGCCTTCCTTGTAAAGTTGACCCGCAATAAGTTGGTAAGGGGCAGCCTTTTTTATTAAACGACGGGCATGGTCCTTATCGATGAGAGGATTAACCAAAGATGTTGGCTAAGAAGTGAGCTACTTCTTTACCCCATTCAGGAATCAAGAAAAGTTGGAATAGGGCGACATCTGGTAAATCGTCGCTCATCTACTCCCACCACCGGTTGTTCACCGTTGGGGATCCTTGATATGTGGTCTGCAAGAACATGCTTATTGATTAAGGTACATCATTAAGCATCATTAATTATTGTCAAAGGAGTACACTGGAGCCTTAGTGAACAAGGGTGTAGAAGGTGTGTGGGTGTGAATGGTCCTAGGGTTAGGTAGCTCCCTTAGGACTATTCACACCCACACACCTTCTACACCCTTGTTCACTAAGGCTCCAAGGCCTATATCTTAATATCCCCCCTCAATACCAGCCACCATGAAAAAATGAGCTTGGAATGGGTGGTATTAGACATATGAAAAGAAAAAAAACTTGCCTTTATAAATAACATTAGGCTCACAAGAATGTTCATGGTGGTGTGGTTATCTAGGACTTACAACTATGTTCCTAGAGCCTTAGAGGGTATTACAATGATGCCATCTAAGTCTTTATTTGATGTCGATGAAGATGTACACCTTAATGATGGTGCACCCCACTTTTTGTTCTTGCTTAACCTCTTGTAGTTGACATTCTTTGGACATACATGCCATTGCTTCCACATGCTTTCCACGACCATTCTCACACAATGATCAACACAAGGCTCCCACCCTAGCTTAAGTGGTTTGCATATAGGTGTTCCTTCAACATGCTTGATGCTTCTCTGCATACCATACCTCCTCCATGGGCAATGAGGGAATTCCTTAGAGTAATGGTGATGAGGTAGATTTATATGGGAAAGGGAAAGGGAGGGTCTTACCACTTGCCTTATAGATTGGTCAAGGGCAGTGTGTACTCCATAATTACAACAAGAGCTTTTGTGCATGTGATACCCATTAGGGTTTGAAGGTACAAGCTTAATGAAAGTGAGTAAGTGGTTGAGATAAATGCTCAAACCAATAAGGCACATCATTCTTGGCTCAAGAAGGTGAGAGCATGGCTCATAATGTTGCCTATGGGTTATGGTTGCACCATTTCTCCTTGAAAGCTTGCCAAGGTAAGCATAGAAGCGGGTTGATGATGAAGACTTATAATGTGGCACTTATGGTGTGTGCCCGGCCTCCAATATTGATGAAGAAGAGCCTCCTTAGTGTCAAAGACCTCCTCCTTTGATGGTTATGACCACTAATGGTGTTTAGCAACACCTTTAGTGCTCATAATAAGCACACTATGGAACGTTGTACACTTGATAAAGCTTGATGATAATGAGGCTTATGAACCCTCATGGTGTATGTCCACAACATCAGAGAATCTGGAGAAAAACACTTTTAAGAAGCACTTAAGAGATTTTGAGCTAAGAAGAGAGGATTAGTGCAAAAAAAAAACCTTTGATTTTGAAGCTTTAATGGAAGCTTCAATGGCTACCAGAGTGGGCAGGCCTAGTCTTTCCTCTATTGTGCACACGTCAGGCCGCCATTAGAGCTGAGACTTTGGTAGTAGGGGCTCCTTTAGGTGGGCTTCAATTGCCCTCTGATTTTGTAGCTTGATCTTGCACGCAAGAGGCAAATTAGACGTACGACCATGATGTCGGCCTGCTCAGAGCTCAGTGCCGCGGCCTCAGTACCCAGACATCAGCCATTAGTCGTACAAACTGCAGTGCCTACACCTCCTCTACACTTTCCCAGTTGGAATCACGCCGAGTTCTTGCCTACACAAGGTGCTAGAGCTCCTCCACTGGCAGAAGGTTCAGCTCCACAAAAGAGGAAGATAAGATTGACCTATTTTACACCACAAAAAATGACCATGAAGAAATTTGTGGTGCTCATGCTAGATCAAAGATGTGGAGGAGATAGAGACCCAAAATACAAGAAAAGATCTTGCTTATTAAGTTGCTCAAAATACAACTATTCTTCATGCTCATACAAATGCCTTTGGCATGTGCCTTTAAATAGGCTTGCTAGTGGCCTAGGGTTAGGTGGCTCGCTTAGGACCATTCATACCCACACATTCACACCCACACACCTTCTACACCCTTGTTCACTAAGGCTCCAAGGCCTATATCTTAATAAGAATGCCATCCAAACATAAATCCAAAGCTAATAATGCCATCCAAACATAAATCCAAAGCCAAGAAAGGGCCACATTACTATCACTATATACTAGTGCTATGGGCTTTTTAGAGTTCTTAAGTTCCAATATGCAGGTGTCTACAGTGAAGGAATAGGCAATGAAGAAAAGAAAAGCTAACAAAAGGAGAGTTGGATACCATGAGCATTCAAAGTAAAGACATCATGTCCTTGGCCACTACGCTAACAAAAGGAGAGTTGGATACCATGAGCATTCAAAGTAAATACATCATGTCCTTGGCCACTAAGCTTAAGGAAAAGAATCAAAGAAAGGTCGACAATGATAAGTCTACATCAATAAATGAAGCTATAAAGTTTACTGAAGAAGAAGTCAACAAAAAGTCATTATCAAATCAGGCCTTCAAAGAGGCCAAACTTTATCAAAGTTTATGAATGTGCCTTTTAAAGGCTTGTGTGATCTTGGCCACCCTCATAGTTCTCCCTACTCCTTGTTTGTCCAAGTTGTTTGGTGTACTCCTTATTTGTCTAATGTATGGAGTACTCCTTGTTTGGTGAAGTTGGTGAAACTAAAGCAAAAAACATGATTGGTATATCCAGATAAGCCTTATCGTATATCCAATTTCTGAAGTACTTTTGTTTGGTTGTTGTTGTGGATAAGTATTTAAGGGGGAGTGTTGGAGAAATAAAATAACCATCCATGTTATGGGGGTGAGCCAAGGTCCTTAGTTTTTGGCCAAAGTATGTCCCATATGGGAGTCTTTTAATGTAATCTTTTGGTGCCTATATAAAGGCCAATTTTCTAATAGAGAACTAATTTTTATTGGTCATTTGCTTATGTGTAACTCTCTCTCTCTCTCTCTCTCTCTCTCTTACTTAATCATACCATCATTAAGCTAATTATCTTATTAATCAAGTTGCTTAATCCTTACTTCCACCACCCCAAATTTCTAGAAGCCCTGTGGGGCTTATGGAAAGAGAAGTATGTGTAGTATAAAATCTGTAGAGGGCAGAATGAGATGCAGTAGGATCAAATCCTCCCAATGTGGCTTAGGCCTATCAGACTTGAAACACACAATCTTCTCTATTGGCCTCTTTATTCTTTTAAAGTATCATTCTTTGGTAATAATAACTAGAGGTTAGAAGATTACCTATTCTCATGTCAGCTTTATGATATGTATTTCATTGCCTACATTTTTCAATGGTGGCTAGATGATTGTGATAAGATCATATGGATTGGTAACTTCTTGCAAAGTCAATAATTCCCCATGGCTGGATGACCAGTTATCATGTCAGCTTTATGATATGTATTTTTTTTGTCTACATTTTCCAATGGCTAGATGACCATTGACTCACTGCATATGGATTGGTAACATCTAACAAACTCAAGTTTCCATGGAATAGAAATAATAGCCCAATATTCTAGAGTAAATTTTTAATAGCTCATCCCTCCAATGCTAGTTTTCTGCACTCTAGGCTAGGCACGTCACATGCATATTTTGTGAAGGTGAGGAGGTCCTAGAAATGGAATTTGAGGAGTGTCCCACCCACCACAAACTTCAAGCTCACTGACGCTAGATAGATTTCCTGAGCTTCATAGAGTTTTAGCAGTGTGTATGGTTCATGTGCGGGGCCCTGGCTATCATCCACTCGCTTTTTCCTTTTCGCTTACTCGAGGTTCCAACAATCATTTTTGGTTTTCATCCTTTCAAGGCAGACAAGGCAATTTGCTACAATTCTCCAAGTGGCTTTATAGAGCTCTTCTTGTCACTTATCCTGATAAGGCAAGAAGGCATTCATTGTCTACACTATTTTTTGGGCACTATTTAGGCATCAACAAGATACTGGGCTTTTGGCATACAACCCAATTAATGCATTGACTTGTAAACAATTTTAGAATTGCAAAAGTAACTCCACTCTATAATCTGTGATCGTCCCTCTATGATCTGCAATCATCTGATCTAGGACTAGCATGTGATCGGACTCAACTCTGTTCACAATCCAAGATGACACAATCTAATTGCTTGATGATTTGACCAGGGCGATCTAACAACACACCATCTGAGAGTCACAGGATTGGATGGCTCAATGATCTGTCTACACTGTTCATACATTTTTATGGCTCAATGATCTGTCTACACTGTTCATACATTTTTATGGCCACTAACAAAAATTAAAAGAGTGTTAAAATTCAACATCTTTGATCATTGATCTCACTTTTACAAATCATGATCTGCCCTCACCAATCTCACATCTTTAATTGTTGAATTTATCTCCACGGATCGTCTCATTGATTGTGAATCATTGTTTTTTATAAAAAATTTGAAGAAATTAAACCTACTCTAAGTAATGCAATGCATTGGCAAATCCATTGACAAGGCTTTCTTATGGTTTCCCACACTTATAACCCTTCAATGCAACGTGAATAACATATGACATAAAAAATCAACTTTTCTTCTTTTTACAAATAAAAAATAGAAACAGCAAATCCTTTCTTCACACACCCAATGACCATGCTCACAAGAGCCATGGGAAAAGTCTCTTATTTATTAAGCTAAGATAGCAATTTAAAAGAGGGAAGGCAACAAACCATTCCCTAAAAGTAGTGCCAAAGATGTTACTTCTCACCCCACCCAACCCATGCTAAAATGGAAACGCAACTATCTTTGGGAATTTACTTGTTACTCGCACTAAGTTGAGCTTCAAAGTGCTATTTCCATTTAGTCACTCCTCTCCTTTGCATGCTCCTTCGCTATATCACTCACCATGGTTGCTATGTTTCAATAGATGATACCTACATAAGTAAGTAACACGCACAATTTTAAAGCTAAATTTGACTGCCCTAGGCTAATCAAACCCAAACAAAATGGATTTTTGGCTTACATTTTGGCTCACACTGGCCCAGAGTGCTTTTTTGTTTTCCACCCCTCGTTCAAAGAGGCCCGAGATATGCTGTAATTATAAAAAACTATTACATAAAAGTTCTAAGAGGTTGAGACCAGTTAGCATCTAGCATGCTAATAATAAGAGCCCTCAAGCGGTGATGGTTTGAAAACCTTAGGACAAAGAAATCTCACTTTTTCATGAATGATAATTTGGGAAACCTAAGTTATCAAAGGCCTACCAAACTTTGCAAGGATCTTCAACTCATCAAGCACTATAGATATTACAAGTTTCACCTAGTTCCTACTTGTGGAAGTGATACCACAAAATAGTCTCAAAAGCTCTAGGCTAAAAATAGTGCACCTTTACTTATTAGTTGGGGAAAATACTTTGTAGTTACCCTTAGGGAATGAGTCTTAACACTTATAGAAATTCTCAAAATATTCTAATCAATGGAGTATCCCCAAAATCAAAATGTCGCTTAAATTTTGAGTATGATCTCTATGAATAGATCCAAAAGGATGATGATGGTAGAGCTAGTTCTAAAAACATGATGTAGGAAGGGGCCAACTTGGTCCTAGCAATCATGGTGGATATGCATGGCCTCAAAAGCAATGATGAACTGGACACCGAGCTAACAAATTGATTTGAATACATATGATCTATAATTATAACATATGGTCTATACAACTTTATAGATTAGGTCTAAGACCATGGTCATGGGCTCAAGTATATAAAGGCTCATGGGAAATCATTTGTATCTTTTGGACATGATCTCTTTTAGACATTTGATACCTCTTGGTATGTCCTTGGAGATTTTAGCTACCATAGGCCTATGGAAGGTTATTTCCATCCTGTTGGTGTGAGGCTGAACCACTTAGGCATCATGGATTTTGTATGACATTATCTCCTTAATCTTGCATTAATCCATGGTGATTTCCCATATCTCAGCTTTAGTCTCACTCCATTACATTTTGTATCAGATCTCTTGGCTTAGATATGATGTGTTCATTAAGGAGTGATTAGTACTTAATCTATTTTTGGATTAGTGCTTTTACCTAGTTTTTAAGATTTTGTTTTGATTTTGTTTTAACTTACATAGATTTTAGAGAATCTTGATTTTCAAATTAAGATTTTTAACCATTTTTTAGAGTGATTTTCCTGGACTTTGCTTGCTAAATCCTCTTGATTAGTGCTTCCTTTCATCAAATCTATTCATAAACCTTAGTTTCCTTCTATATTTACCTAGTCCTGGGGAATATTAATAATTTTGGAGGATATTGAAGATTGTTGTGCAGATATTGGTGTAGTTCTTATCAAGAATTGGTGCAGATTGTAGATTCTATATAGATTTCAATGTAAATTATACTTTTATTATGGATTTAAGTAGTTTACTGTGTAGTTTGTAGTTAAATTACTATTTTATACAAAGCTTAATGTGCAGAACCAAATTTCAAGAATCTTGATTCAATATTTTCAAAGTTTACAAAGATTATTATGTAGACATAAACAAATCTTGGTGCAAACTTGAGCATTGTGATTCTTAATTGAAACTTTCCTAATCCTAATCATTTCTTTGCAAGAATTATGTTTCTTTAAGAGAAAATTGTTGAAATTGCAAGAAAATCAAGAAATGTTACAAAGTTTGATGCAAGATAAACACAAATGTGGTGTTCTTGCTTAATTTGATGCAAGTAAGATTAATTTGCTTAATTTGATGCAAGTAAGCAAGATTATTGAATTTTGTTAGAAGTAATGCAAGATTATTTATTGCAGCACTTGGTGGTTTAAAGTGATCATGAGATAAATTCATGACCAAGGAAGAGTTTACATCAGTGATCTATGCTAATCAATGTGATTAGTGATCAATTTGGGTGAAGTTTGATCTCTTATGCATCATTTTCAAAGAGCAAATTGTAGTTGCATAATAGTGTGATTGTTATAAGTGCATCTATCTTTGTAAAGAAATTATTTTGGTGTAAGAAACCTATCAAGAAACATTATATAGAGGCACACACCAGAAGGCTAAATTTTAACAGTTGTAATTGCAAAATTATAACCCTCTTAGGATTCCAACCCAACCCTCTGGTGCACAACCAATGTGATTAGGGTTGCTACCTACATATAACAATTGTATAACCAGTGCGCTCAGGGTTCTTACCTGCATACAATAGTTAAGATAAACAAAACTAAAAAGAAATAAATTAATATATGCAATTTTGATGAAGGAAGTGTAGATATTGCATTTTGGGTTCATGGCATGTTTTAGGTTCTACAGGAGCTCGTTTGGCAAAACAGACAAAGTTATGTAGTTTGGGAGTTACAATAGTCGATATACAGATTTTATGACTAAAGAAATCCAAGGTACCAGCAGTTAAAGCTATAGTATCTGATCAAATATTAGGGACATATAAGGACACTCATTTCAAATTAGAGGCAAGGCCATCAAAGTTGGGAAGCAACAACTACTTAAGGGCTAATCCTGTAGCTAGAGCTTTTCCTTGAAAAAGGCCCAAATGTCCTTCAGCTCACTAGGAGAAGTATAATGACCTAGCCCCTTGTAGGTCTTGAAGGTGAGGTTGCTGAATCCTAGAGACTGTAATGTAGCAGCATACTTCTCTTGAACAAGACAATATCATCATATGTCCCATCACCAAGAAAAAAGGGGCAATTCTTTAGCTTGTTCCAAGGCTTTCATATTTTCATCTAGACGGCCCTGTGTATAGTTTTTGCACATGGAAGCCAACCAGTGTGATTGCAATAGCAATGCTATGATTTTGTAGGGAAAATCAGTCCCATCACTGTGCTTTCCAAGAATAGAGAGCATGAGGAAATTGTGACGAATATAAGGATGTAATTGACATGTGCCTAAATGCTTGCCACCAAAGAGGGAAGTCAATTATGAAATAGAGCTTGAACGTAATGCTAGGCTCGTCACAAAAGTGGAGAAAGATGAAGTGGAGGGAACCAAATCAATCTCCGTTTTCATCTCCCGTACTTCTTGTGAAGAAGAAGGATGTGTGTGGATTATAGGGATTTCAACAACATCTCTATCAAGGATAAATGATATTTTTGATAAATTGAAAGGTGCATGTTTCTACACAAAGATTGACGTGAGATTTGGTTATTACCAACTAAGGAGAGTGGTGATGAGTATAAAATGGCATTTAGGACCAAGAGGAGTCTATCATTACATGGTTATGCCATTTGGATTATGTAATGCACTCACCACTTTTCAAGAATTAATGAAATAAAATTCTTTATCCCTTCCTCTACAAGTTTTTATTGATATTCTTTGGTGATATATTGGTGTATAGAAAGGGTAAAGAGGAGCACTTGATTCATGTGTGCATGGTATTGGATGCTTTACATGCCAATCACACAAGACAAAAGAAAATGCACTTTCATTGGTAGTGAAGTAGAAAACATTGGTCAAATTGTTGGGAAAGATGGCATAAGTGTAGATCCCAAGAAGGTTGAGTGTGTGCAAAAGTGGCTGACTCCAGCAAATACAACATAGTTGAGAGGGTTCTTGGGACTTGCTTTATTTTATAGGTGATTCATTAAGAGGTATGATGTGCACATAGCCACACCTTTGATGGACAAGCTCAAGAGAGAAGCATTCTTTTAGGATGGAATTATAAACAAGAGCTTTGAAGAGCTTAAGAGAATGCTTACATTAGGTCCTGTCTTGGTGTGTCCCAATTTTTCAAAGCCTTTTACCATTAGTGCTGATGCATGTGGAAGAGGCATCAGCACGATCTTATATCGGGATCATGGGGTTATTTAATTTTGAGAGCCGTAAGCTAAATGACAAGGAGATGGAATTCCATGTGTATGATCAAGAGATGATTGCAATTTTACATGTAATCAAGAAATTGCAATTTTACATGTAATCAAGAAATTGCAATTTTACATGTAATCAAGAAATTGCAAAACTATGATTTTGAAATTACTTATATAAAAGGGAAAGATAATGAAGTGGCCAATTCTCTTTCAAGGATGTGGGCTTGTTCATTGTACGCTATTTCAAAATTGCAGAAGGATTGGTTCATGGGTATTCAAGAAGAGTATTGCTTAGATAACGAGGTGTCTCAAATGGTGTAGAAATTATAGCAAGGTAGATAACGAGGTGTCTCAAATGGTGTAGAAATTATAGCAAGGTACCCATGAAGATTTATCACATTAAGAGCTCTAAAATGGTCTTTTGTAATATAAGGACAAGGTTTATCTTGTACCTACTTCATCATAAAAAGCCAGGGTGACGGAAGTGATGTATGAAGACCCTATGCGGGGCATTTGGGTCTTTATAAAACCTTCGACAAGATAAGAAAGAGTTTCTTTTAGAAAGTTATGTGGAGAGATATGCATGCATATGTGACAAGATATTTACCATGTCAACTAAATAAATATCCAAAACATAAACCAGGAGGTTTGCTTTGTCCCTTGCCTATTCCCAAAGGTAAATGGATGCATATATCCATGGATTCTATTATGTGGATTCCTCGTACAGGCACATTCCTTCCAAGGTCACATACACGACATCTATGGTTGTAAGGTAATTTGTGGTGCATGTATTTAAAATATGTGGAATGCCTCAACAAATTATGAGTAACAGAGATGCAAAATTATGGGTTCATTTTGGAGGACATTATCTGAGCTTATGCAAATAAAATTGATTCCTAGCACTGCCTATCACCTGGAAACCGATGGTCAAATGGAGAGAGTTAATAAGTGGGTGACATATTTGAGACACTATTATCATGATATCCAACATCCATGGGGCGATTGGTTGCCTTTGGTGGGATTTGCTTACAATAGTACAATTTTATCATGTGAGCATTGGAATATCACTTTTTGAGGCCATCTATGGATACAAGGTGAATGCATCAATTATGATCAAATAGAGATAGGTTATAAACCAAAATGCAAAGGATGAGGTTGAAAGGATGCAAAATCTTCTACAACAATGCAAGGACAATTTAAAGCTTTCTCAAAGGAGTATGAAGCAATATGCCGATGCTCATAGGTGATTGGTTCAGTTCAAAGAAGGGTATTGCGTGCTTTTTTGCATTCCCAAATAAAGATATGCATCTCTCAAGGGCAATACCAACACCAAATTGACTCATAAATATTATGGCCCATACAAAGTGGAGCAAAGAGTGGGACAAGTGGCTTACAAGTTGATGCTTTTGGCAACTACATGTATACATGATGTGTTCCATGTCTCTCAATTGAAACCATATGTTGGGCCAATAGTGGAAATTCAAGATGAGCTGCCTCCCATGGAATGAGGAAAGTATGGTTGAATATATGCTAGAAAGAGTATTGGGTACTAGAGAAAGGGTGCTACGCAACCGTTCTTTGGAGGAATACCTTATTAAATGGAAGTGTTTACCCAATGAAGCCTTATGGCAAACTACCATGGTTTTGGAAGGTCGTGAGAATGTTCTAGATGCATTTGGTGAGTCAAATGGAAGGAAACAATAGTGATTTAGCTTTCTCAAAATTCTTGTAAATCATTGTTAGAGAGCTTTATAGCAAAATGAAGATACTTGCATTTAGGAGATGGTGAAAGAGCTCTTTTGGGCTATTTTGAGGGCAAAATGATGAAGTTTACAGCTATTGGAGGCCATTTACAACCATGCTTGCAAAGTATAATGATGCTCTCACAATTGGATTGGATATGCGATTCATTCATTCACTTTTGGATGATTGGTACCCAGGCACTTATGATTGGAGATCCTACCCATGTGAATTCTCTAATTGATGCAAGTTCTGGAGGACGAAACTTATGGGTGGGGATGGTTTGTAAGAAACGGCTTATGGGCCATCTATAATAATGGGCCAAGGCCATGGGCTTGGGGACTTCCCAAGTATGGGGGACATTAATAAGTGGTAGTGTGTAAAGGTAGGAGGTATAAATTCTAACTGTGGGCACTAACCAAGACATAATCATTTTACTAATCAAATCAAGCTTTCTTGCCTTTCTTGGCTATGGTGTTCTCTCCCATATGAGAGCTAGAGTGTAGAGTCCTCTTGAGCCTAAACCGTGTAAACTCCAATCCATGAGTATCATGTTTGTTTCCTTTGGATTTGCTTCCTTTCACATAAACACTTAACTATGTTTGGCAAAAGCCTCACCAACAAACAGCCTCGTAATGCTAGTGAGCTATTATAGTACATTATACGAAACAAATATGCCAAGCCTCATAAGAATATATATATATTCCTTTTGATATTATTATGAACTATTATTCATGTTATAAAATTTACTTTAAGCTATTGATATATAAAAATTTACTTATTACTAAAGCCTAATAACTACCCTAGAGCATGTATATACCCCCATTATACAAGAAAAAAAAGAAAAATTTACCCTTCCTTCTCTACACATTTTAGACAAGTTTACATATAAAGCTTGTGACTCCAATTTAAAAAACTACCCCTAGTGTGACTGCATGTGTCACATGTAATAATCAACCTGGTGGAGGTTTCAGAGGCTAGTTGTTTTGCACAAGCAAAATGGATATAGCTTATTGAAAGAAAAAACCCTGAATTGTGTCACTAAGAGACACGTATCATAACATATATATGCGAAGGCGAATCACTTAATAACATGTTTGATATACAACAAGTTTTACTACATTGGTGTCTTTGTGCCACTATGCATCCATAATTGTGTCATGGAAAAAGGGATGAATGTAGGATAGAGGATGTATTTGAGGACTAAAGACGTGTTTTCGTTCCCTTCCGTGGAAAAAGTAGTTCAAGAATAAAGTATGGCATGCTTTTTATCGAATAAATACAAGTGGTGCTTTATAGATTGATAGCTTTATTTGTGTGGGGCTACACATATTTTCAATGGTTTTTTCTGGTCTAATAATTGATTTTCAATGGTTTTTTATAGACTAATAATTGATTTTGAGGTCTATGTGTATCTAGATACAATATGCACCTAGAATCTCTTTTCTTTTTTGTGTTTGAGTTATTTTCCATTGGAGATTTCTTTTTTTAACTTTTGCTTTCTCCTAATGTTTGTCAACAATCTTATTTTATAACAATAAATCTACCGAACCTTTTTTTAAAGAGATTTCTTGCATACTTGTATGCCTCTCTCTCTCTCTCTCTCTCTCTCTCTCTCTCTCTCACACACACACACACACACACACGTGCGCGCGCGCACGCACGCACGCGTGCATGCACACACACATGTGAATGTCCTTAAAATGAAAGAGTTGGAGAGAGTGTGGCTTGAGAGTAGGAGTGCGGGCATGGAGAAGGAAAGAGGTGGAGTTGGTGTTGCGATATGCGTTAATTTTGGCAAAAAAAAAAAAGCAGCATCTCCATAGGACCTGGTGCAAGATGTGTTGGAAGCCTTAGGAAAAATGACCTTAGACCCAATGAATTATTTAGTGGGCATGGATACAATTCGAACCTTATAAATCAAAACTACATAGTTGAATTTGTCTTTTCATGATGAATAAACGAGTTTTTCTTATTTGGATAAATCTCAAAATTTGCAAAATGGGGCGAGGTATGCACACATGGCGCCGGTAAGATCAGCGAATCCTCTTTCTCCACATCATCCCTAACGTGGAGAAGCTTGGAGATCACGCAAAGCATCGGTGCTTTGAAAAGGTGATGGTTTCTTCGTAGAAAAGTTGGGCATGCACGCACCAAAAGTGTTTTGAGGGGATCAATATTTCCCTGCTTGTGGTAGTCCGTCCGTCCTTGTAGCGCCTTAGCAAACCACCATGGATGTGGCTACCAAGCTTTGCTCCCTGATGGGCGCCTTCGCCCTCCTCCAGACATTTCTGCCGCCTCCGCTCCGCCAATGGCTGGATCGCTGCCTGGAGAAACTCTGGGATAAAATCTTCAACACTTGCACCGACCCGCACGTGCAGCTAGAGGTCCAGGAGAGAGTGCCTGGCTACGGCTTCAATGTGTTCTACCGGCAGGTCGGGGTCTACCTGGGATCTCTCCGCTCCGCCCTAGATGCGCACTTGCGAGTAAACGTGTACCGCTCGGACGAGAGCAGCAGCCTTTCCTTCGGCTTGCCCGTCAATGAGACCCTGGAGGACAGTTTCCAGGGGGCGCACGTGTGGTGGACTCACACGAGCACGGAGAAAAGCAGTTCCAACAGCAGTGAGGAGCGGAGCTTCACCCTTAGGCTCTTGAAGACGGACAGGCCGCATGTCTTGCCAGACTATCTGGAGCATATTTCTAGGGTTGCTTTGGAAATAGAACGCAGAAACGAGCAGCGGCACCTCTATACCAACAACAGCTACAGATCAGGGTGGGAGGCGATCCCCCTCAAGCATCCTTCCACATTTGACACGCTGGCCCTGGAGGCTGACCTGGCCGTACGGATCAAGGCTGACCTGGAAGCTTTCGCTCAGGGGGAGGAGTTCTATCACAGAATTGGCCGCGCTTGGAAGCGAGGGTACCTTCTCTATGGCCCTCCTGGAACCGGCAAATCCAGCATGATTGCTGCCATAGCCAACTTCTTGCAGTATGACATCTATGACCTTGAGCTCACCAAGGTGTTTGACAATACTGCGCTCAAGTCCCTCCTGATGCAAACCACTCGGAAGTCCATCATTGTTATAGAGGACTGATTGCACAGTGGAGCTGCAAGATCAGAAGAACGCGACGACGGAAGGGGAGGCAGAGTACTCAGCAGTGCCGGCCCGCTCCAATTATATTGGGAGCAGGTTGACACTCTCTGGGCTGCTGAATTTCACTGATGGCTTGTGGTCATGTTGTGGTGAGGAGAGGATCTTCATCTTCACCACCAATCACAAGGACAGACTGGACCCTGCCCTGCTGAGGCCCGGTCGCATGGACATGCACATCCTGCTGTCCTACTGCACTTTCTCAGCCTTGAAGAAGATGGTAGCCGACTACCTGGGCATCCAGCAGCACTGGCTCTATCCTGAGCTGGAGGATTCCATGCGGGCCCCACACCAGATCACTCCCGCTGCCGTGGCCGAGATGCTCATCAGCCACCGGAGCGACCCAGATGCAGCCCTCAAGCAAGTCATTGCTGCCACACGGGCACATGAGGCCTATATTGTGGATAATAGTACTGTTGTTGGGGGCATGGCTAATATGACGAGGAAGAGTCGTCGACTTTCTTCATATTGGGCAGCCTCAAAAGCAAAAAAAGTAGTTTAACAATATACAGTTTCTAACACATGAGGCCCATGTTTCTTCATATTCGGTAGCCTTAAAAGCAAGAAAGTAGTTTAACATACGGATTTCTGCACAGAAAATGGCCCCAAGCAGGTCTTACTTCTTTACAAGGAGGACAGATGAAAGGCACAAATTTGTCCTTTCCAAGATAGGCAATTGCAAAAACTTATGTAGCTGAGATATTTAGGTGCGTCTCTTTTGTATGTAACATCTTGATAAATTTTGGACTTTAACTTGTTTGCGCTTTCAAGGAACGGAGTATGAAGGGGGAGCTTCTTACAACCTAGGATTTTGTTGAAATAATACACCAAAATATCATGGGACATTGGGGATATGGGCATATGCTTCTATAGTCTAAAAGCCTTAATTGGCACAAGGTTTCTAGGTATGACCACGCATCTAAGACAGCCATAGTTGGTATGGAAGGGATCCTAGGTTGCGCACTCCATTTCAGGAAATGGGTGCTCTTTTTTATGCAACTTTTGGATTAGGTGGATATGATTATCTCCTAATCCCTTTTACACTAAGCCTATAAATAGATTGCTATCTAATGAATAAATACGAGTCTTTCTCCACTCTCTACATTGGTATTATGTTGAACTCTTGATTAATTATATGCTAAGTACTCACTCTTCATCTTTATTCAACACGCTTACTCCTCTTGATTAGGATCTTGCTTAAACAACCACGAAATCCAACATGGTGTTAGAGCCTAGTTCTTCATAGCTAAATGTCTACCTAATCATTTTTTCCCACATCTCATAGGTTTGATTAGTGTTTAATTAACAAAATCCTAATCTCAAGCCTTGTGGGTTTTCTAATCTTCTACCTCTTGTCAATGGAGAATTGAAATTGCCCTCCACATGCATTATCTTTAGCTAAGCCAACGCTTGGGCCTTCTCCATACTTGAGAGCCAATGGTGCAAAAACACAAGCAACCAAACCGATTTCAATAGATCGATGAGCACATATATATATATATATATATATATATATATATATATATATATATATATATTTGGGAAAATTGGTCCAACACTTTAACGAAGAAGAATTGGTCTAATTCCTTGCACCCCTCAGGGTCTTTGATGGTGATAAACCCGATGGCGTCGTTCTTTTTGTGTTTGGTGGCTTGTAGCAGCTGCTTGAAGACTATAATGTCCACAATAAGATCTTTTGGTAATACCTTGTTAACATTTGATGAATTGGCTTAATCAAAAGTTGATAGGCTTGAACTTTATATAGACACACAGAGCTAATAGTGGCTTGAAGGATCTCACTCTTGTTTTGGTGGAAGGGATTTAATTTGATGCTCCATTTATAGCCTCCACTTTTTGCCTCCAAAATAATGAGTTTTTTTTACTAATATGTGATTAGTGATAGATTAATCACTAAAGCTCTCAAATAATCAGTGCATATTAATCATGTCTTCAACATGTGAGTTATCCAATGTAAAATCTATTAAATTAAGAAAAAGGGTCTGAAATTCCAAAGCCAAATCCAAACCCTATTATTTCTCTCATGCAAAGAAAGGGAGATTTTCACATTTTCTTGCTACACACATACATTTATATGGAGAAGGTCATTTTTAATATTTTGTTTTGATCTCTTTGTAAGGGTTTTAGATATTGTCCTTAGACTAATATAGACTACCCACCATATATAATTCATTCAAGATTGATAAGTTTAAGGGAACTTATGGTTTTCACACATGGCAAACCAAAATCAAGTTTATACTAATGAGAAAGGAATGATAGGCTCTCACAAATGGAAAAGAGAGAAGCCTACCACTAGAGATGAGAAGAGCATTTAGGTAAGCAAGGATGAAAAGGCAATGGCAACCAGTGTCACTGCCTTAGGCCTTAATGACACTTATATCCATCACATAGATGGAAAGAAACTTCTAAAGAAGCTTGCAATACTCTTGATACTTTGTGTTACATTCCCGTAACGCCGCTACGGGCATTACCACAAGAGGGGACGACCTCTGGCTCACCACCCAGCCATAGAGGAAGAATGAGGATTGCCCCTCATCCCCCAGGCTATATAGTGTGTGGCCTGCCGTCCACACTAGCCTGGCCGCCCATGACTCCGCATGGGCGTCCTCTCCCACTGAACCCCGGACATGGCCATCCGGTCTGCCCGTCGGTCAGGCATTACAGCCTACGTGACATTACCCCCCCCCTTAAGAAGAGTTTTTGTCCTCGAAAACAAACTGGGGAAACCTTTTGGAAGGTAGCTACCTCCTCATCCCTATCTGTCCATTTAACAAGTACCTTCTTATGTCGGGTTTGTCTGTCTCTCGATACCCATGAATCCTTTCCGGTTCATGTGGTATCTTTGGTGGAGTGATCAATTCCACCAAAATATCTAGAGAAACTACGTTCTCTAACCCGCGAACTGATTCTTCAGTTTACTAACATCATGGAAGACAGGATGAACTTGAGAACTCTCCGGTAACTCAAGTTTGTAGGCTACGTCCCCAATCTTCTTAAGGACCTTGAAAGGACCGCAATATCTAGGAGAAAGTTTATCACACTTTCCCGTTTGCATGGTTGCTGACTGCGCAGGAACCTTTAAAAATACAAAGTCACCTTCTGCAAAGGTCACTTGTCTGCGTCCTTTATCGGCAAATGTATTAGCGCGATCCTGTGCGCTACGGATGCTCTCGCATGCAGCTTTGAGCATATCATTCATTTATCAAGGAACTCCTTGACAGATTGAATCTTCTCCTTTTCTAGGTCTACAACCATCGGAGATCTCGGCTGGAATCCATACATTAACATGAATGGTGTAAATCCAGTCGTCGCTGAATGTTTGGAGCTGTTATAGGCAAACTCCAATAAGGGCAAGTACTCTTCCCAATTAGATTGCTTCTTACTGACATAAGAACGCAACATATCCTTGAGTATTTGGTTAACTTTTTCAGTTTGACCATCAGACTCCGGATGATCTACCATACTCATACTCAGAGTAGTATCCAACTTTTTGAAGATTTCCCTCCAAAAATGACTGTTGAACTTTTATCTCTATCCGACACTATATCTGCGCGGACAGGCCATATAGCTTGTAGAGATGTTCAATAAAGAGTTTTGCCAACTCTGGCGTTTTTACAGTTTTCTTCGTGGTAATAAACTTTGCCAGTTTAGTTGTCCACTACTACCCACACCGAGTCATTCCCTCGACTCGTCTTGGGTAAACCTGTAATGAAATCCATGGAAATGCTTTCCCATTTCCCTTGAGGAATCTCCAGTGGGGCGGATGGAGTAGTCCTCTAACCTTACGACGTTCATGTTTATTGACCTGGCACTTACTGCATTTCAGCACATAAGTTTGGACTTCCTTAAACAAACTAGGCCAATAAAACTGTCTTTTTACTAGTGCATAGGTCTTCTGAATCCCAGGATGACCTGCACTTGGACTATCAAAACTATACCCCGAAGACTCGGCTAGCCTCTCCGGACTAACTGTCGCTTCGCTATCCGCCGCACCTACGGCCAGTCTCTCCGGACTAGCATTACGTGTCGGCGAGGAAGGTGGGCGAGGCTGTGACAAAGTGCGTACGCGTACAGCGCGCCAGACCTCTGTAAAGACAGGATCATGCTCACACAAGCCATGATTTGGTATTTCAACCAAAACCTTAAGGCAAATTTCATGCCTTGATTTTGCATTATGTCATTAGCACAGAAGCTAATGTACTGGAGAGCACTCTAGTAGCGCAAGTTCTTAGACTATGCTACTAGATACTTGTAGACTACGCTACCATGTTGCATCACCAACTTGTTAAAACTTCTCCTTGGAAAGCTCTACGGCCAATCTAATCATGCATCACAAGGATTAGTTCCAAAGTTGGCGATACTTCCTCTCAGAGTAACATCTTTGCACAAGCATATGCTCTAGAATTTTGTTGAGTCTCTAACTACCATCAATCTACGGATGGTTAAACTCCACTCCAACTCAGAGTAAATGTAAGTTTTGAGAATTTTCATTCAAATATAACAATCAAACTTCCTATCTCTTATGCCATACTATATATGCGAGTAGACCATATAGTATGTGGAGATGTTTGATAAAGATTCTTGCACCACTACGGGTGTCTGGAATTACATCCATTCACTTACAACTCTTTGTTGCTATTACCAGACATATCCCTTCAAGTATTGTCTGGACTCACACAACTATTCGAGTTTATGTGATATTTGAGGATATCCCTCCTTTCCCTCAAGAAAGGTTTTTGTCCTCAAAAACTGTACTCTCAAGCGGACTACGCGCTAGTGTTATAGGTCCAAGAACAAATCTAGACCGTGTTTAATATCATATGTTATATCCTTGAGTCCTTCCAAGAAATTTTTAAACATCTTGCAACGAAGATGTGGTATAGTGTCTACGCACATATGGTGGTACTATTGATAAACTGCTTTGCAACAGATCAGTGGTTTCACACTTGTAACAAAGTGCTTCATTGTTGCATATTATTACCCTTCATAAGCGGTTACACACTTATGAATCATTTGGGTGGGTTGTACCATCTATCAAGAAAAATTTTAAACTACTAATAACCACATTATCAATCCACAGATAATGATTGAGCTTGCTGCGAAGCCATAGGTTGCTAAATAATTGATGGTAATTACACAAGCCCAATGTCTCATTACATCATACATTCAATATAAATGCAAACATCACAGTACTTCGTGATGATGAACTTAGGAATTTCATCCTATCCCTGTTTGGTGTTGGTATGAAGTATAACTATGAGAACATTATTTGCTGCCTCCTCATCATAGCGGCAAAGCTACCTACCCATCACACAGGTGGCAATCTCTACCAAGCTATAACCAATGACTAGCAAATAAACGAGTACTCTTGTAAGAACTTCATAACCATATCTCACACCCAACTCATAATCACTACGGATTAAATGCTAGGGCTTACAAAATTGAATGTTATCTGATAGGTAGAGGGGATCATCAAACTACGGATGACCTCGACAACTCACTAGGACTAGTGATGTGTAACTTTTAAGTTACCTTACTGTCTTGCTAATTCCATACCATCGAACAAATCGGTCCCTCGATTTGAGCAACATCAACATATTTATGAGTACCTCGATACTCATGGATTGTGGTTCGGTAATTTAAAATGTTGACCTAGAGTATCTTTCACTCGAGGATCTTAATGTTATTAGCAGCTATGTATTAGTAGTGAGTAACTACGTATTCACTATCATCACACTAGTAGCTCCATACTAGTCTGTGAGTAACTCCGTACTCAATGGCGTACCTCCCCCGAGTGGGAGTACCATATACAACCATCTATAACAAGATGCTTGAGTCACTTGCTGCTAAAAAGTGACTACACAAATTGACCCCTCCATTGCACATTGCAGTACAATTTCTGGTATTACAACATGAATTTTTGGACGTCCTTATCATAGAGGTCAACTTAAAAACTAGTGCATAGGTCTTGTGGAGTCTCGGCTGACCTAACCACACCATTGGTGACTTCCTACAAAAAATGTGGCGCCGAAGTCACCACCTATGTACTTTAACTCCGTAAAGTACATGGTCTTCATCTATCATCTATGGAAAGTTGTAAAACATTCCTGCGATGGATTTTTATCACCCTAAAATCATTGTGCACTATTTTAGTGTGAAGAGCTTTTTTCCTGGGTACCATGGTTCACCCCAAGCTCATCTTTTGCTAAATTCGCCGATTTAACAAAAGATATGTCTGCCTCCGAACACTCCGGTCCAGCCCCAGACTTTGAGTTTACTTCTTAACACTCCGGTTAAGTCAAAACTCACCAGATACAGTAGGATTTACCACTAAGCTCTCCGGCTTAGCCTCCTATCCTAACTCAGCCCGAGTTTATGTACACTACATATGTCGGATCCGATACTAACAACAATCAGGCTCATCTGGAGTGAGATACTACTCACTATTGCCATGTAAAACCTTATTAAATCCTAGAAATGCTCCACTCATTCCTTAGGGGTCATACGACTCATAGGGTTTACACGCACATGAACTTTGTAAGCAAAATAGCCTGTCATGCAATATTACAATTGCTTATGTAGGAAAGTAATATATTTCCCAAATTCATATGGTAGCAACTAAAATGTGCTCACACAATCGCACACTTATGTTGAACATAGGCAAGACTACACTTGCAAAATGCTAAAGGGGTCCCTAGCATGAAACTGTCCAACCAAACTAGTCTTACTGCTAACCTCTAGATTTAGATCACTCCGGAACTAAATCACTCTGTTAGCACTAGTACACCATCATGGTCTTGCTACCTAGAGCTTCTCCGAACTCTGTAAACTGGGTTTTATCCCAACTCATGGCTATATTTGTAATTTTCAAAGTTCAAATTTTATCTTGCACACTTTATCACTACGGACAAGTGTACATACAGACCTGCCAAAGAGTCAAGTTACATGCACAAGCCTTGGCGTCCCATTCCACCAAGACTACAATCGATTCCGTGAGAATTGATGTCCCATACCATCAAATTACCACCAAACCAATTGATGTGACATATAAAAAGGCTCTTTCCCCCCTCGAAAGATCACCACAAACTCTCAAGCAGTGGGATGTCGACGCATGGCAATAAAAAGAAGAGAAAACCATGCTTAGTAAGTTTAAGAACAGTTCTCTTCGATCAACTTCTATAAGGGGGGCATTGAGCATTACATCTCAAGATTATACCCCTTCAGATTTGTTTGTCACTACAAAACAAACACAAATTTGTCCGAACAAAACTTTAACTCTAGCAAGACAACGCTCACAAAAGTGGAAATTGAAATCTGGCGAGGCTACGCTCCCAGAGTCTAACACTAGTCATGTCTAGAGAGTACGTTGCTAATGGGGTCATGTGATCAAGGCTACTACAGGTAATCGATAAACGCGACCTCAATCCCAGCTATCTTAAATGCCATTGACCAATTTTAGAAGTCATGACCATGGCAAGACTGCGCTTGCAAAAGTGTCTCTACGGACTACATTTGTTCGTCACAATGGACCACATCCAAGTAGACATTTTTCATTGGGTCTAAGCACATTGGAGCCACGAACTTCTTCTTGTGAACTTTCAACAAGAACAATGTGTCTGATCTGCTCTCATATTACTTTGTGGTAAACCACATGGTTAAACCACTCACAGAGAGAATTTATATCATGTATTTATGTATTATCAACGAATACTTCTCGAACTACGCGAGAACATTACCATCGATTTCCCTCTTGCCACCTTAAAAAAAATTCTAGTGCACTACGGCACAATTGGGTTGGACTCTACCAATGCGTCCACAACTGGTACCAAACATTGGAGGATGCAGGCATTGCGCATATTCTCGCGGGCTACGGTCATAGACGTGTTCACTAGGCACAACGGCCATAGAACGGCTTTGTCTCGAAGGACTCGGCACTACGGCCGTGGGATTTGTCTCTCTCTTAGCACGCGACGCTACAGCCGTGTGCGGTGGGTCTCTCTTGTGGAAAACAGGCACTACGGCCACACGGCGCGACGGCCGTGTTGGGTTGGTTTCGTGGGGTGTGCCGTTGTTCTGTGTTTTTTTTTTTTTTAAATAAATAAAATAAAATAAAATAAAGTAACGGGCCGGGCCGTTCTCGCCGCTTCGGGCGTGGCCGCCCGCCCGTGGGGAGTGTTCACAACAACAGGCTGCTGGCCGGTCGTCCGTTGCCAGCTCGCTGGGCATGCCCATATGTGGTATCAAGGGTTGGCCGCCTATATTTTCATTATTCATAAAAATGAATAATTAAAAATATATTAAAAAAATAATTGGTTTTTTTTTAAAAACCCTTTTTTTAAACATCTTTTTTTTTGCTTTTTTTTTTCTCTTGTGGCGTTTGGGCGGCCGCCGCCGCCCCTGGCTGGCCGGTGTGGGCTGGCCGCCGCCGCCGCGCCTGGTTGGCTGGCTGGCCGGCTTGGCTGGCCGCCGCCCGGCCGCCGCCTGCTTGGCTGGCTGGCCGCCGCCGCCGTCGACCGCCACCGCCTGGGCTGGCCACACCGGGGCTGCCCGTGGTTCAGGTAACGCAGCAGCAGCGCTGCCTCCACACGCCCGCTGTCTGCAGAGCCGTCTTCGCCTGGGCTGCGTTCGCTGACAATGGGGTTGGTTTCGCCCCCCACTCCCACACACGGTGTGGTCTGCGCCATTGCTGACAACGGGGCTGGTGTCGCTTCCCACACACCGTCGTGTGTTTCAACCCATATGGTCTGCGCCCCTGTGTGTCCGCTCCCCACACACAGTCGTGTGATTCAACCCATCGGGTCTGCGCCGCTGTAATGCCTGTGATGACCGACGGGGCAGACCGGATGGCCATGTCCGGGGTTCAGTGGGAGAGGACGCCCATGCGGAGTCATGGGCGGCCAGGCTAGTGTGGACAGCAGGCCACACACTATATAGCCTGGGGGATGAGGGGCAATCCTCATTCTTCCTCTATGGTTGGGTGGTGAGCCAGAGGCCGTCCCCTCTTGTTACATTCCCGTAACGCCGCTACGGGCATTACCACAAGAGGGGACGGCCTCTGGCTCACCACCCAGCCATAGAGGAAGAATGAGGATTGCCCCTCATCCCCCAGGCTATATAGTGTGTGGCCTGCCGTCCACACTAGCCTAGCCGCCCATGACTCCGCATGGGCGTCCTCTCCCACTGAACCCCGGACATGGCCATCCGGTCTCGTCGGTCAACAGGCATTACAGCCTACGTGACACTTTGTTTGGATCCCAATCAAAAAACTCAAAAGTTAGTCCGCTCATAAAATTTTATGAACTTTTAAGATGCATTCAGGTGAGTCTCTTCCAGTTCACCTTAACTACGTGAGGAGTATCTTAACTCAACTTACAAGAATCAAGAAACACATTGAGAAAGATGTTATCATAGCAGTTCGATGTTATGAAGAAACACATTGAGAAAGTCTCTCTCAGGAAGAATATAGTTAAATTGTTACTACTCTTGCCCAACACCCACACTCATAGATGTTGAAGCATCTTTGCTAGAAGAGTTCAATAAATTCAAGGAAAGGCAATTCAATACGGAAGGGGATTTCTTCAACAAAGGAGGCTTTAAGAAGTTTGGTTCAAAAGTTGCAAAAAGGATTTTTCTAAGAGGTCTTGCAACTTAGGTGGAAAACTAGGTCATGAAGAGAAGGATTGTTTCTTTAGAAACAAAGCACAAAAGGCACTTATTGCAAGTGAAGATAACTCAAGTGGAGAAGAAGCAGAGACCTCATAAGAGGTCAATTTTTTTAAAGACGACTAGGCATTCTAAACCAATTAGAGTCTAGCCCTTCCTGTAGTAGGTCACTCCTCTATCCTAAGTGAAATGTAATCATAACTAGATGTCTGGCATTTGTTATTATAATTGGCATTGTAAACCTCCATGAGTAAGACCTACGGACACTTAGATAGTCATCATATAACCAAAATTGTAAATAGTAACTATATTGATATCATACTAGCTATGGATATTTTGTTGAGGGAGGGTGTTAAAATAATATACCAAAATATCACATGACATTGGGGATATGGGCATATGGTTCTATGGTCTAAAGGCCTTAAATGGCACAAGGTTTCTGGACATGACCACACCTCCAGGACGATAGTTTGTATGGAAGGGATCTTAGGTCGCACTCCATTTTAGGCAATGAGTGATATTTTTGATGCAACTTGGATGTGCTTATCTCTTAATCAATTTTGTACCAAGCGATAGACTGCCATCTAATCTCCATCTAATGAATAAACACAAGTCTTTCTCCACTCTCTACATTGTCATTATGTTGAGCTCTTGATTAATCATGTGTGCTTAACACTTATCACTCTTCATCTTCATTCATCATGTTTAATCCTCTTGATTAGGATCCCGCCTAAGCAACCGTGAAATCCAACATAGTTGTCCTTTGTGACACATGGTAGGGACTCTGACTACCGAAATTTTTTGATACATTACCATAATGAAATTAAAAGTTGTTGGGGCCTTTGAAATGAAGAATTGTTGGGGCTTTTGCTACATTATCATAATCAAAATGTTTCTTGGTTGGAAAATCCATGCATATAGATGGTACAAGTATGTTAGAGCATGCCCCAAATGTGTAATTTCTAACACATGAGGCCTATGTGGATAATGGCACTCTTGGGGGCATGGCTAATATGAAGAGGAAGAGTTGTTGAGGACACACTTTCTTCATATTGTGCAACTCAAAAGCAAGAAAGTAGTTTAACATACAGTTTCTAGGATTTTTGCACAAAAATGGCCCTAAGTAGGTGAAAGGCACCAATTTTTGTAACCTTGTAAAATAGGGAAAACCATATAAATTTGTATGCCTTACTACCTTTCCCAGATAGGCAATTGCACTCAAGTAGAGCTGTAAAAACTAAT
>NC_141097.1:34066224-34080996 GCF_041138505.1 Cibotium barometz
AAATTAGCCATTTTTTTGTTTTTTTTTGGAGAAAGGTAATTATATTATTATATAAACACTGTAAGGCTGTACAAAAAGTTGAAGAAACCATTGGCCCCATATAGTGCGCTCCAGAGACTATTCCAACTCTTTTATATTACAATTAAGCAACTTGCATAACATATCCCATCTATCATCTTCCCACATAAATGAAGATTGACTCCAAGACATATGATATCCAAGTTGCATGAAAGCAATCATATTACTTCAGTGGTGTAGCCTTTGGGAGGCATCTTTTTCAATATATATCTACCAATCCACAACTTAACCATAGGTTTGGTACCTAGGTGGTTCTCAATCAAAGCCACAAATGTGTAAATAGGATGCTTAACTTTGAGATACCATCTTTTAGTTCTTGGCCCAAATGCTGCATTCTTAATTTTAAGTAATGAATTTTTTTTTCGGGTGGGCCAAAAAATGCGTATGCATCCTCTTCTTACACATACAATGGCTTTGGCCCCCCTACTACATTAGTAGCGTATCCAGTGGAAGCTGATGGATGTATGCTCCAGCCCAAATGTTAAGCTTAAATATAGGTTAATTTCCACACTTCCCAATTTCGGCAACAACTAGTTTAGAGTCACAACAGGACTACTCTTCTTCATTTGTCTTTACTTCAAAAATCAAAATCAGTTGAAAATTGATGGCATTGTGGAAACGGGGTCATAGATGTTCTCCTTGCAACAAGTGTGTGTCACAAATAGGGTTTATTACAAAATAGAAATGTGCTGGTCCACAATTGATTTTGTCTGTGCCTATCTTCATCATGCCATCTTCAATGTTGTGTCATCCACTAGACACTCGTGGAAGTGTATGCAACCTATCAACCATGGAAATGGTGTTTGCATCATGTGCCGCTCACTTTAGAAGCTACAATCTTGTTTCCATGCCGGGCTTGGTTGGCAACTAGTTTTCACTTCTCAGAAATTAATGAAGAAGAAGACAAGCCCTCTGAGTTCAACTTGTGATTATGAGGTGAACCCATAGGATTTAGAAGTGTTCAGCTCGCGAATTTTAATGAGCGTGGAAATGGGCCTTAAGTAGTTATTACAAAGCAATGGTACGATTACATGGCATACTCTTAACTTCTCAGCTTAAGGGCATCCTTCGCACTTGCCTCACCGAATTTGAGCATGTAAAATTGTCCACACATTCAAGTTTCCACCAAAACCCATTCCACGCCTCGAAAAAAACGGCATCCTAGTGTATTTGTACCAAACCAAAATTAAGAAAAACTGGCTGAGATTTTAAGTATCCATTATTTTAAGGAATGATTTTTCATATATTTTAGTTATAAAACCAGCATATTGTAGAGATTTTGAAACAAAAACCGGATAGATTTAAGATTTGTTCTTAGTTTGATTGGTTGATTTTTTTTTTTGAGCATTGACCCATTCTGATTGGATAATGCCATCAAAACTTCTCTATGAAATGTGTAGATTGTTAACTTTGAACTAAAGATCAGAAAAGCCTTACAACATTTGGTGGGTCCTCCACTGAGCACTCACTTACCATGGTGCCAAATTCTAATATGCACATGCTTCTTTAGGACTCGAGCTCTCTGCACAAGAGCTTTTACATTGCTTATATAGAAAATTGCTATGTAACTAGAAAATTTAGGAAATACAAAGCTCTCTAGGAAATGTCACCTTTTACATGGAGATTTGGATTGGTTCTTTCATTTTCTATATAGGAAATGAGAAAGGACATTGTATTCTCCATGTAGTAAAATTTTTGCTTTATAAAAAATGATTTATGATATTGTAGGATGGAAAAAATCAAAAATTGTATTTCTTGTATGGGAATAACATCACTATTTAGTAAATGATGAAGACAGTATCAAAATTAATATAGAAAATTATTTTTATGATATATATTTCATGGAAGTTGATAAATTGATAAATATGTGTGTATAAGCAATACTAGTACTTGACTTGCACACTATTGTGGCATCATGCACACTGTCCTCTTGGCACTACACTACTACCATGTGACACGTGGCTAGAGAGGAGCTGCCACGTGGTAGATATGGGATTAGTTTCTTTGTATATTGCTGCTTGAGCGGCCTGCCCACCAAAAGCACTCCCAAGATGTGCTCTCCTCTTGCCATGTGACAAAAGAGAGAGCATGTGGCAAGAGAGAGCACACAAGTCATGGACCTGCATGTAGAAACAAAACTCAACGATCACCTCGAAATATTATTTCAATTGCACTATGTACCAACTTGTGAGCTTACATTTGAATCTACTCCTATATGCGTGAATACACTCATAGTGTGAGATGTGTATGTTTTGTTGAGATGAACAATACTATACATATGTATGTGTATATGTTTGTGCACATTCATGTGTGTAGTTTCACCTCTCTCTCTCTCTCTCTCACACACACACACACACAACACAACACATGTATGCACCTGCACCTCCATGTGCACTCTCTCTCTCTCTCTCTCTCTCTCTCTCTCTCACAACACACACACACACAACACACACAACACATGTATGCACCTGCACCTCCATGTGCACTCTCTCTCTCTCTCTCTCTCTCTCTCTCTCTCTCTCTCTCTCTCTCACACACACACACATGTATAATATCTGAACACAAGGGTCTATACCTGCAGTAGTGTGTGTGTGTGTGTGTGCGCGCGCGCGCGCGCATGCACATGGATATATATGTGTGTATACGTGTGCCTGTGTGTGTCAACTGTGTGCACGCCAACTTTGTGTGTGTGCACATAAACGTGAGTCTGTGCCTCTATGTGTCGATAGTGTCTACGCATGTGTGTGTGTGTGTATGTGTGTGTGTGAGTGCACTGCCATGTAGTAAAGCCTTATGCTACCCTCACGCTTAGACTCTGTGTGTGTGACTATCTGAGTCAACTCTGTGTAGACAGGTGTGCGATTGTGTGTGTGTGCATGTGTATGCATGCGCACCAATGTGTATGCATGTGTGCATACACATCGGTGTGTGCGTGTGTGTGTGTGTCCACATGCGCACCGATGTGTATGCATGTGTATGTCTGTGTGTGTGTGTGTGCATGCGCACCGATGTGTATGCATGTGTATGTCTCTGTGTGTGTGTGTCCACATGCGCACCGATGTGTATGCATGTGTATGTCTCTGTGTGTGTGTGTGTGTGTGTGTGTGTGTGTGTGTGTGTGCGCGCACCGATGTGTATGCATGTGTATGTCTCTGTATGCATGTGTGCAAGAGAGTGTGGGTGTGCATTTATGTGCTTATGTGTGGATGCACGTGTGTATATACGTGTATGTGTCTACATGTGTGTGCATACACGAACACTTGTGTGTACATATGTGCACATGCATGCGTGCATGTGTGTGTGTGTGTGTGTGCATGTGTGTGTGTGTGTGTGTGTGTGTGTGTGTGTGTGTGTGTGTGCTCACTCAAGTGTGTGCATGTGCATATGTATATCTATGTGTGTTGTGTATGTGCGCGCAATTATGTGTGTGTGTGTGTGTGCAAGTGTGTGGTACGTGTGTATGCATTTATATGTACACACGTCATGCATGTGTGTACGCATGTGTGGGTGTGTGTGCATACATATGCATGGATGTGTCAATTCTATGTGCATGTACAAGTGTGCGTAATTGTGCGTGTGTCGATTTTGTGTTTATGTGTGTGCACACATGTGAAAGTGTATGTGTGTATATGTGTGCATGTGTGTGTCGGGTGTATGCGTGCTAAGTCTATGTGTGTGCTTAATGAAGGTGGATCTCACATTACCCTCATGCTAAGATTGTGTGTATCGACTCTATGTGTGCATGTGTATGATTGTGTGTGCCGAAAAAATTACATATGCATGTGTAGCATCGTGTACACGCTTACGTGTGCATGCACTTATATGTACGCATGTGTAGGTGTCTCTATGTGTGCATACGCAAGAGTGTGTATGTGTATATATGTGCCTCTATATGTGGATACGCGCATGTATATACATGCAGATATGTGTGTGTGTACGTGTGCACCTAGATGTGCACTTGTGTGTGCATGCATACATGTGTGTGTACACGTTCAAGTGTACACACACATGTATATATGTGCCTCTATATGTGGATACGCGCATGTATATACATGCAGATATGTGTGTGTGTACGTGTGCACCTAGATGTGCACTTGTGTGTGCATGCATACATGTGTGTGTACACGTTCAAGTGTGTTCATGCGCGTGTATTTACATGTGTATATTTGTGTGTGCGTTGGCATGTGTGTGCAAGTCCATGTGGGTAAGTGTGTTAGTGTGTATGTGGGTAAGTGTGTTAGTGTGTGTGTATGTGTGGCATCATGAGCACATGTGTGTGTACGCATATATATGTGCGTTTGTGCATGTACGTGCATGTGTGTGATTGGGTGTGTGTCGATTTTGTGTGCATGTGCCTATATGTATACACATGTATGTCTCTATGTGCATGTGCGTGTGCGTAAGAGAGTGTGGGTGTGCATCTATGTGCCTGTGTGTGTGGATTGCATATGTGGATATATGTGGATGTGTGTGTGTGTGCATAATTAGATGTGTGTGCATACACATACACTTGTGTGTGCATGTGTGCATGTGCATAATGCTTATGTCTTGATAATGTTGGTTACAATGCTTAAATCTTAATAGTGGCAATGTGACTTGTTGCTTATGGTTTAAAAATATTGAACAAGATGATAAGGAATCTCTCCCAAAATGATGTGAGAAAAGGGCTAATGGTAGGCCTAGAAATGTTTATGTCTTGATAATGTTAGTAACAATGCTTAAATCTTAATAGTGGTAATGCTACATGTTGCTTATGGTTTTAAAATATTAAACAACACTTGATGATAAGGAATATCTCCAAAAATGATGTGAGAAAAAGGCTAGTAATCATTATTGTTAGTTGGACAAGTAGATTCTTTTTATACTAAATCCAGTTTTGTGAAATCGCATTTAGTGAAAGTATCATGCCAATTCTTCTTTTCTAAAGCCTTGAAATTCGCGCATTGGGAGGGCCACACTTAACAACAAATGTTAGGTTCCAATTCCCATGTTTTAAAATGATACTAGGTGTTGTTAATGTAACATTCTTACTAGGAAGAAAATGGGTGACTAATTCTCGTAGAAGCTTACATTATGGTGAATATCCTAAGAATAGAGATGTATCGAATGAATCCTAAATCTAAATCTAACCTATGTTAGAATAATGTTAATCATGATTACCTCTTTGATTCACATAAGTATGTAGTATTGTCAATACAAGGTTATTCATCACAGTCACCAGAACACATCTATGAAGAAAAGTTAAGTATAGCTTATAACTTAAACCCATGATACGATTATTGTTGGTTTTCAAGATTTTAATGATTCCTAGGTATGTGTGTACAATTGGTAGGAGGTGCCATGTAACGTGTACAATGCCATTTTAAGGATCCGACTTACCATGTGAGCTCACCTAAGGGAAGCCGGAGAATCACTTTTGACCATCCATGACAAAATCTTTGACGTTATTGTTGGTGTGCTTGATTGGTCTTCGTCCTTTCAGTTCTAGTTAGCAAGTGGCACATATGGGTGTTGTTGGATTGTGGTGATCTCCTTGGGCCTTGTGAATTCCTGGTGGTGCCAAGGAAGTGTGTGTGTGTGTGTGTGTGTGTGTGTGTGTGTAGCTCTCTTTAGGATTTGGCACCAAGTGTGACTCTTTTTTTATGGGAACGGGGTTAGGTAGGGCCACTGCACACAATCTCGGTATGGCTTCTTGCTGCTTGGTGTCTGCAGCCTCTTTCAACTCTTTTGGAGGTGGTGTTGACACGTGAAACGAGGTGTGTTACTCTTTTTCATACACCCTAAATCCCTACCTCTAGCCTAAGATGTATTCACACTATGTATCGCCATGGGCCAATGATGTATCAAAGGCTAGCCATCTACAAGCCTAGAGATAGGAATTGGGCACCCACTTAAGTTGGATGGTTGGGCAAAGCCCCTTTATATATATACAACTTTTGATAATGTGAATAGGCGGAATTCTATCATTTATCAAAAGTTATATATATACAACTTTTAATAATATGAATAGAAAAAAATTATATCATTTCTCAAGTGCAAAGCTTTCTTCTTCTCTTGAGCTCTTAGCTTCTTACTTGCTTAATTCTAGGATGAATACTAATGTGTGTGTGGATAGTTGTGTGTTAAGTATGCATGCTTACTTGCTTGAGTGAGAGTGTGATTAAGGATGATTGGAGAAGAAGTGGTTCAAGCTTTCTAGCTTAAACTTTACCTTTTAAAAAAATTACCTAGTTGATAAGAGAGTAGGGGAAAGGATTAAACAAGAGGGATTAACACACTCTTGGCCTCTTTAGCCTCTCCGATTTGGGCTTCCAATTCAATACAAGTGGTCTAACCACTAGCACTATGGTTCCTAGCTAGAGAGTAAGAAGATTCTTGACATGAACAAATGATCTCGTTGTTGCCAGGGATCAAACTAGTCTTGGATGAGATAAGGAAGTAGAGCTATTTTTCTACTCAAAAATCATCTATTTTTCCCACTCTATCTTGGCCTTGGAATGTTGACAAAATATGTTCTAGAGTAGGATTTGAGCTACATTGTGTAAATGTGTGTGCTATTGGTGTGATTAGTAGATTTGTGCGATTAGAAGAGGCTTTGCTTCTAACTTTAACATCTTTTGTGTTTTATATTGCTTAATTTGTTCAATTTTTTATCTCATGGGAGTAGTGGAATGAAGAGAAAGCTTTCCCAGGTGTGATTAAGGTAAATTATCTCTCCACTTGATTGGTTTCATCATAATCCATGAACATTATTAATCTTAAAATAATTAGGACACTAGTATACATTAGCGTTTTTTGTATTTTTTGGTTAAGATAATCTTAATCAAGGCATTAATCTTAGTACTTATTTTTTGTTAAATTAAGTTGAAAATATGACATTGGAGTGTTGCTGAGAAACCCCATCATATCAAAAAGGCCCAAAATTTATTAAGAAAAACCTTGAAAATAAACCATGTTTTCTGTTCTATGAAATTTTCAGATTTGTTAACCAGGATTCAATTCGTCTCGATTGTCAACTTGCATCTGATCACTAACCAGGATTCAATTCGTCTCGATTGTCAACTTGCATCCGATCACTAACCAGAGCCTAAAAATAATTAATGTGAGGCTATCTATGGTAAATGCACGTCATTGCCACACACTTGAGCATAAATAATGGGGGCTGTCAAACTATTAATCAAATATTTTCTTGTAAAACCTGAGTAAAAATGCTTGTAGTACCTGAAAAGTACATAAAAATCAAAGTTAGGTACCATCATAAATGCACTTTGGATCGCTGATCTTGAATCCAAATCACTAACCCAAGTCGTTATTCAATTGTGATCGACGATCTTGTCTACTCAAGTGTCTCAATCGCCTATCTAGCTCTCATATCGTGGGCATTTTTTGATTGCTAATCTTTTTCTAAGATCATCCTAGAAAGCGGTTGCAATAGTGTGCCTCCACCATTGGTGAGAAAAATCTTCCATATGTAATGAAGCAAATTGTATCTTATCTTGCTCACTCTTGGGGTAAAGCTAAAAATAAATCTCCATCTTACCACTCATGTAAACCTAAACTATCACCCTTAAACTTGGAGAGGGAAACCTTGTGCTTGACATCCTTTAAAGTATTAAAAGATGAAGTCCCATGATGGGTAGAGGGTTTATACTTTTACATTTGCATGTAAGAGAATTGGGCAAAGTCTTTTTACTCCTTTCTTGCCTTCCCACCCATCTATCATGTACCTCCCTTTGCCTTTGTGAGAAAAACATGTGTTCCCAATCATGCATAGCTTCTTCTTCATCCCAATCATGCATAGCTTCTTCTTCATCCCAATACATCTCCCCATCTATCACCATGGGATGATTTTCCTTTGGATGAATGGGTATCATGTTGGCCTCCCCAAGGCATGAATCCATTGGCTTGCGTGAGGCTTGTTGTTTGTCGGACCAGACTGAAATGTAGATAGTCTTAGATCCTTTATAAGTGGCATCCTAGCATCTATCATGAATCCAAATTATGAAGTTTTTATAGGAGCCTCTTACATAGCTTTCTTGCCTTCCCATCATAAGAAGCTTTGTGCATAACTTGTTTGCCATCATGAACACCATCAATTCTTCCTCCAATGGAATCTCGATGGTGTTGAATCATGGGTTGAGGCAATTTATCCTCCATCACTCCCATCCTCGTAGTCATTAAATCAAATCTTGAGCTCAAGGTATGGTCGATGGTATCCAACCTCTCCATAAAAGGTTTGAAATCAATTCTTTCCACAAGAAATTGTAGAGGAGTGTCATTGGATATTGCTTGTAAACCTTGAGGCATATGCTATGGACACTTTCCACGTTCACTTTATCTTCAACTCCTCTTGAGGCAAGCTTGACCCATGGATTGGGAAGTGTGGTTATGAGTTCTTCCCATATTCAATTGCTCTTCAACCTCTTCAATAGTGTCCATGGTGCTTTGCTCAATCAAGTCCTCTCCTTACATGTCCTCCATTGCAATAGGAAACTTCCTTGGCCTACCTTTTGGCTTGTCGGACATAATAGGATTGTTTTTGGAAAATTGAGATAAGATGAGGTAGGATTGTTGGAATTGGCAACTTAGGGCTCTTTGGATAGCTATATTGATGAGTAATAAGGCTAAAATGGTGGTTTATGTTCAATCCATAAAGGTTGGGGCTATTTACTATTCAGGTAGAGAGTGGCCAAAGTGTCCAAAAAGGCATCAACTATGTGGTCGACCTAACCACAAATGTATAAGCACTTAATACAACACTAGAATCACTTGAAAAAGTTCTAAACGTGCATCATCACGATCGGACTGCTAGATTGTCAATCAAGAAAACAGATGATTTGAACCAAATCATCGGACATTAGAATCATCACGATTGAAGCGGATGCGATCAACGATCTGAATTCAAGATTGACAATCCAAAAAGTGTATTAAAGATAGCAATTAGCACTGGTTTCACTATCTTTTTCAGTTAACAAATGGGTCTTTACTTACCTTTATTCTCTCCTACAAGAGAAAATATGCCAAGTACTTTGTTAGCCCTCATAACTTGTGCTCTTGAAGGCCGTTTACCATATATTGCTATAAATTAATTATTTTTAGGCTCTAACCAACGATCTAGATGCTTACGTAATGATGTGGATCTGGACAATCTTGATCATAGGTGACGATCTCACAATTAAAGAGACAAAACATGCATTTTTTATAATTTTTTATTTTTTAAGGGTTTTTGTGAATGTTTTTTTAGGCTTTTTGATATGATAGGGTTGCTTAACAAGACTCTAATGTTATGTTTAAAACAACACTTAATAAGATTAATTTATCAACTTAAAACAACACTTACTAAGATTAATACTTGATTGAGCTAATCTAGGCAAAAAAATATGCTAGTACACTAATGTCCTAGATAATCAAAGGTCATAGTTATGAATCTACCAAGTGGAGATATAGCTTACCTCAATCACACCCAGGATAGCTTGCTCTTCATTCCACGACTCCCATGAGACAAAGAGCTGAATAAAATAAGCACCATAGAACACCAAAGAGGTTAAATTTATAAGTAAAATCCTATTCTAAATGACACAAATCCACACCTAATCACAACTCCAGTCCCTACTTCCTCAACAATCAACCAAGAATTTTCATCAAAGGGCAAGATAAAGTGGGGAAAATTAGAAGATTATTGAAAAGAAAACTAAGTTTACTGCCTTACCTCCCGCAAGACTAGCCCGATCCCCCGATACAGTGGCACCATTTGTTCAAGTTAAGAACCTTCTTGCTCTTTAGTAAGGAATTATAGTACTAATGGTTAGATCACGTTTCTTGGATCATGAAAGTCCCTTTGTAATTGATTGGCATAGTTGATGTAAGTGCAAATCCTTGGGTTGGATAATCAAGGCGAGCTGGTGGATAGAAAGATTATTGGCAGAGCATCATTTGATTTTGTGACAACACATGCCATTTATTCCATTTTGGGTGGCATCCATATTTATGTCAACAAATATATTTTTTGATACATGTGAAAGCTCCCTTATGCATATTTAAATTTACAAGATATGTACACATTGAGATGGTTTGAGGTTTACACCTATTTTGAGTAGTTTGGCTTGCAAGTTCAATAGATAAAGCTATTTTTTGTTGAAGTTGACATCTTCTTAAAAGTGAAAGCTATTTTGAGCCCCAAAAATTATTTCAAGAAATATGATTAAAATACACCAAGAGAAGGGCTCACTCTTGTGTGGAGGAAATTGGACCCAATCTTGTGTTATATACAAAATTTTTTTATATTATATTATTTCTTATTTGCAATTTATTTTACAGGTCATTGTCTTCCAACACACACTCTCCCTCTCTCTCTCAATTACCCCCAATGCTTTAAGCATTAACATATTTAACTTGTGATTTCTTTGTAAACCTCATAGTCCCGTCCTAAATCTTTAAGCATTAATGTATTTAACTTCTGTTTTCTTTGTAAACCTCATGGTTGATATTAATTCCCCTCCCAAATCTTAACAACACCCAACTTGTATGGACGACTCTGCAACTCCCCTAAAGTTCTCGACAACACCCAACTTGTATGGTCACTCTATAACTACGCCCAAAGTTGGCATGTGTTTCTTGCCTTTTCTCTATACCATGTCTCTTTACTTTTGTGATACATGTGATACAATTGCTTCCTTCCTAAAGCTCTATGTTTTAAGGCTAAACTTTAAACTTACAAATAATTCAAAGAAGAATAATTCGATATGTCTAAGGTTTCCACTTGCTTCAAAATACTTAGCTTTCATAGGTATAAACATTTATGTGATTACTTCTTGAACCACTCTCTCTCCAGCATTAGTTCTTGAACCACCTCCTCTTTCATGGGTATAAATAGTTATAACTTCTTAAGCAACTATCTCTCCTAGATGAACACTAGATAATGCGACATTAGAATTAAGAGATTTGTGATACAAAACTTTTCATTTTGTTCACTTTCTTGTAAAATAATAAAATCTACTAACATAAGAAATTGCTATCAAATTTTATTTCTTCAAGCTAATATTTCACCTTACTCTCAAGTTTTGTTCACTTTCTTGTAAAATAATAAGATCTAGCAAAAAATAACTTGTAATAAGGAAATTGTGGGCCATGGTATTCACTCAACTAAAAGAAGGGGAAATGATGAGTGCTTGGGACTCCTTGGGCAAGAATGTGACATTGGGTTAGAGAAGAGATTAGATTCTTAACGAGGTAGAAAAGAGATGCTCCATACAGTTTATATTCTAGAAGGGAATATGATTTTGATTAAAATCATATCAATGTGGTTTAATTTACAAATTGTCAGAGACCCCTTTTACAAAAGCTTATTGAAGACTATGTGATGGAATGATAATAGAGAAGAAGCATGCATTGCCTAAGCGCGTTATAGTCAGTTTACATCTAGTCTCTCCTATAGTTTACAAGTCTTGGACAAGGTTACCAAAAGTGTGTTTGATCTTTGTAAAAGGATTTCGTCTACTTGGCACAAGTACAAACCCAAGCTCAATGGCATGGTAAAGGGGAATATTTTAGGGAGCTAATAGCAATTGTGGTTTTTAGCCTATAGATTGGATTTTGGGAAGCTGAGTGTACTCAAAATTCGACTACAAATAGGCTAGGATTTCAAATAAGAAGAGTGCAAGCTTTTGGAGAAACCCATGGTATAAAACTAAACAAAATGGCTTACATAGGGAGCTATAAGAATCAATTTTGGTCTTAGAAGAGTGGATAGAACCTTTGTTATAGAAAAGGTTAGCCTTATGGAGATATACAATCTTCAATTCAAGGTCTATCTTGGCTCAAGAGTGGAGGTGCAGAGTCCTTTTATGAACAATGTTTACTTTTGGATTGGCTCAGAGATCACTTAAATTTATCCTATCTTTATTTCAAAGAGTTTTTTTCAGATCTCTAGAAAGTTCTTTTAAGTCCTCAAATTAAATACTTTTAGGTGGTTGTTAGTTTAGCACACCCTATGGGTTAGAACTAGAGCAAAGAAATAGGTGGAAGGGTGAACTTTTTGGAATTGTAGGGTGGTTAAGAGATACAACGATAGGAGAGCTGGAGGTTTTTTTGCTTAGTAAAAAAGGATTACTAAAGTAAGTTTTGCTTAGTAAGTTTATAAAGCAAGGGATTATGCTATTGTAAGTTACTTGAAAGGAAGTAAATATCATGTATTTTGATGGCATTTTGTGCTTTTAATCTAGTATTTCAAGTGGGATTTTGTGCTTTTAATCTAGTATTTCAAGTGGGATTTTGCTGCCCATCTTATCGAGTGCGAGTAGACACCTTTTTGCAATAGATGCAATGAAGCCATACACTTTCAACAAGCACAATGGGGGGAGGTGCACTGTAATCTAAACTAAGTGTAATTTGAAAGTTGAAGGTTTAAACCCAAAATAATTGGCAAACATGTGATGCAAAACATGACTTTTTAGGTCGTAAATTATTGATTTTATGTCAACAATGATGGACCAACTTTCTCAATTATTGGCCCTCTAAATCTTTGTTGAGAATAGTGGGAAACACATTGATCGATGGGATGAAGATGGTGCTCTTTTATTGCATTGTAGTTGAGTACTACAAGAAATTAGTCAGGTTTAAATTTGTACTTGATTCTATTTTTTTTCGAAGTGCAAGTAATTTGTTGTCTACAAAAGCCAAGTTTACAGTCACTACTTTAGGGTGACCCATTGGAGTTATGGAAAGTCTTCATGATATAATGTAAAGAAATCATTTCAAAATAATAAAAGAGTTCTTCATTCAATTTTCTAGTGGCCAAGTAACAAACTTTTCTTTTTGACATTATTTATGCTTGGCTTTGGTTACTTTTCATGTCTTCCCATCATTTTCTTCTTAAGTGTGATATGTGTCGTTCAATTGATTTAGCCCCCCCTTAGGAGTGTCAATGTTTTTATTGTATTCATTATTTTTTAAAAACACGAGCTTAATAGTGTCCATTTAATCCAGGTGTACATACTACTACTACTATTTAGCAAAATGTCTCCATTAAACTTATATAAGCTTCAACAGCCTTCAGGTGTCTTTTTTCCTTACATAATAGAGGAGGAAAGAAGAGTGAGAGCAGCTCGGGTGGTGGTCTCTCTGTGGCAGCTGCTGAAGCTTGAATTCTTGCTGTAATTCAGGGGCCCTCGAGATATGTTCTTCACTCTCTCTCACACACGCACACACACAGCCGAGCCTTGTTGTTGGTGCCACAAGCCTAGTAGTAGATAGAAGAAGAAGAAGAGAATCTATTTTGCTGAGTGACAGCAGTGTCAGTCAGTCAGTCAGTGTGTGTAAGAGATGCCTGCCAACCCCGACCGCTTTCTTGGACGTCGCCTTCTTCATCCCTAGCCTACGAATCAAACCCCATATATTTCAACAAGAAGACTAACATTTAAACAACAAATTTTATATTTAGCTATATGCTTTATATTATTAGAGATTATCTATCGGATCTTTCTTGGTTTTACAGTAACACTAATAGAAAAATTATAAATACACAGTAATTAGCAAAGCTCACTGGAGAGGACTCAGTGTGCGTGTAATAACATGGGCAGATTTTCAAATGTCTTTTTGGATATGCGAAGCGATGAATTCGAATACCAAAAAGTTCAGGGTTGATTACTCTTGTTATTAAAATAATAATTGATAGAACACGGCTTGTGATAAGGAGTAACACAACATACATACCACCACATTGGCACATAGACTCAGCTTGGGGGGATTTTTCGGCGCTTTGATAGCTTGGGCGGGATAGATGTAAAGAGGCTATTGAGGGCGCTCAGGCAAAATATCATGTACCTTGGCAAAATACAAACACCTATTGAAAAACCCTATTCTCAAAAATATTATATACCTTGAGCAAAATGCAAACACCTATTGATGCTAGAGCCCTTCAAACACCCTATTCTCAACTTTTGCATGTTCTCTTACACTTTTTTTTTTTGAAAAATAATACTCTGACCAAAAAAAAATCATTTTCTTTTTCTTTTTTCAAGAAAAGATCAAGCATTAGTCAAGGGTAGAATGTCCAAAAACACAGGCTACAAAGAAGCTCTCAAGTTGAGCCACAAGCCGATAATGAGGTAAAGCATAAAAGTTCATTAGCGGCTTGTGGCTCTCTCCAACTGGCCCACCATCTCCCTCAAAAAGAGTGTATGATGTCCATCCATATATGTCAGATAATCTCTGCCATAATACTTCAACAAATCTTGGCCTCTCCATTCTAGCCATTTAACCTTGGGAGTATGTATATGCTTTAAAGTAGAGCCTGCCATTGATGAAGCTAAATGTGTCCATATTATGTATGCTTCTCTCAAGCTAACATCTTTGGCACCGGATTCGGGGATAAAGTTGGGGCACTTGGTGCGACGGCTTTAAAAGGACACTTAGCGACATGGTGCAGGCCCACCTATGTACAAGATCTCAGACATGGTTACCTTAGAGAAACAATATAACAATTCCAATAGCTTTTGGAAGAGGAAAGAATAATATTCACATACATTACATGCACATAAATTTGTCCCGCCTTTATGGAACTCTAAACAGCTTTTATGTACAAAATGGACATCATCTGCTAAAAAAAGAGATTCAGACATCAAAAAATTTAAAGCCAGTTCCAATTTCCATCTACACAAAATAATCCCAATCCATAGTTTCACTTAGTTTGCCATA